>NC_066584.1:442294240-442640073 GCF_024323335.1 Lathyrus oleraceus | reverse complement strand
TAATAATAAATATAGATAAATCATTGAATGAATATTTTAAAATACAATTAAAATCATTGGTCCAACGTCAAATGAATTTTCAAAACTCTGGTCCAACGCCAAGTGACTTTTTCAAAAGCTCATTTACCTCGATTAATTTCGTATCGTCGCGAATCAAATCTTTTCCCGAATCAAACGTAACATTAAATTTCTTTTTATAATAAAATCGAAAGAAGAGGAACATTGAAGTCTGAAATTCCATGAAAACCTCGAATGATCGGTCCCGAGGCATACATCTTGGAATAACCGCTTATTCTTTCTTTCGTCCTAAAACACTTAATTCAAACTTAGACAAAAAAGGAACATTGGAGTCTAGCATTTCATGAAAATCTTGAACAATCGGCCTGAGGCACATTGCGACCCTAATAAAAAAAAAATTGCGACCCTTAACTTAAGGTTAGTTGACACTGGGTGTTAATGGTTTATTTTTTTGGCATAATTAGTTACCAAGTCCCTTAACTTTATTTAATGTTTTGATTTAGTCTCTTAACTAAAAAATATTACACTTTAGTCTCTTAAATACACTTATGTCGTTCGATTTGGTCTTTTCCGTTAATTTTTATCAAAAATAGTTAAGTTATGTTGACGTGGCTTTACATCAAGGCTCAAGATACATTGTTGACTCAACATATGCATTAAAAAATTAATAGATTATTTAAACTAGATAACGGAGATTTAAAAACCCCGCAAATGATAATATTGTGTAAAAAAAATGTAACAACTCTTATGAGAAGTATACTTTATGGCTAAATAATGATTCAACAAAATTGATAAACAATATCAATGTTAATAACTTAAGATAGAATAACTCAAAGATTACACAATAACATTAAGTTTTTTCATAAAAATACAACAAATACACATTGACAATGATAGTAAACACAAACCAAATACAATCCCTCTCAAGGATGATATAACTAAAAATCAAAGAAATAATTTTTACCAAGATATCGTGGTGGGTATCCTAGTTCTCGCATTCTGTTAATATAATATTATTTTAATTTATTTCTTATTAATTTTTAAACAATTAAATATAATTGTGCATAGTAAGTTTAAATTTTAATATAAAATAGACATAAACATAAACATGAAAACGCATTTTAGTAATCATACATCTACAATTTATTTTGGTACAAACTATTCAAAGAAAATTAATTAATAAAAGTTGTTTCTTTATTAATGTATAAATCATAAACTAATTCAGCTTCACCTCACTTTTAATTTAAATCAATTATATCAATGACTGAATATCAAATTTTAAAAAACTCATATTATGGATCTAACAATGAATCGAACCAATTTGAATATAAATCGAAATTCTATTCGATAATTAGATTGTTAAACTTTGTTTATAAACCAAATGGATTGAATATGATAAAAAAAACTAAGTTTGTTAATTAAAAGAGTTTATAATTCGTCTAGTTAGATTCATAAATTAACTCGATTATAATAATTGATTCCAAAAGCAGATTTTAAAGACTTACTTCAAATCTTAATCCTCTATTTTTTTCAAATCTTATAATTTTAATTTTATTTTAAATTTTTTCTTTTAAAAATATTAATTTAAAATGTTAAATATATAAAAACATAGATTTTAAAAAATAATTTATAAATCTTGTGAAACAAACAAGATGAATCTAACGAGTTGAGTTGAATTGTTTATGAATTTAAAACGAGTCGAATTTAAATTTAAAAAAGAAATTATGTTAAACTCTAGTAAAATTTTAAACTGAACTAATTCTTATCGAGTCGAACCGAGACGAGTTAGACTCAACTCGACTTATTTTCCACCCTAATCACAAAACAACCAAACACACCTTAACCAATTTCCAACATAGTGAAAGGATAGGCTAAGACAAGTGTTCATAAAGGGAGACTTTGTCCTTTCATATTTTGTTTTCTACAATAAATGGAACAAGAAAACTATAATAGATTTCAACACTGAGCACATGGTTCTTTTGAGATGGAATGTATTATTTGGATTATAGAATAAAAAGAAATTAGAGTCATTAATGTAATCAAGAGTTGTCGTTAGTTAATTAATGGGGGTTCCTCTTCTCATTCTTAATAGTGAAGACTCGAAAATGACTTTTAAATTTTTAAAAATATATTTTTGAATACATTTATTCTACACTAAAACACGTGCTAAATAAGACACGCTTCCATTTTCTCGAAAACTAATTTGGAAGTGTATATCCGAATTCACCCATACAACGGTTTTGTTTATTTGACAATGACAAATTCAGAAGTGTAATTTTGGATTTGTCGAGCGGGAGTTTGAAAGGAAAAAAAAAACACCATCTTGCATGTATTTAACAACTCAATGAATAATTCGGAAGTGTATTTTCGAATTTGTCAAGTGAAAAATTTAATAAAACACCAATTTCCATGTTTTCTTCTTTAACCCGTACCAAAACTTCCTTCCACGCTCAATCATGTTTTCTACTTCAAAATATTTCTCTGTTTTTTTAAATCAAAAGGAAAAAAAGAAGATAGAATTTAAGGTAATGTACATCTATTTTCTTCCTCATCACTTGTCCGTCAATAATTTATCAAGAGTTGAAGACGCATAAGAAGTCATACGCAACATTATACAAGAAGAAAGAACGTTTTGATGTAATTCATGAATTTCTTATTCTTTGTGCTAGAGGTCCGGCACCAGAGAAAAAATTGACGTGTTTCTTTGAAATGGGTCATCTTATAGCAAATGCATATAATATAGTGTATATTGATCCGACAAGATATGACTTCTCAAAAATATTTTTTCACTTCAGAGTGGTCCACCTCAAAATTCAATCGAACGCATTATGTGTATTGTATGCCTTTCAAAATCACTATATTTTTTTCAAATTTATTTAACGTCTGGATGCCCTAACCACATGTACCACTGAAGTGGACAACTCATTTCACAAAGGAAACTGAAACTTGGTCGCATAAATTTTTAGATAGGATGGAAGAATTCGTCAAATTAAGCGAAATTGAAAAAGAATCAAATAATAAACAATCAAAGGCGGAACTACTTATAGATGTAGATTTAGGTGACAAATATTTTAATGCATTTTAGTTTTTATCTAACAATGTATTTAGATGGTGACTCATTTTTTGTATATAATGTTGGATTGATATTAACGATATAATCATGATACATTTGATACATTTTAATGTATACTTCTATTTTCTAAAAGTTTCTATCTTTTTGTTTTTCATAATAGATTAATTTGGAACTACATTTCCATATATCTGGATTATACTAAGCGAAACAGAGTGTATCCGAAAATACATCTCCGACATATCCTATGAAACAAGATTGAGTTTCTAAGGTTCATATTGATATAAAAATTGTATAAATATGGATGTCCCTCTTATTAAAAAAATCACACACAAATTGTCTAAATATTCATCCTCAATTATCATTCATTCTCGATTGACAACGAAAGAATAATACAGTTCAACAAGTTTAAGTTGAAGATGAATGACATTTAGCTGCTTTGTTAAATATATTACACCGTTTCGAAACAAAAAGTCTAATCGAGATGGATGTGAAGGTTGCAAAATCGATCGAAGATCTTATAAAAATGTTAAAACATCCTCAACTATCACTCGATAAATATTGGATTTTGGTTGACTATTATCTATGTAATTCTATGTTATTGTACATTTTTAATAATGATTGATATTAAAAATACAAAAAATACAACGGTACGATTGATTCTTTTTAATAATTCAACGTTAACTATTAGATGTACGTTAACTATTTTCTATGCTGTCCAAATACAACGTTTTTAATAATTCTATGTTAACTATCCATCCTCAAGGAATATGGATTGATTCTTTTTTTAAACCTACAAAAAATACAGTATGAACTTTAAATTATTGTCTTAATTGTAATTATAGTCTCAACAGATTCAACTGCTTAGATCAAAGTGTAATGCATAATGCGATGTGAGTGATATATTTTGTAATGTGTCAATTACCTAAATGACATAAGTGTTACTCTGTTAGTAATTGGACAGCATAAAAGATTGGGTTAAATTTCTTTTTTCCAATGGATTGTCGTGTCATTTGAGATTGTTGTGTCGTAAAAAATGACATCCACCTTAACTTAAATGTTTAACAATTAGACGACGCATCAAAACATAATTTCATTGATTAGAAATTATTAAACTAAAATGACTACACAGTCAGTCACTTTGATTCCTAAATGTATGAAGCAGTTTCATTATACTTTTTGAATTTACAGAAAGTATAAAAACATTAAACTAAACTGCCTAATAGATTTCGGAGAAAATAACAGTAATAAAAGTAACTTCTTTACACAACTTTTGTCCTGTCATTATCATCACTTCAATTCCCAGATGGGAAGGAACAAAATATCGAGCATATCGCATATAAAGCTTACTTTCTTTTTCTTTTATCAACGGTAGGATTCCTCATGTCATTTTTTGCAAGACTAGAGCCAGGAGGGACACCATATGGCATTGGAGAAGGAGCTTGAGTAGAAGATGCTGTCACAGCAACGTTCGTAGCAGGTACTGGTGGTAGTGCAGGCACGGGTGGCTGGGGTTGAGTTGAGGCAGGAAGTGCAGCATTAGGTTCTGGAAGTGGTTTTGGTAAAATGTGTTTTAGCCGATTGTTCCTATAGTTCTTCCAGAAATAGAACTGCTGTCTATGCGTCAATTCCTAAAATAGAGACAAGTTACGATCAATCCCCAAGAAACACAAGGCAAATCAAATCTTCTTTAACTTATTTATTTGAAGGATGCGAAACGCAAACAATCTGACTTGATTCATAATTAACCAATTCTTATCAATACCAACCACATCATGGTTTTGCAAATACAATGATAGACTGCAGATTTCACTACCGAGAGATTGTTCAAGTAAATTGACACAGAATCGATATCTATCTTTGTCTCAATTCATACAATTTAAAGCAAAATTTGGTATATAAGATTTCTAATAAAAAATGATAGAGAATGGTGTAACATATCAATCACATGAACACTCGAATATAATATGAAATCCAGGAGAAATCATGATTTTGTAGAATAGAAAGATATTACTATTTACCTTATTGCTAGGATGTGCCATTGCATTGCGAAAATTTGCATTTTGAAGAAGCTCGAGAAAATAGAGGCAGTGAGGATACCTAGCATTTGTCACAAAGGAGCAATAAAATCAGATAGCAACCCATTTGAACAAAGCATTACTAGAATAAAACATAATCCCTCTTCCCGGCTTCGGCGGATCAATAAGATAATGCTTACATGATAAATTTGATATATTCGGGGCGATTCCAATATTGGAGATATTTTAAGTACCCAATGAATGCTTCATCCTCAAAATTTCGGTTCTGAGCCAAATCTGTTCATAAGTGTAACAAATATTAGAAAAGGGAGAAAACAAAAAGCTATCATACAAAATCACGCACCGCAATGACAAAGCATGCCATGTTTTTTTGTCAAAAATGATAATTACATTAAGATGAAGATAAATTACAATGTATTTCAAGGAAAAGAAAATACTTCAATATATCTGTTAAGGAAACCCTCTTAAAGAGACCATGTGCTTGAAATTAAATAGAAGCCAAACACATCATCTAGTCCAGAATAATCTGTTGTATAACAGCTACATGTGTAGTAGATATTACTTATTGAAGCTGAAACTCTTGAAACATATTGAAAAGTAAAAAAAAATCATACAGTGGATGTAGGTAGGATTAGCAAGGCATTGAACAAATTCCAGTTCAAGCAAAAACCGTTGCCTCCCATCATCTGGATCCTTGTATATAGTCTTTGGCCTAAAGAAAAAGAAACCATCAGCCGTTAAGTGCAACTCAACACGACCAACTAATCCCAAACTGTACTTTAAATGCAAAAAGAAATTGATTAAGACAGAAAGAAATTAATATTTGTACTCTACGGAAAGCCCTTGAAAAGGGCACAAATTTCATACTGAACAGAACACAAATAATATTGGTCAATACCAATTTCTGTTGGATGACTTACGCTCATAACAATTCTAGCATAAAATGTCTCTATCTTCTGTTTTTGTACCATATATTAAATTTCCAACTAATGTCTGATAGGCCCATTATAATGTAAGTCAGTCATTATAGGGGAGCTAGGAGCAAAGTGATCAAAGAGACTTTCTGCTGTCTCAACCCAGCCCAAGGAGAATAAGGGGCCAAAAAGAGTTGCTCTTGTATGAAGAGGAACAACAAAAATCAGAGACGGATAAAACAGTTGGAGGAGAAATCACAGAAGGGACACATGACAATTGGTGAATGGAGAAATATAGAATAAAGCTCTGCTGTGCCGCACTTTTAGGCATTCATTTTTGCATTTTTTTACCATCAATACATCTTTCCTAATTTAGCTCTTGCCTGTGATTTTTTGGGTTGGCCAGTCTCTATTTTATCAAGTTGGCATCCTGGAAGAGTATGAAATATACAGGAATGGAAGCCTTAGAGACAAATGGATGAAACAGGACGGTAATTGACAGGAAAAGGGGCATGTGATGGATACTCTAATGGTTGAAGTGAGAGCACACATGACTTGTCATACAAGGGTTGATGATAACAAAGGAGCGGGGAATAACAGAGGATGAGAAAACATTCTTCACAAAGGCTAAGCCTCACCACCACTAACCAATTTTGTCACATGTCCACTTTCTAACCCACACCTTGTAACTATATGGAAATGATTTCATATTTCCCTCTATGTTAGAATGATAGAATGCAAGAAAGTTTGACTTTCAGAATTCATTATATGGGTTGAATGATTACAATGATACTACTATTGTATTTATAACAGATACAGAGTGTAACAGCTAACTAAGCTAACAGAGGCATGCCCCAAGGTCCAGTCATACACTATCTCTAACATGCTACACTCTCCCATTGCCATTCATCCCTTCTATCATTCTTCCTCTAACTGTGTTCTCCCACAACAACTTCTGTTGTTCCCCTTGATACGTCTTTCTTCCTTCTTGTATAAACTTGGAGGCATGCTCTATTTGGCCTCTTACTCTCCTCAGGTTGAGCTGAGATAGCAAACCCACCCCCTTGCCCACTTTGCCCCTTTGCTCCCCTTCTACGATATACTATCGTTTTATTGGGCCTATCAATACCAAACACAGCCTTAAAAATATGTGGCCATGATAATGTGATATTCAAGACAATGAAATTAAAAAAAAGATGAAAATTATGCTTACGGTGATGGTGGGGTATCTGTTGGACTATCGCTTTCCATTTTAGAGGCCATGGAATCAGAATCCTCAACTACAAGAACAAAAACACACATAATTAGTAAAACATAACTTGGAACTTCTACATGACCCAGATCGCCTTTGACTATTGATTTAGAAGAGAGGTAAACCAACCCAAACTAGAACACCAATTCTATGAATTAAGATGATGAATGTTTCAGGAAATTACAAGCAATGTTGTCTGAGACACGTCACCAACACAATCAAGACAAACCACTGAGTCATTGGTTAAACCAATATACATTTTAAAAAAATCAATACATATATCCGCTATTTATGATGCCTTTTCAGTGCTAAACCAATTTATAATACCCAGGAATATTAAATCTGTAGAAGTATTTTGGCTTCCAAATCCACTGTACCAGGCTGCATTTTCTAGATATGTGGAGACATGAAGTTTAAATAAAGATAAGAAGAACAAGACACACACAAATGCTATAAAACAGAGTTCAAAGTCTAACATATCTAAGATTCTAAAACAAAATACCCAATCCAGGAGAGAAAAACATAGACAGTGGAGAAAAAAAAGTACATGGATCAAACTTGCAACTTCTGAATTCAAAAAAAAGTATAATTGATCCCCTAAAAAGTCTGCAAATAGCTATACGCAGAAACCACTGCACTAATTTCGGCATAAATATACTTTAGATCTCACATAATACCTTTGGCGCCGAAGATGATGAATAATCCAAACAAGACAGAATAAATTGATTAGCCTGGAAAAGTTCAGTTTGGCGCCGAAGATGATGAATAATCCAAACAAGACAGAATAAATTGATTAGCCTGGAAAAGTTCAGTTTGTTGAGATTCAGTTCGGATAGATTTGTAAAACGATTTTGATTTGTTGATTAATTTTGAAGAACAGGAAAATTAGGGTTCGGAGAAGAAGAAAGGTTTTGGTAAAACGGCAAAACATTTAAACTTTTTTTTTAGTATACAAGTGATCCTTTTATATTTTTTAGATAAAAGTGATCCTTTTATATTTTTTTTTTCAGTATACAATTTTTTTATATTTTGTATGTTGTAAACTTTTTTGTTTTTTTATATTTGTAAAAAATTATGCACAGAATAAATTTACTTTTACAATAGTATAACTTTATTTATTTTTTAATAGCAAAATATGTATCAATTAATCAAATAACAAAAAGAGAAAAAATAACATATATTAATTAATAGAACAAGAAAGAGAAGAAATAAATTTGGTTAAAGTTCATAAAATTTTATGGTCTGTTTGATTCCCTTTTTAAAAACAGTTTTTTAATTTTTGAAAATTTAAAAATTAAAAACTCATTTGATAAATAGTTTTTAAAAAAGTGGTTTTGAAAACTATTTTTGTTATTTAGTTTTAAAAACTAAAAAATCAAAACTACTAAAAATTGTTTTATTTTTGAATTTTTAAAACACAAAAACTGAAAACAAATGAAAAATTTATAAATTTTTATTATTAATAGTAATTACGTTGATTTCTTAAATATGAATTTGCAATAGAAAATATGTTTTTGTTATACTCATCTGCGTAAGATAATTATTTGCATCGGAAAAACTCAACAAATAAAAAATATTATGTTTGCACAAGAGAACACATTTTAATTGGTCGGATATTTTCATGTTTATAACATGTACATTATATATTTATCTACTTTTTATTTTTTAATAAAATTTAGTTATCATTCTTTTATGTATTCATTATGTGATTGTTTATATTTTTACATGAACATTCCGTAAAATTACATTAAAAAATATTTAACTTATAGAAAACAAATGAAAATTTGTAAAATTGTAAGATAATAATTTGTAAATTTTATCTCTTTTAAGAAAATGATATAATTGGAATAAAATTAATTTGCAAATAGTATTTTACAATAAATTAAAATAAATTATAAAGAGATTTTTGGAGATGTACTAACCTAGTAAAAATAATTTACACGATCATTCAATCAAAATATATCATTTTGCTATATCATATAAATAATTTTTAAAAAATTTAATATGATTTAGTGGGATATAATCGTTATTGATTGAAAGTGTAAAATTAATTTACACTATCAACGTATCATCCATTTTCTCAATTGCAAAATAATTGTTTAAAATTTTAAATTAAAAAAATAAATTAGTTTAATTAATTACTGAAATAATTTTATGCTTTTTTTAATAACTCTTTAATATATATAATATTTTATCATTTACTTATAATCACACTATTTCTAAAAGTAAAAATTAAACAATATTTAAATTAGTTTTTAAAAACAAATCAACCAAACAAATTTTTTCTTTTATTAACTCAAAAATAGTTTTACAAAACAAAGCTTCCAAATAAATTTTTATTTTGTTTTCATCCTAAAAATAATTCTTAAAACTAATTTATAAAACAGTTTTTAAAAATAAAAAGTTGAAATTGAATCAAACAAGCCCTTAGTGTTTTAAAATCTAAAAAACTGAAACTATCAAAATATGTTTTGATTTTCAATTTTCACTTTTACTTTTTAATTTTCAATTAAGGTAAGTTGGAAAAAAAATACGGTTTCATTAATCGGATTATAGTAATTACTTGCAAGATTTTTTAATTGTAATATTTCACTCTCAATCTATTGTTAATCCTCATATATTGTTAATGAAAATTAAAATTCTCAGTCTCAATTATTCTCTCTTTAATTAATCCTCATTAAGTGAATAGTATATTTTTATACATTAAATGAATTGTGTATATATATTCAAACCAACACTAAAATATAATTTTTATACATCAAGTGAATTGTATATTTTATCATTAATTATTAAAAATATTTTAATAAACTTAAATGTATATTAGCTGAATTTTAATATTTTCAAAAAATATATCACAATTATTTTTATTTAGTAAAATAGATTTTTAAAATATAGATTATCAAACAAGCTATATTGTCCTATTTTAAAAAAACAGTTTTTACAAATTATACTATCAAATATATTTTTTCACTTTTTAATTTTTAAAACAGTTTTCAAAAATTGAATAACCAAATGAATTCTTTTTATTTTATTTTCTCAAAAACAAATTTACAAAATAGATTTGTAAAACAGATTTTAAAAACTAAAATTGAGAAGAGATCCAAACAGACCCTTAGTATCTACATTTTGCTAAATGTAATGAAATGATTCATTAATTCCAAACAAGCATTTGTATTTAAACTCCAACAAAAGGTAAAATTCATTCAAAAGTTATTACAGAATCTTTTATATATTCATGTTTATAACATGTACATTATATATTTATCTACTTTTTATTTTTTCATGTTTATAACATGTACATTATATATTTATCTACTTTTTATTTTTTAATAAAATTTAATTATTATTCTTTTATATATTCATTATGTGATTGTTTATGTTTTTTACATGAACATTCCGTGAAATTACATTCAAAAATATTTAACTTATAGAAAATAAATAAAAATTTGTAAAATAGTAACATAATAATTTGTAAATTTTATCTTTTTTAAGAAAATTAAATTAACAAAAACACAGTAAAATGATATGATTGGAATAAAATTAACTTGTAAATAGTATTTTACAACAAATTAAAATAAATTATAAAGAGATTAATGGAGATGTACTAACCTAGTAAAAAACAATTACACGATCATTCAATAAAAATATATCATTTTGCTATATCATATAAATAATTTTAAAAAAATTAATATGATTTAGCGGGATATAACCGTTAATGATCGAAAGTGTAAAAATTAATTTACACTATCAATGTATCTTCCATTTTCTCAATTGTAAAATAATAGTTTAAAATTTTAAATTAAAAAAATAAATTAGGTTAATTAATTAGTGAAATAATTTTATATTTTTTTAATAACTATTTAATATAGATAATATTTTATCATTTAGAAAAGTAAAAATCAAACAATATTTGAATTAGTTTTTAAAAACAAATCAACCAAACAAGTTTTTTCTTTTATCATCTTAAAAATAGTTTTATAAAACAAAACTTCCAAATAAATTTTTATTTTGTTTTCATCCTAAAAACAATTCTTAAAACTAATTTATAAAACAGTTTTTAAAAACAAAAAATTGAAATTGAATCAAACAAGCCCTTAGTCTTTAAGATTAGATAACTTAAACAATTGAGATTAAAGGTAGTGCACTGTCAATGTAAAGAAATATTACACTGACATCCAATCAAAATATTTTATATTATCAAATCATAACAGTATTTTAAAAATAAAAATGTGACGTGACGGGATACATGGGTCTCATTGATTGATAGTATAAAAATATTTTATACTCTTAGTGCATATTCTTTTTTCTCTAAACAATTTGTATAGCGTGGTTTAAAATATCTATAATAGTAAACCGTAGTTAGTATAGGTAACGGTTAATTTATCTTATCATTTCAAAACCGTTGCCTAAAGTAAATATGCATCGGTTATTCACCAAAATTTATAACTTCGTCAATGTGTAAAAAAGCGTTATCATTTTTTTAGCTACGCTTTTCAACCGTTGCATGTTCATTTGTGGCCTAAAGTCAAAAATGGTGTAGTCTAAGGTTGGAAAATAGGTCTGTTCTTCTAGGGTGTCAATTGAGAATTATGATGTCAAAGTATTCCACCTCATTGAAGATAGAATTAGTAAAATGATTATGCAAGGGTTTGCATCGAGGTTGGTCTAACTAATCTTATTCTCGTCATGTTTGTGTTTAGAGATTATTAATATATAGTTGAATATAAAGTAAATGTCTCCATATTTTTTGTCTCATATGTGACAAGTTTGAACACTGAGGCAGTGTGCATTAAAATGTCAAAAAAAATAGGAATGAAAAAGATAGTATTCATGAATAAAACAACAAGGGAGTAGTTACAAATAATTGGCTATTGAATATGGGATCACAATTCTACTCATCTAGTTAGCAGCATGTTCCCAACTTCGATGAGAAAATCCTTGTAAATTTGGAGAAAATGATAGAGGAAAGATGCGTTGATTGTCCACTAAATAGTTAGTGAAATAAGATATTCTACTATTAAGGGAAAATGGTGAAATACGTGAGGAGTATTGATGAAATTCAGAAAATGGTCGATATTCAAAAAGTCAAAGATAATACAAAGGGTCTCATAAAAGTATATTAAATGGAAGGCAAAATATAGGTTGGAAACATGAGGTTTTCTAGAGACCCAAAAAAAAAACCTCATTTTGATGTTGTATAGAAGGATCTTTCCGCATGCATCTTGTCTGTTTCCAGAAGCATCCTTCTAAAACAAATGTTTATATATCACGACCCAAACTTCACATCTCTCATTCTCAGTTTCCATTTCAAAAAAATCACAAAAACACCAAAACCTTAAAAATCTCAATTCCATCCAAAATTGAGTATTAAGACTTACAATTTGTTATAAATCATCAAACAAACTATCATGTATGTATTAATTTAAAATGTATTTTTTGTTTATATAATTTCATATGATATTGAAAACTCTAGGTTAGAGGAAATGTTGCATCACATCTGGAAGATACCTTCCGGAATCACCCCATGATTTATCATTCTTGAGCCAAGTAGTGTGCACTTCGAAAGCATGCTTCCAAGCCATTAAAGAAACATTGTTTTTTACTCCTTTTGCATGTTTATCTATGACACTCGCTAATGAAACACTTTATTATTTTTCATGTTTATCTCAGTATCTATAAGTTTGAACAATATAATAAACAACATTTTCTTGTTATTGAATACATTGTTTTACTTATTAAATTGAACTTTACTTTCTTTGTCTCCTTGTTTTGGGTTTTAGTGTGACTTTTTATAAGCTTCATTGTCATTATTGTCTTTCCAATGCAATAAAAAAGATAGAATGACCTTACTATTATATTTGGGTAACTCAATAAATTAGATTGATTTGTGTAGAACACACATTGTTCTAGATACTTGTGGTGTGATTCTTGTCATTTTTGCATGGTTTGAAATTATAGAGAAATAATTGATGAACAAGAAGGATTCAGTCATGTTAAGGTTCCCAGCATACATCCATTCACAAAGAAAGGTTAGTCGATGTAGGGCCAAGATACATTATATGAGGCATAACATATGTCGGGCGATGTGGGTTCCCAACATGAGTCGGGATCGTCATTTTAGAGTCATGGTTCTCCGTCTCAATGTAGGTTTCATATTCATGGTCAGCCATATGCGCCTACTCAGCTCATGCTTCCACACTGTAAGGATATCATTGGAGCCCATCAAACATAACATTATTTTCACTTTATCCAGATCATGTTACTTTTTGCATATGGAACGAAGAGGTAAATATTTATTTTAATACTAATTTTTCAGCTACATAATTACAATAAATATATATTGTACATGTGCATAAAATTCTTTTTTTCAGTATTGTGTGACCTTATAGTGTATCAGTCACGACATGAAGATATCATCATTTATGCAGCCTCACGAGGCATGGTTTCAGGATGTATTAGTGGTATTTGGGTTTAGTGATGCTGTGAGAATTGGATACACTTACATATACCATAGACTATTGTTAGCGTTTTCTGAGAGATGGCATTCAGAGGCATTGTCCTTTCATATACACATTGGTGAGATAAGCCTTACCCTAAATGATGTATATTGTCTTGTCTAGCTGCCTATTAGAGGCTGGCAACTATAACACTCCATGATTCATAGATTTGAAGCATTAGAGTTGATGATTCAACATTTAAGATTAATCATGATGAGTGTAACACCTCAAAATTTGCCCTCCTCTCTTGGGACTAGCTTAACATATTGCATATCATTCTTAGGTCATTAGGCATTGCATATTTTCACATCATATGGCTACATTGTGCAAGTCATCCTCATAAGTCTTGGTCAGAAGATAAGAGGTTGAGATGCAAGCTGAGGGTTTCATTAGACTGATCATTAATCATCTGAGGATGTGTGATTCAAATTAGGGTTTTTGACTTTCAAGGAGGTTAAGCTTTATCTTGGTTGAAATGGTTCATCATCATCATGGTCTTGTTATCATCCAAGAGATTCAAGAAGATTGATCAGATACCTTGAGATTAGGGTTTTGACCACTGGTCAACCCTAATCAGTTGTTTTGGGCCAATCAGGGCTTGGCAAGGAGATGGGGTCTACAATGGATATGGGGATCATTTCATGATTGTGTTGAATTTATGGAAGCTAGGGTTTCATCATTGAGCCATTTCATCAGGAGTTTGAGGCTCAACTTGATCAGTGCATAGCCAAATTCATCTATCAATCAGAAAAGTCAATTGTGGTCAACTGTGCCTGAAATGATGGATTTGGAGGAGGGAGAGGGTTGGAGACACTTCATTCATGTCTAAGCAAGTTTCATTTGACATTTCAAACATCAAGAATGAAGAAAATAAAGTCAGATGGAAACTTTCCAAAAATAGAAAGTGACTTGTAATTGGAAACTGCCAAAAATGGAAAGTTTTTCACCTCAAAATTACGTGTCCAAAAATGCTTCAAATAAAATTTTGTTCAACATGAAAGTTGTAGATCTTGCTCTCACCTTTCCAAAAAGTCCAAGAACATGAATTTCTCATGTGTGGTTGGCAAGTTATGATCAAATCATTTTCCAAAAATGTTGAAATTCAAAGTGGCATAACTTTTGAATGGAATGGCCAAATTGGGTGATCTTTCTTTGAGCAAACTCCATTTTACATGTACTTTCATGATGCATCATCACATTTCATTGAAAATCATCATAGCAAAAGTCCATTTTTCAAGTGTTCATTTTAAAAATTGGTGGGAAAAATAGTGAATTTCCAAAATACAAGGCATTTGCATGCAAAACTCATTCCAACACATCATAAACATCAAATAGAACTTGCTTGGACTGGTTTGGTACTGTTGCATTGGCTGATTTAGAAAAGGACATTTTGGCCATTTCACATAATTTGCATTTTGCTAATTTCCCTCCAAATTTGCTAATTGTGATTAACACTTGGATTAAGACTTGGTATAAAATGATAATCATAACAGAAAATGCATAATTACAATTCACTTTTCAGATCTAACAAACTTTTCATCCAAAATTCTCTCAATTGCTCTTCACACTTTTTCCACTTTTTCACCAAAATTCATCACTCTTCGTGCTGGTTCTTGTAGTGTTCATCATCTGTAGGTCTAATCAAGCAACTGTTGAAGGCAATTGGTGGAAGAAACTTCAAGAATCGCAGCTGTCATAACCTTGCTCATCCA
The DNA here is from genome assembly GCF_024323335.1 of Lathyrus oleraceus. Classification (NCBI taxonomy): domain Eukaryota; kingdom Viridiplantae; phylum Streptophyta; class Magnoliopsida; order Fabales; family Fabaceae; genus Lathyrus; species Lathyrus oleraceus. The sequence goes on along the minus strand of NC_066584.1, from coordinate 442,624,571 downwards.
TGGAGTTTTGAATTTCCTTCGAGCTGGAGCTTTGCTGAGCTGAAGAACCTTTTCCATTCATCTTCTACATCAACAAGCTGCATCTGTTTCATCGATTGGCACCTTGAATCCATCAAATCGAGCGATTGCACTTCCACAAGGTCAGATTTCAAAGTCTTTAATTGCTAGAATCTTGATGTGGTTTAGGTAGATCTTGTGATGTAGAACACACTGCAATTCAAATCGTGCATTTTAGTTGAGAATTGAATGAGATATCATGATCTGAACTTTGACCTAGGAAGCTTCTTTTGCTCGATCCGGTTAGCATAGTTAGAATTAGGTCATATGCTTGTTAGTTCCATGATGTACATTGAGCGAGGATTCCATTGATATATCGTTTGCTCATTTTGGTTGAGAAATGTCCTTGATGAATTTTCTGGAATGATGAACGCGCATGGAGGACGAAGAACACGCTTCATACTGTTTTTGATTCATTTCGCCTGGCCTTGCGTTTGAATTTTCTGTTTCCCGCGAGCGCTAGCCAATCACGTTTCGCCATGCAATAAAATGAAACGCAGCGTTTCATTCTCGCTGCCACATATTTACAATTTTGCCATTTCTGAATATTATTTCATGTTATTTCATTTTTCTTTTTTCCAATTTCATTTCATTTGATCTTGCATCTTTAAAAATTCATAAGTAATTCATTTTTAATCCAAATTTGATGAGACTTTTTTCACCATTCTCCTTGTGATGTGTAGTTGTTTTTGGTGATTTTTAATATTTTTGTGCACGTGTAATAAAATGCCTAGGGATTGTTTGGAAGTGTCATTTATGTGTATGTTTTGCCATATTGATCATGAAATCTTGATGCCTTATCCAAAATTGATGAAATTTTGCATGCATGTTCTTGACTCTTTCCTGGTGATTGTGATGTATAGTTTGCTAATTTTGAGTTTCTGGTTAGAGAGATATGATGTGATCAAGTTGAGTGTGACAATGTGTGTCACACTATGTTATGTCTACTTCTTGAATTTTGTTTCCATGCCTATTGAATGCCATTTGCCCTGGATTTTTGCATGAGATTCCATCTGTATGTTAGGTTTAACCATGATTTTTTGTAGGATTTGTTGATCCATTTTCCATTTGATTGGGATTTTTGTTTGCTGTTTAGTCATTTTTAGGTTTTTCTTGAGTGGTCTACTTACATGCCTTGTAAAATTCTCATACCTTGTCACATGAAGATGAAATTTTGTGGAGTGGTTATTGACATGTTTAACTTCATTTTGGCCTTGGTCCCATTCATTTATCATGTTTTGTCACTGTTTTATGATTGATGGGAGTTGATGCTTGTTTTGATGCCTTGTGTTGGCTTGCTTTAACTTGTCTGGACTTTATGAATTTAATTTCCATACTTCCTCTGGTCCAAATAGCATGAAAATTGGTATGCTATTCATTGAATGTGTTCTGTTTAGGCTAGAAGTTTTGTGGAATTTATTGAGCTGTTTTGATATTGATTTGATTGTGATCATTCTGTTTGCTCCAATGTGTTTCCAAAGTGCATAGTTTGGCATGTTTTGTGTATGAAATGGATTTGGTGCATAGTTTTGGTGTGAGACCAATTGGATTCTATTTTTGCTTGATAAATCTTGGTTTTTATTAATTTTTACTTGCTGTTTTGAATTTTTCACCTTCTTTGGACCCTAGGCTTGTCCTAGTGGTCTTGTTTCTCACATTTGAATGTGATTTTCAGGTTGAAGAAGCAAATGCTTTGAAGAGTTTAATTCAAGTTGATTGAGTTTGGTTTATATGCTTGTTATGGACTAACTTGGTTTATTTTGCAGGATGCTAACTCATTTCATTTGAGTTTGTGCTTTGCACATGTGATTGATTGTTGTCATACCCCAAAATTTACCCGTTGATATTACAAGGCATTTTTCAAGGCACTCCGACTTATTCTGCAAGGCATTGATCTTAAAGGAACCAAAGGCCAGCTCATAACGGACCCACTCCATAAAAAGGCCCAAACTAGCTCGCTCGCTAGGCGAGCAATTCCTTCGCCTAGCGAATCCCTCGTTATGACGCTCGCCCCAGCGAAGCATCAGATCCAGTAAAAGCCCAAACTAGCTTGCTCGCTAGGCGAGCAATCCCTTCGCCTAGTGAAGCTTGCGAATATCAGAATTGATGGGCTTCCTTCTGAGCCCATTAGGTCACAACAAGAGTATTATAAATAGCCAAGCTTCAGTCAGAAAAAGGAGAGGACGAAAAGGGGAAGACAGAGACCAAGACGGACAGAGAAGGACGTATAGAAACCCTGGCATAGAAACCCTGCTAATCCAGAGAATTCAGAAGGAGGAAACCCTGAAGGCAGCTCATCCGCTCCGAAGCTACCGCCGCCCAACTCCATCCGATACCAAAAGCGATCAGTCTCTCCAACATAGCAGCTTAGTTGCAAGCAGGTTTGCGCATCACTATTGTTTTATACTTTTAATCGGTAATCTCTATATACATAAAGCATCATGATCGAAGTTTCGAATATGTAATTTGATTTCACATGCGAATTTAAATATGCTTGAATATCATGAATGTTTGTCCATGCTATTCCTGTAATCAAGTGCCATATAAGTTCAGGTTTCCGGAGGTCATGCTGCTGTCAAACTCCAAACCCGTGGCCACTCGCTAGCATATCGCTAAGCGAGCCTGTAGCGAGCATTCGCCGAGCCTTCGCCAGGCGAAGCAGAGGCGAACGGGACAGTGGCTGCTTTGTTTCTTTTCTATTATGCCTTATGTCTATCTAACCAAGATTTATTATAATTCTGCAGCATTTGGCCTGAGATTATGACTGTTGTGTTGTAGTGCAATTTTCAATTGTACTTTACTTTGATGCTCTAACCCGTGTGTTGAATTGTGCAAAGGTTTACATATTCCCGAGGAAACGGCCAGCTAGGTATCCCACTTTATGTGTGGGAGATCCTTATGGAGATTCACCCTGAATTACTCAATTGATTTTAATGTATTCATTTCATGGCGAAGATCCACCCTAACGGCTTAATTGATCTTAACGTATTGATTTTAATATGGACCTAATTACCTACTTGATTACGGTTACCTAATTAATTGTAAAACTTTGCCTTTAAATAAGTGATCTCGGACCTCTCTTTGTTACCCTACGATTATAGTATTATGGTCATGTCCCGCGAATATGGGGATACACTTAGCAAAGACCCTTCGGTTAAATCATCATAGTCCCTCGAATGTTGCCTTTGTCCCTCGATGACCCTTCGGTGTAGCCTACGGTTAAATGATGATCGTCCCTTCGAATGCTAAGGCATCCTCACAACTGTTGCCTTCAATGACCAATCGATGACCCTACGATGACCCTTTTACATCCAAAGGATAAAACTGCTTACTTCTCAATAGTAAGGACAGTTTTACCCTCATAAGGATAGGAAATGCCCGGAAAGACCTCGGATAGGTATAACTCTTAATTGCTTATTCACAATTTAAAACTACTTTTCACACCTTACACCTTTCAAAACCTCCATTAGAAAATCACCACTTGGCATACATTCGCACTAGAATCATTGCCGAGTTATATTTTTCTAAACTATTTTCAAAACTAAACGAGATAACCACGTTGTATACATTTATTCAAGAATCATTACAAAGTTAAATTCTCCTTTTCAAAACATTTCCTACACATTTCTCAACCACTTTTTCAAACTAGAAAAACATAAATGATTGAGCAATTAAGAGCCCATGGATAACCATGGATACAAAGGGTGCTAACACCTTCCCTTTGTATAATGTACCTCCCGAACCTAAGAATCTAAATTAAGGTCTTTCCTGTTCTTTTCCACCTTTCCTTATTGGATAAAAGAAAAGTCGGTGGCGACTCTTGCTAACCGCGACATTGCGATTAAAAAACACATTAAAGTCAGTTCACCGTATGACAGAACTGGCGACTCTGCTGGGGACTACAAAGAGAGGTCACCTTAAAAAATCATTTATGTTTTCAAATTGTTCCTTCTTTTAAGGGAATTTTTGAGTGAAAGATCCTACACCCGGATCTAGTGTACCTTAGGTAAGTGGCAATAGATCATCGCGACTATCCGGCGTATACTGGAATGGTTAAAATGATGGCTACGGTTAATGTGACACTTTGGATGTCCTGATGTTCCTCATGTTTACTTGAGGAAAAATTTGGCATTCGCATGGTGTCATCAAAGCATTAACCAGACCTTTAGAACCCTAATTGACTCATCCTAGCCATTAGAAAGTAGTGAGATAACTGACTTCGGTTCCGACTGGGGTTGGTTGAGACTCGATACTACACTCTTTGAGATTGGACTTTAGGGAAGCTTTGGTCAACCACTTGGCGTTGCACTGAAGTGGACTTAAAGAAAGGTCGATGATCTGAGATCCTTCTAGAACCCGGTTACTATTCTAGGACAGGTTGAACCAACCAAACTTCAGTGGGGAGGGTACTTACCTATGGAACTCATGCAAGCCTTAAAACTTAGGAATGATGGTTGTGTGACTTGCTTGTGCTTGTTATTTACTTAACATCATAACATCATAACATCATGGCATTGAACTAACCATTTCGAGGACTTAGGGATTTAACTTTGCTCTATTTTGTAAAAAAAAAATAAAAAAAAAAGTTTCCTTTTTTTTTGGTAGTTTATGCAAAGTTAAATTCCAAAAGTCCTTGAAAACATTTCATACATTGCATAGCATAACATTGCATAACAGGTACTCTAAAGGGATCAATGTTCTCACGGTTTTCATGCAAGCAGAAAAATGGACCTCGAACAAACTGTCAAGGATCTCCATACTCAGAATGCTCAACTCCAGGAGATGATTTTGAACTTATCCAAGGGGCAGGAAGAACTGAAGGCTCTCTTGCTCGAGAAGAAAAAAGACAAGAAATCTATGAGGCACGTTAACCCGGGAAGAAGGCAGTTTACGAAGATCAAGATGACTTTAGCACAAGCACTGCAGGGTATGCTAAAAGCAAATTTAATTACCCTCAGAGATCCTCCTGCAAAACCCAACACTACTTCTTTTAGTTATAATCCCAACGCCAGGTGTGCGTATCACTCCGATAGCCCCGGGCATAATACAAACGATTGTTGGTCGTTGAAGAATAAAATTCAGGATATGATCGACGCCGGAGAATTTGAATTGGATCCGCCTGAGACTCCTAATGTCATCACTGCCCCCCTGCCTAATCATGACAAGACTGTCAATGCTGTGGAAGATGCTGATAGCGATTGCGACTTGGATAGCTGGATTTTCCCAACAATTGGTGACGGACTCAATAATTGGAAGGCTGAAGACACTATCCCGATTTCCTTTAGTCAGGAGTAATTGTTATTGCCTATTTTAGTGTTGCAACTTTTTAGTTTTTACAATTGAACTTCTTAAAGCATTGTGTCTATGCCCGGGACACAATAGCTAATTTGTTAAGGGTTTTGTCATTTCATAAGCATATTCATATTCAATAAATCAATGGGCTTTTTGCATTCAAATATTGCGCTCTTTATCTTTCCTGTCATCTTTCAAACAAGCTATGTTTTCTTGCACACACTCACGTAACAATTTTCCGATCCCTATCCACTCTGGATCCTGTTGATAATAGTTTTGCTACTGTTCATTATGACTTTGAAAATCTGATCTACCAAGCCGAGGATGGAGGTGAGGAAGATTGTGAAGTACCTAAGAGCTTGCCAGACTGTTGCTGCAAGAAGAAAAAACTATACAGCCGCATGAGGAATCAATTGAAACTGTAGATCTAAGTACTGAAATAGACAAGAAAGAAGTCAGAGGTTTCTTGGGGCACTCGAATTACATTGCCCGATTCATTCCACACTTGACTGCTACCTGCAAACCCATCTTCAAATTACTAAAAAAGAAAAATCAAGAGATGGTATGGAATGATGAATGACAAAATCAAGAAGTATCTCCAAGAACCTCCAATTCTGATACCACCAGTTGAAGAAAGACCTCTCATCATGTATTTGACTGTGTTAGAAAATTCAATGAGGTGTGTTGGGGCAACATGACGAGTCTGGTCGAAAAGAGCATGCCGTATACTGCCTTAGCAAAAGGTACCGACTGTGAAACAAGATACTCATAGCTCGGGAAAGCTTGTTGTGCTTTGGCTTGGGCTGCTCGCCGACTAAGACAGTATATGTTGAATCATACCATTTTATTGACTTCTAAGATGGATTCTATCAAATATCTATTCGAGAAACCTGTTGTCTCCTGAAAGAGTTATCACTAATAATGGTACTAAACTGAACTCTGCACGCAGTTCAAAATAAAAAAAAAAACATAGCTCTTCTCCGTACCGGCCAAAGATGAACGGCGCCGTGGAGGCTGCTAACAATGTCCAGAAGCTCATACAAAAGATGACAGTAACGTACAAAGACTGGCATGAGATGTTACCATTCGCTCGCCGCGGTTATCGCACTTCAGTGCGCACTTCGACAGGGGCAACTCCGTTCTCTTTAGTATATGGAATGGAAGCCATCTTACCAGTGGAAGTTCAGATTCCCTCTCTAAGAATCATGAAAGAGGCGGGCTTAGATGAAGAGGAATGGATTCAGACTCGACTCGATCAGATAAACTTGATTGATGAAAAGAGACTTGCGGCTATTTGTCGTGGGCAGATATATCAGAAGCGCGTGACCTAGGCATTTAACAAAGAGGTCAAGAGACAGGTATATCAAATTGGCGACGTGGTGATCAAGCGTATCATTCTACCGCAAGGTGATCCCAGAGATAAATGGACTCCCACATACGAAGGGCCATTTGTGGTTAAGAAGATATTCTCTGGTGGAGCCATGATACTTGCTACAATGGACGACGAAGATTTCCCGCATCCTATGAACGCGGACATAGTTAAAAAATACTACGCATAAAAGAGACCCGCTAGGTCGACGTGTCTAGGCAAAAGTAAGGGCATCCCGGCGAGCCAAAAAGGGTTCGGGCAAAAATTAGGGATAAACATATAAAAACGTACACCCGGCAAGTCGAAAACCTGAAAAGGCGGCTTGGGCAAAAAAGGGTATCCTGGTGGATTGAAAACCTGAAAAGACGGTCCAGGCAAAATTAGGGATTAAAGCGTAAGACTATGTCCCGTTCTCAGTCAGCTTCACCCAAGTCAAAGGGACTGAACAAGCCAATCACTTCTATCCGACAGTAGGAGATTAGAGGCTTGAAGACATAATGACAGTAGTGGAATTAAAATCAATAGGACCTTTTCTGCATAGCTTTCTCTTTGTTTTCTTGACGATTTCCTCTTACTAGGATTTCTGTCTCCTTGTACACAAATTGCCTGTTTACAGGCCCTCTTTCAAAATCAATACAATTTCATTTCCAAAAAGATGCTTTTGTTTTACCTTTTCTGTTTTGTTTGCGTAAACGTCCATTGATTTAATTTGAATTGGTTTATGCATTTGAATATGATCAATGTTTACCAAAAATGCATGCCTAGAATAGTAATAGCAATTACTACACGACTTCAGGATCGAGGAGAAGGTCTAATCACGCTTCCCAATGAATCCGTTGCTAATTCGATTCCCCGGCAACGCCAGTTATTCCCCAGAAGAAATTGGCATCACTAGACTGGTCATCTCTTCTACCCCCAGCCAGGCTCTGTTAAATATCTCTGCCATCAGATAAAAGTCAAATACCCCTAGCTAAGGAAGGGTCATCAATACAAATATCTCCGACCAGAAGACTGGGATTTATTTTCCCAGTAGAGTCCCCTGGAAGAACGTTTCAGACACATAGTGCATTCATTACATCATTTCACATCACATACCTACATACAATTTTCATTCCGCATCATATACATTACATCATTTCATAACATATACGTATACAATGCTCTCATTTATTCCCATTACATCATTTCACAGCACATGCATGCATACAACATTTGCATCTCATGCATCATGACATGGCATGAAGCTAATTTTATTTTTCAGGTTAATTATCCTCTTGATACAATCAAAACAAAGGTCCATTCAGACGGACGGCTTTATCAATTACATGCAGGATTCAACTACATCTTTCAGATATACTCCATGTCAACATTCATTCTGACATCCTCCTAACGATGGCATCTATAAGCCCATCCCAGACATTTATTGCAAATACAACATATACAAATACTATCAGATTCAGCCTAACGTACGGTTCGTTCTGATTCAGCCCAACATATGACTCCTTCAACTCAGATACGATCTAGCGTACGATCCATTCTGACCTTCAACAACTCAAATACGGTTTAATGTACGACCCAGTTAGACCTTTATCTCCTCAGATGCTACCTAGTGTATGGTACATTTCTGAAGTGTAGTCTAGCGTACGACTACCCCCTTTTTTATAATCAGATTCAGCCTAATGGCCGGCTCATTCTGCTCAGATACGGTTTAATGTACGACCCAGTTAGACCTTTATCTCCTCAGATGCTACCTAGTGTACGGTACATTTCTGAAGTGTAGTCTAGCGTACGACTACCCCCTTTTATAATCAGATTCAGCCTAATGGACGGCTCATTCTGCTCAGATACGATTTAATGTACGACCCAGTTAGACCTTTATCTCCTCAGATGTTACCTAGTGTACGGTACATTTCTGAAGTGTAGTCTAGCGTACGACTACCCCCTTTTTATCATCAGATTCAGCCTAATGGACGGCTCATTCTGCTCAGATACGGTTTAACGTACGACCCAGTTAGACCTTTATCTCCTCAGATGCTACCTAGTGTACGGTACATTTCTGAAGTGTAGTCTAGCGTACGACTACCCCCTTTTATAATCAGATTCAGCCTAATGGACGGCTCATTCTGCTCAGATACGGTTTAATGTACGACCCAGTTAGACCTTTATCTCCTCAGATGTTACCTAGTGTACGGTACATTTCTGAAGTGTAATCTAGCGTACGACTACCCCATTTTAGAATCAGATTCAGCCTAATGGACGGCTCATTCTGCTCAGATACGGTTTAATGTACGACCCAGTTAGACCTTTATCTCCTCAGATGTTACCTAGTGTACGGTACATTTCTGAAGTGTAGTCTAGCGTACGACTACCCCCTTTTTATCATCAGATTCAGCCTAATGGACGGCTCATTCTGCTCAGATACGGTTTAATGTACGACCCAGTTAGACCTTTATCTCCTCAGATGCTACCTAGTGTACGGTACATTTCTGAAGTGTAGTCTAGCGTACGACTACCCCCTTTTATAATCAGATTCAGCCTAATGGACGGCTCATTCTGCTCAGATACGGTTTAATGTACGACCCAGTTAGACCTTTATCTCCTCAGATGTTACCTAGTGTACGGTACATTTCTGAAGTGTAGTCTAGCGTACGACTACCCCCTTTTTATCATCAGATTCAGCCTAATGGACGGCTCATTCTGCTCAGATACGGTTTAATGTACGACCCAGTTAGACCTTTATCTCCTCAGATGCTACCTAGTGTATGATACATTTCTGAAGTGTAGTCTAGCGTACGACTACCCCCTTTTTATAATCAGATTCAGCCTAATGGACGGCTCATTCTGCTCAGATACGGTTTAATGTACGACCCAGTTAGACCTTTATCTCCTCAGATGTTACCTAGTGTACGGTACATTTCTGAAGTGTAGTCTAGCGTACGATTACCCCCTTTTTATAATCAGATTCAGCCTAATGGACGGCTCATTCTGCTCTGATACGGTTTAATGTACGACCCAGTTAGACCTTTATCTCCTCAGATGTTACCTAGTGTACGGTACATTTCTGAAGTGTAGTCTAGCGTACGACTACCCCCTTTTTATAATCAGATTCAGCCTAATGGACGGCTCATTCTGCTCAGATACGGTTTAATGTACGACCCAGTTAGACCTTTATCTCCTCAGATGCTACCTAGTGTACGGTACCTTTCTGAAGTGTGGTCCAGCGTACCACTACCCCCTTTCATCATCAGACACAGCCTAACGGACGACTCATCCTGCAACTCCAATACGGTCTAGCATAAGACCCATTTGGACCTTCAACTCAGATACGATCTGGCGTACGATCCACTCTGATCTCTCATCCCCAGTGAAGTCATCCGCCTAATGAACAACTCACTCTGCTATTCAGATGCGGTCTAGCGTATGATCCATTCTGATCCCTTATCCCCAGTAGTATATAACACACTCCGACTCCCCAACAAAGTCGACAGCATAATGGAGGACTCACCGTACGGTCTAGCGCATGACCCGGTATGACACCCATGTCTTCAGATATCGTCTAACGTACGACACAATCTGAAGCTCGCATCATCAAACTTCCCGAATGGCATCGTTAAGCCCATCTCCATCAAAACTAATGGACAAGTGCAAATTTTTTTGGGGCATTCTAGTGTTCAATAGTCTTCCACCTCCAGACCACGAATAGCATACATGCCATCCTAACTCTCTCGGTTCAAGAATATTGAACAGGGGCAGCTGTCATACCCCAAAATTTGCCTGTTGATATTACAAGGCATTTTTCAAGGCACTCCGACTTATTCTGCAAGGCATTGATCTTAAAGGAACCAAAGGCCAGCTCATAACGGACCCACTCCATAAAAAGGCCCAAACTAGCTCGCTCGCTAGGCGAGCAATTCCTTCGCCTAGCGAATCCCTCGTTATGACGCTCGCCCCAGCGAAGCATCAGATCCAGTAAAAGCCCAAACTAGCTTGCTCGCTAGGCGAGCAATCCCTTCGCCTAGTGAAGCTTGCGAATATCAGAATTGATGGGCTTCCTTCTGAGCCCATTAGGTCACAACAAGAGTATTATAAATAGCCAAGCTTCAGTCAAAAAAAGGAGAGGACGAAAAGGGGAAGACAGAGACCAAGACGGACAGAGAAGGACATATAGAAACCCTGGCATAGAAACCCTGCTAATCCAGAGAATTCAGAAGGAGGAAACCCTGAAGGCAGCTCATCCGCTCCGAAGCTACCGCCGCCCAACTCCATCCGATACCAAAAGCGATCAGTCTCTCCAACATAGCAGCTTAGTTGCAAGCAGGTTTGCGCATCACTATTGTTTTATACTTTTAATCGGTAATCTCTATATACATAAAGCATCATGATCGAAGTTTCGAATATGTAATTTGATTTCACATGCGAATTTAAATATGCTTGAATATCATGAATGTTTGTCCATGCTATTCCTGTAATCAAGTGCCATATAAGTTCAGGTTTCCGGAGGTCATGCTGCTGTCAAACTCCAAACCCGTGGCCGCTCGCTAGCATATCGCTAAGCGAGCCTGTAGCGAGCATTCGCCGAGCCTTCGCCAGGCGAAGCAGAGGCGAACGGGACAGTGGCTGCTTTGTTTCTTTTTTATTATGCCTTATGTCTATCTAACCAAGATTTATTATAATTCTGCAGCATTTGGCCTGAGATTATGACTGTTGTGTTGTAGTGCAATTTTCAATTGTACTTTACTTTGATGCTCTAACCCGTGTGTTGAATTGTGCAAAGGTTTACATATTCCCGAGGAAACGGCCAGCTAGGTATCCCACTTTATGTGTGGGAGATCCTTATGGAGATTCACCCTGAATTACTCAATTGATTTTAATGTATTCATTTCATGGCGAAGATCCACCCTAACGGCTTAATTGATCTTAACGTATTGATTTTAATATGGACCTAATTACCTACTTGATTACGGTTACCTAATTAATTGTAAAACTTTGCCTTTAAATAAGTGATCTCGGACCTCTCTTTATTACCCTACGATTATAGTATTATGGTCATGTCCCGCGAATATGGGGATACACTTAGCAAAGACCCTTCGGTTAAATCATCATAGTCCCTCGAATGTTGCCTTTGTCCCTCGATGACCCTTCGGTGTAGCCTACGGTTAAATGATGATCGTCCCTTCGAATGCTAAGGCATCCTCACAACTGTTGCCTTCAATGACCAATCGATGACCCTACGATGACCCTTTTACATCCAAAGCATAAAACTGCTTACTTCTCAATAGTAAGGACAGTTTTACCCTCATAAGGATAGGAAATGCCCGGAAAGACCTCGGATGGGTATAACTCTTAATTGCTTATTCACAATTTAAAACTACTTTTCACACCTTACACCTTTCAAAACCTCCATTAGAAAATCACCACTTGGCATACATTCGCACTAGAATCATTGCCGAGTTATATTTTTCTAAACTATTTTCAAAACTAAACGAGATAACCACTTTGTATACATTCATTCAAGAATCATTACAAAGTTAAATTCTCCTTTTCAAAACATTTCCTACACATTTCTCAACCACTTTTTCAAACTAGAAAAACATAAATGATTGAGCAATTAAGAGCCCATGGATAACCATGGATACAAAGGGTGCTAACACCTTCCCTTTGTATAATGTACCTCCCGAACCTAAGAATCTAAATTAAGGTCTTTCCTGTTCTTTTCCACCTTTCCTTATTGGATAAAAGAAAAGTCGGTGGCGACTCTTGCTAACCGCGACATTGCGATTAAAAAACACATTAAAGTCAGTTCACCGTATGACAATTGTGTTGACTGTTGATTCTTATCTTGTCTGTTTTGACTTGGTGATTGGTATACTGATTGAATTAGATTGATTTCAGGTACCATAGTCGCTTTAGTTCTTTGAGAACTTGTTGTGCTGCTGCTTGGTTGTATAAACCAATTGAGGTAGACTCTCTTGTCTCCATGTAGTCTGGAAGACCTGGCTTGTTATTTAGCCAGGCAACTGTCTGAAGTCCTCCTTAAGAGGCGATGTTTGTGATTGTTTAACTTTGTCCCCAAGCAGGAAAAGACCTTGATTAAGGCAATTGGCAGAACCCAAGGGATGTGCAATCCATCCCCTGCTATTCTTGTTGAGTCGTCCCTCTGCTCACACCACTGTGTTGATGCATTGGGACATTAACCCAAGATCAGTTGAGTCAGAGTCATGAGTGTAGAAGGGTTCCCACTTTCTGAACCCACGCTCCTTTGTCCGAAGCTCTCCCTGGCCAGGGATAAGAGCTGTGAAGTCTCATCTTCACTCACCTTTCATCTGGCTTCACCCTGACTCTCAATGCCAGGGTTAAGAGCCAACACCACCTGACACAGTTGTGTTGCTTTTGCAACTTAACCCTTGATTGAGCCCACCTTGTCTGGATATAGCGTGTGCTAACTGTGAATGTTTGATTTGTTTTGTTTATGCTTGCATGCTTTGCTTCTTCCTGGTTAGGATTAGCTTGCTGTTGTGCAAGTAGATAGCGAACCATAACATAGGGCAATGATGCATGATAACATCTAGGCTCGAGTCCATCTCCCTAGTAGTGTGTCTCCCTTTGTATCTGGTTAGAATTTCTTTCCCGTTCAGGGGAACTACGTTGCCCTGATCCTCATACCAGATGAGGTACGTAGGCAGGAGACCGTGCGAGGTCTCTCCGAGCACTTTTTTCTTTTTTATGTGTGTTTGCTTGATAGTTGCTAGGCTCGAGTTCCCGACTCCTTAGTAACTTGTTGCTTGTTAACCCTCTTGTGTGTCAGGATATGGATGTAAGACCAGCGATTGGCTGTCCGTATCCTGAGTGTGTTTGTTTGGTTCGGAAGCCGATGTAAGTCAAGCGATTGGCGTTCGGGTTCCAGGTTTTCCTGTGTTTGTGTGTGTCTTGTTTGGCGTGCGTGAGCCGAACTACGGCAGCTCTGATTCTCGTTCCAGACGAGATACGTAGGCATAGGACGCGATGTCCTAGCGAGCCCTCTTCCTCTTCCCCCCACCTGTGTTGTTTCCAGTGTGTGTGTGTGTGTGATGTTTGTTTTAGCAACCTATTCTTTCTTTAGAGCGTGGATCCCGTCGAGTACGACGGACGTGAGGGGTGTTAATACCTTCCCCTTGTGTAACCGACTCCCGTACCCTTTCTCTTTGGTCGCGAGACCATTTCCTTTCCAGGTTTACTCTGAGTGTTTCCTTTCCCTCTTTTGGGATAAATAACGCACGGTGCCGGCTCTGTGTTGTTTTTGTTTTAGCCCGCCGGTTGTTTTTCGCGGATGCGACAGCTGGCGACTCTGCTGGGGAATTACCAGATGTTGACCTGTGCTGGTCCATCTTCCCTAAGCGAGTCTCTCCTAGCGTTCTAGGATAGTTTAGGTTGTTTGTGCTGCTATTTATTGCATTTATTATTCTGACTGTGTATATATTTGCATAAATACTTGCATGCATCATACTATCATGTTGCCGTCCTCTGTACAGGTGGTTTCGTTGTTTTGGGGTGGGTGTTCTGAGTGGGGCTAAAACCCAGGCCCGAGTATACACCTAGGATTAATGTGGTCTCATGTTGCCTCCTTCATGTTAGGTCAACATGTGCTTGGCAATGTGATGTACCACAAGCCGGACGAGGTTCATTTGATAGTGCTCTTCCTTTGTGGGGTACTCCACTCTGGTTGAGTCACTTCATCTGAACTATTGACTCTGGTGACCGATCATTTCCCGGATCTTTGGTTTAGACGATCTCAGGAGAGCTACAATGGCACACCCGAAAGGGCAAACCCATTGAGTATCTCTGCCCGATTGTCGAGACTATTATCCGCCTTAGGATGACCTGATTAGAATTTACCTGTGAGGGGAGGGTGATTCTTACAGGTGCGTGTTCAGATGGTGACTTTGATGGTGACTATCGATTCAACAGTTGATCAGAGTCATATTTATAAGTCAGATTTATGGATTTATTTCCGAGACACCGGAGTGCTGTCCGTGTTATTTATCAGTGGGGATCCGTTTATTTCAGGATTCCCCGGGGCGATTCAGAGATGGTTATGGGTATCTGCTCAGAGATTGTCTGGTGATGATGTTGGTGTATCTTTCAGTTCCGTTTATTTCGGAACCCTTGAGTTGGATTTGTGGTTACATGTTCCTTCAGATGGTTGTGATCAGTTCAGAGATCAGGGCTGTAATTCAGAGCAACAGATGTTCAGATGACTTGGAGGATGGCAATGCATTGCATTCATTCATCAGCATCATTAACATTTGCATTTACCTGCATCTAACACATGTTTATCCATATGCAGGGACATTCTATTGAGATCCTGGTTGAGAGATTTCTTTGCTCAGACATGAGGACCGGTTTGAAGCATGATGTTGCCTACAGTTTCTTCGACCCAGAGATCAGTGTGCTGAAGGATATGATAGCTTTGATTACACCCGACCATGTGGGGATGTTCCGTGAGGCATATGGTGGTATTCTGAAGATGGTTTTCAGACTCACTGATAGCGACAGAAGCGCCATTCATACACTTCTCCAGTTCTATGACCCGGGTTTGAGATGTTTTGTGTTCCCGGACTACTTGTTGGGGCCTCTGATGGAGGACTATGCTAGCATCCTGGGTATGCAGATCCGTGATCAGATTCCTTTCCATGCTACTAGGGTGGAGCCTGACATCCTTGGGATTTCCCGTGCTCTTTATTTGAGTCCGGAAATGATCAAGGAGGGCTTGAAGGAAAAGGGGAGGTTACCGGGTTTTCACTTGAGTTTCTTAGAAGCTAAAGCCAAGGAGTATGCTGCAGTGGGTAACTGGAAGACAGTTTGTGCTTTGATTGCTGTAAGCATTTATGGGATCATTCTGTTTCCTAATCAGAAGAGCTTTGTCGACCATAATGCTATCAGATTGTTCATGCAGAGGAACCCTATTCCTACTCTGATCGGAGATGTCTATTACTCGGTTCATAACAGGAACGAGAAGCGGCGTGGGGGACTGATCCGATGTTGTGCTCAGATGCTATTCAGGTGGTTTATGAGGTATTTGCCTTCCCGAGGTGCTTTTGCTCATCTCGATCCGACTGTCAAGTGGTCATTCAGACTGATGGGTTTGCGGGCTGCTGATATAGCATGGACTTATAACAGTATGGCAGGACGGGATTTCATATATAGCTGTGGGAGTCTTCCCAATGTGCCTCTTATCGGAGTTCAGGGTTGCATTAATTACAACCCGGTGCTTCTCAGGAGACAGATGGGGTTTGCTGTGGAGGGTCCTCCTCTTGGATGAGAGATTCAGGAGTCCTTTTACTTCCCGATTGAGGGCAATCAGGCCAAGCTGAGGCAAGTATTGGATGAGTGGCGCGACATTCAGCGAAAGGGTAAGGTTCCTTATGACAAGGTCAATAGTCGGTATTTTCCTCTATTTGATGATTGGCTTCGGAAAAGGATCGAGATCACACATCTACCATTTCCGGGAGGTGATCCTGGGTGTCCTTTGATTGAGGGTCTGCGTTCTTCTGTCAGTATGGAAGAATTCCTCGAGATGAAGAGAGCCAGAGATCATTTGCTTGCGGAGAAAGCTGAATTGGAGATGAGTGTTGCTCGGATTCAGACGGCCAACCAGGAGATCAGAGTGAGGATGGAAGATCAAGATAAGCGACATGCCCTGGAAGCAAAGCGCTTTGAGATGGATACCGCCTACTATGGGAAGATCAGCCAAGCCTTAGCGTCGTCGACAAAGGAGCATGACATCACGAAGGAGAAGCTAGCCAGAGCTTCAAGGGTCATCGAAGATGAGAAGAGGAGGCAAATCCTCGTGAGAGATCAGAGGGATGACAGAGTCAGGGTTCTCATTGCTGAGTGGGAGGCCAAACTGAAGATTAAGGAAGCGGAGAATGTGAAGATCATTGCCGAGAGAGATCATTACATTGTTGAGAGAGATCATTACTTCAGGCAGATGAAGATTCACCAGAAGGAGGTGGGGAGATTACAGCAGGAGAACACCGAGTTCAGGTTCGCCGCAGAGTTCGCGAAGATGGTTGATGATATAGGGCCGTCTGTGGGACCCTCATCAGGCTAGCCTTTCTTGTTTGTGAGGATTACCGTCAGGCCTGTTGACGGAATTCACTTGCTTGTATTTCCTTTCCTATTCTGGAGGATTGTATTTGAGTTGTATCAGATTTGATGTATGACTATGGCACTTATTGTGTATTTTGCTATGTGATGGTTATTTTCATTCAGTGATTGATCTTCAAGCTTTATTTGCTTTCCTGTATGCACTCACACAGCACACACACATGGTTGGGCGGTATTTTGCTAAATCATATATCTCTGATCTGTATGATGAAATCAAATGCTGAATATCAGAATATTGCTGCCGGATTGTTATTTGTCTCGATGAAGCCAGGATCGAGAGACAAAGTGTTCCTCATGTGGATAAACACCGCATTCATGCATGATCATAATAACGTGTTTTTATGTTGCAGGTATCAGTTCTAACGTGCTTGATTGTTGCAGGAATCATTGCTCGTGCTCGCAGAGTTGTACCTTTGCACTCAACCCGTCCTCACAGATACTTCACGCGACGCAATACTCCCAGACTGATGGATCTCCCAAATTCAGATATCCTCGAGTTGAAAGATAAGATGACCGAGCTGATCAACATCATGCAAGGTTTTGCAGTTGGTCAGAAAGCTCTAGCTGACAAAGTCGAGAAGCTCGAGCGGGCTTCAGCGGCAAATAGTGGTGTCAACCTGGATGGTGTCTCCAACCAGGGGCTGGGTGGTTCTCGAGACGGTGGAAAGAGGACAACCGTGGGTATAGTGAATAATGCTGCTGGTTTTGGCGCTGCTGGTGGTCAACCTGGTCAGAATATGAAAGACAGTCTATTCCCTCCATTCTTCGGGGTTGAAGACGACAGAGAGGAAGACCGAGAGGCAGATCAGTTCTCGATGCACAACGAACCGTTCGGTCAGTACGGTGCCCAACTGCAGAACAAAGAGATTCAGCTGCTGGCTGAGAAGATCAGAGCATTGGAAAGCTATGCCACTCCTGGGGTGGTCAACATGTCAAACATGGGGCTAGTGGAGGGGATTGTGATCCCACAGAAATTTAAAGCGCCCATATTTGATAGGTACAATGGGAGTTCCTGCCCCGAGACTCATCTGCAAGCGTTTGTCCGAAAGATTTCTGCATACACCATGGACCAAAAGCTGTGGATGTACTTCTTCCAAGACAGTCTGTCCGGAGGATCCCTGGAGTGGTACATCAAGCTCAAGTCCTCTGATATCAAGAACTGGCAGGATCTGGGGGACGCATTCTTTAAACAGTATCAGTTCAATGCTGATATGGCTCCGAGTCGTACCCAGCTGCAGGGTATGTCTCAGAAGAATAGCGAAGGGTTTAAAGAATACGCTCAGAGATGGAGGGAATTGGCTGCTAGAGTGCAACCTCCTTTAGTGGACAGAGAGATGTCTGATCTCTTTATGGGTACTTTGCAAGGGGCATTCGCGGAGAGAATGGTGGGTTGTCCGGTCACCAATTTCTCAGATATAGTTGTGGCTGGAGAGAGAATAGAGAGTTGGCTGAAGCTTGGGAAGATTCAGGGTAATGCTTCATCTTCAGGATCGAAGAAGCCCTTTGGTAACGGCCAGAGAAAAAAAGAAGGTGATACCAGTGCGGTCTATGCTCAGAGAGGACCCAGTAGGGATCGTTACTTCCAACACACTGCTGCGGTAACTATTCCTGCTGACAATCAGCCTACACAACAACAGCAACAACAGCAACCTCAACAACAAAGACAACCATTTCAGCAGAGGCCTCAGAGGGCTGGTTATCAGGTGCGGGGAAGGATGAAAGACCGTCAGTTCGATAGGCCACCTGTGACTTACTCTTTCTTGTTCAAGAAATTGCAAGACTTGGGGTTGGTACAGCTGAGAACTCTGGCACCTTTGAGACCTGATCAAAGGCCAGCTAATTATGATGAGAATGCTAAATGCGAATTTCACTCAGGTGCGCCCGGACATAACATAGAGAACTGCAAAGCTTTTAAGCACGTAGTTCAAGACCTGGTGGATTCGAAAGCGATCAACTTTGCACCATCTCCCAACTTCAATGCTAATCCCATGCCCGCGCATGGTCAAAGGGGAGTGAATGTTGTCTCGGAGGAGAACAGAGTGGGGTTGTTGTCTGTTGATCAGTTGAAGACTCCTCTGACTGAGGTTAAGAGGCAGTTGTTGTTGAATGGGGTTTACCCGGGCTGCGGTGTTGATTGTGCTGAGTGCACTATTGTTCAGAATGGGTGTGAATTGTTGAGACAGACTGTCCAAGGGCTGATGGGCAAGGGAAGTATTCTGATTGAGAGGGCTGATATGGGAAAAGAAGAGGTCTCCACCATAACAATTTATTTTGACCCGGTGGATTTGTCTACTCTGGCGGAGGCGGCTCCAGTTACCATCACGGTGCCTGGACCAATTCCGTATGACAAAGATGATGCCGTGCCATGGCATTATGGTGGAGAGGTCTACTGTAATGGTGAGAAAGTAGAAGATCAGACTGCAAGTGAAACCACCGTTTCAAAGGTGAATAATGTCGGTCCCAGTGGTTTCACTCGCAGTGGAAGACTATTTGCTCCTGATGCATTGAGGAGAGAAGAAGGAGAAAAAGAGAAAAAAGAAAAGGCCGAGGCTTTAGCCAGGGCGAAAGGGAAAGCAGTGGTGAGTGATGGTACTCCAGTGGTGACACCGGCGCCCGTGGGGTCGGAAGAGAAACTTGATGATGATGCAGAGGAATTCTTAAGGATCATCAAGAAGTCTGAGTACAAGTTGGTGGACCATCTGCAGCAGACTCCCTCCAAAATCTCGATTCTGTCGTTGTTGCTGAGTTCTGAGGGGCATAGAGAGGCTTTGATGAAGATCTTGAAGAAAGCCTATGTTCCTCAAGAGATTACCATAAACCAGTTGGAGACAGTAGTGTCTAATGTGCATGCCAGCCATGGGTTGGGCTTTACTGACATGGACCTGACTGTAGATGGGAGAAATCACAACCGGGCGTTACATATCGCAATGGAATGTAAAGGGGCCATGCTTTCGCATGTGCTGGTTGATACCGGCTCCTCATTGAATGTGTTGCCGAAGAAGGCTCTAGCAAAGTTGAATTGTGACGGGCTGATTCTGACTCCCACTGATCTGATAGTGCGGGCATTTGATGGGTCGAAGCGGGCTGTGTTTGGAGAGGTTGAGCTTCTTGTGAAGATAGGCCCGGAGGTATTTAAGTCGACTTTCTATGTCATGGATATTCAGCCGGCATACAGTTGCTTGTTGGGTAGGCCGTGGATTCATGTTGCTGGGGTAGTGACCTCGACTTTACACCAAAAGCTGAAATATATCTGGGAAGGACAGGTTGTCACTGTGTGCGGAGAAGAGGACATCTTTGTCAGCCACTTGTCCTCATTCAAGTACGTTGAAATGGACGGCGAAATCTGGGAGACGCCGAGTCAAGCGTTCGAAACCGTTAAGGTGGAGAATGCTCTGTTTGCAAAGGAAGAAGAGAAATCGTCCATTGCTTCGTACAAGCAGGCCGCCGAGGTGGTGAGGAATGGAGAGGCTCCTGGTTGGGGCAGGATGATGGATATCTCCGCAAAGAAGGACCGCTTTGGAGTGGGGTATCAGCCTGGCAGAGGCTCATTTGGACAAGGAAGAGGACGCCGTACGTCAGTCACCTTCACTAGTGCCGGAATGCTGGATCCGGATCACATCTGCATGATGAGTGACGAAGCTGATAGCGACTGCGAGATGGACCGATGGATAAAGCCGTGCGCACCAGGGATGGGAATCCAGAACTGGAAGGCTGAAAAGATCATCCGGGTCACTCTGCTGGAAGAGTAATATTTTTCTGTTTTGATTTTATATGCATGAAAGCCATACGTGTTGCCCGACGCGTAATGGTTCATTGTAAGGGCCACCTCATGTTTAAATTTGCAAATTTGCATCATCAATAAAAGGATGTTTTTCAGTTAAAAAGCGGTGTTCCCTGTTTTTCATTTATTTTTGCAGTTTAAAAATAAAAAACAAATAAAAATGGCAATGTTTTCATTTTTCTTTTTCAATTTGTCTCATTCCGGTTCTAAGCAATGCATGAATCCACATTCATGCAGATGCGATCATTCTCCGGATCTCATTGATAACAATCCTGTTACACCCTTGTATGACTTCGACAATCCAATCTATCATGCTGAAGAAGAAGGCGAAGAAGATTGTGAACTGCCAGGGGAGTTAGCCAGGTTGTTGAAACAAGAGGAGAAGGTGATTCAGCCGCATGAAGAGCAGATTGAAACAGTGAATCTGGGTACCGACGAGGTCAAGAAAGAGGTGAAAATTGGGGCTGCTTTGGAGGAAAGTGTCAAGAGCAGAATGATGGCATTGTTGAAAGAGTATGTCGACATCTTTTCCTGGTCTTATCAAGATATGCCAGGGTTGGATACCGATATTGTTATGAACAAGCTACCGTTGAGAGCATATTGTCCTCCAGTGAAACAGAAATTGCGCAGAACTCGACCTGACATGGCGATGAAAATCAAAGAAGAAGTGCAGAAGCAGTGGGATGCTGGATTCCTTGCTGTCACTAATTATCCGCCTTGGGTCGCGAACATCATGCCAATCCCGAAGAAGGATGGGAAGGTGAGAATGTGTGTGGACTACCGAGATTTGAATAGAGCTAGTCCGAAGGATGACTTTCCATTACCTCACATTGATGTGTTGGTAGATAATACAGCTCAATTCTCGGTGTTTTCCTTCATGGATGGCTTTTCTGGCTATAATCAAATCAAAATGTCGCCAGATGATATAGAGAAGACAACGTTCATTACACCGTGGGGTACCTTTTGTTACAAGGTGATGCCATTCGGTCTCAAGAACGCCGGTGCTACTTATCAGAGGGCCATGGTGACTTTGTTTCATGATATGATTCATCATGAAATTGAATGCTATGTTGATGACATGATAGCAAAGTCCCAAACAGAAGAGGGGCATTTGGTAGATCTGGCCAAGTTGTTTGACCGGCTGAGACAATTCAGACTGAGGTTGAATCCGAATAAGTGCACTTTCGGAGTGCGGTCCGGTAAATTGCTGGGGTTCATTGTAAGCGAGAAAGGAATCGAGGTTGATCCTGCAAAAGTAAAAGCAATAAGAGAAATGCCTGAACCGAGAACAGAGAAAGAGGTTCGTGGTTTCTTAGGTAGATTGAACTACATTTCACGGTTCATATCTCACCTAACAGCCACGTGTGAACCAATATTCAAGTTGTTGAGAAAAGATCAAACGGTCAGGTGGAATAATGATTGCCAAGCGGCATTTGAAAAAATAAAAGAGTATTTGCAGGAGCCTCCGATTCTGATGCCTCCTGTGGAGGGAAGACCGTTAATTCTGTACCTGACAGTCCTCGAGGGGTCTATGGGGGTGTGTATTGGGGCAGCATGACGAGTCTGGTCGAAAAATGCATGCCATATACTACCTTAGCAAAAAGTTTACCGACTGTGAAACAAGATATTCACTGCTCGAGAAAACTTGTTGTGCTTTGGTCTGGGCTGCTCGCCGACTGAGGCAGTATATGCTGGTTCATACCACTTTATTGATTTCCAAGATGGATCCAATCAAGTACATTTTTGAAAAGCCAGCATTGACCGGACGGGTTGCGAGGTGGCAAATGATTTTGACCGAATATGATATACAGTATACCTCTCAGAAGGCAATCAAGGGGAGTGTATTGTCTGATTACCTCGCTCAGCAACCTATTGATGATTATCAACTGATGAAGTTTGAATTCCCTGATGAGGACATCATGTTTCTCAAATCGAAAGATTGCGAGGAACCAATCCCGGAGGAGGGGCCTGACCCTGAATCCGAATGGATTCTGATGTTTGATGGGGCCGTTAACGTGAATGGAAGCGGTGTTGATGCTGTTTTGGTTACGCCGAAAGGATCCCACATTCCTTTTGCTGCCCGGCTAACATTTGAGTGCACCAACAACGTGGCTGAATACGAAGCTTGTATCTTGGGGATTGAAGAGGCGATTGATTTAAGGATCAAGAACCTTGTCATATATGGAGATTCAGCTCTGGTGGTAAATCAGGTTAACGGAAAATGGTATACGCATCAATCTCATTTAATTCCGTATCGGGATTATACGAGGAGATTGTTGACGTTTTTCACCAAGGTGAAGATGCATCATGTGCCCAGAGAGGAGAATCCTTTGGCAGATGCTTTGGCTACTCTGGCTGCCTTGATTAAAGTGCAATGGTGGAATCAGTTCCCCAGTGTGGAAGTGGGACGTCTGGATAGACCGACTTATGTGTTTGCTGTTGATACAGCGCCTGATGATGAGAAGCCGTGGTATTACGATATCAAGCGCTATCTGGAGACTCAAGAATATCCTGAGGGAGCATCGAAGAAGGACCGAAAGACTCTGCGGAGGTTGGCCATGGTGTTTTACCTGAATAAAGATGGGGTTCTGTATAAGAGGAATTTTGATTGGGTCTTGCTCAGATGTGTTGATGATAGAGAAGCAAGCCAATTGATGAAAGAGGTTCATGAAGGATCGTTCGGTACCCATGCCAGTGGGAATGCAATGGTAAAGAAGTTGCTGAGGGCAGGTTATTATTGGATGACAATGGAGGCCCAATGTTTTAATTTCGTGCGGAAGTGTTGTAGCACCTCAAATTTGCATCTATCGTCATACATACATTTTCATATTAGGTCATAGCATATCATGGTCCATTGCATAGCATTGCATTGCCTCTTTTGCCTCAAGTGCAAGCCAATCAAAGAATTAGGTCAAACTGATCAGGAGATCAGTCAACCAAGCAAACAAGCACAATTCTCAAGGAGCCAAGGCCCTAGGATTTGTCCATCAAGTTCACATGACTTGGGGGTCCATTTGAAGTATTTTGGTCAAGGGTTGAAGGCTCAGAGGTCATCAGTTCATACACAGACAGTCTAAAACCCTAGAAAGTCAACATTCAGTCAAAGCAGTGGATGGTGGCCATTCTTGTGGAATTTGGGCACCATGATCAATAATCAAGAGTTCATACAACTTGGGACATAATTTGAAGTCAAGGTCTCAAGGAATTAGGGTTTGGAAGTCATCAGTCAATGCACAATCAGTCAGAAACCCTAAAAGTCAACTGTTGGTCAACTGTCCATTTAATCAGTGATTTGATGATTGGAATTGGTTTGTGAGAGCTCATCCATGTCCAAATAGTCATCATATATCATGCCAAACACCATCATGGAAGAATTTGAAGCCAGAGCAGAAATTTCCAAAAATGGAAACTGGGCCTGTAACTGAAACCTGCCATAAATGGAAAGTCTTGATCCTCAAACTTACATCATGATACAAGCCTCAAATGAATTTTTGCCCAACATGAAAGTTGAAGATCTTGTTCTCCCATTTCCAAAAAGTCCAAGAACTCTCAATTCCCATGTGTGGTTGACAAGTTATGATCGAATCGATTTCAGAAAATCTTGAACTTCAAAGGGCCATATCTCCCAAACCGTTTGGCCAATTTTGGTGGGGTTTTTTCCTACAAGTCACATTTGATCCCCTCTTTCCAAAAATATAAATTTCATGAGCCAAAACTTCACCAATCAAAATGGCATTTTTTGACATATCTCATTTAAATGCAAGTTTGACCAATGTTTGACTTTTTGATATAAACATTTTTCTAACATTTGGCCAATTGGAACAGCTCAGAAATATCATTTAAAACATGTTTGCCAAGTCAAATTATGCAGTACATGAAGCCATTACTTAGTTGCTTGGAATTTGAAAAAGTACAAGTTTCACTATGCTACTCCATGCTTGCATTTGAACCATGCCTTGTACCACAACCTAGCAGCATTGTGCATCATTTCTCTGTCAGTTTGAAACACATGTTGCAGCTTAAAAAACCAGCAAAACAAAGTCCATACTTACTTGCTTGAAATTGGGAAGAAAGGACCAAAACCATACCATGCCTTGTACTGTCCAGCAGAGTTTTGTTCATCATTTTCTGTCATGAGGACATTAGTAGCAGCAGCAGCCCACACTGCAGACAGACTTCACTCATGCACCTTGCTGTTGCATTTTAGAGCCATCAAAAAACACATTACAGAGAACTGGACTCATTCATTCATGCTGAAAAAACCACTTTGGCCATATTCTTCTAAAACCTGTCAAACTCCAAACCAAGAAACATCCAACAGCAGGAGAACAAAAGCTGGCTTGGCTTGAGGCAATATGTCCCAGCATTTTCTGTCATAGCAGACACACAAACCAACATAACAAACACAAAGTCATGGCTCATTCATCCTAGAAAAAACTGTATTGACTTTGCTTTGGCACTTTTAGAATTTTCTGTCTAAACTTCCAACAAAACCTGATCTTTTGCATTGTGAGAAGTCTGTCCAAAACCTCAGCAGAACTAAGCTTGGCCATGGATTTGCTTCACTCAAGGCAGCAGATATCATAATCTATTTTCTGTCATGTAAACACACTACTAGTAGCCACCAGCCAAACCAGTAGAGCTTGATTGATTCACACTCAAAATCCCTCTCACTTGCATTTTCCAAAGCTCAGTCCAAACACCACAAACCAAGCCTTGCATTTGGACCATCCATTCATCATCACAAACCCTGCCATGCCAAGAGCAATATCCAACAGCAAACCAAACTTCATTTTCTGTCACTAACAAACTCTGCAGCCAACCTAACCAACAAACACCAACCATTTTTCACTCATTCTCCAAAACCTCATCCTTTGCATTTTATCAAGATCTGTCCAAAAATTTCCAAAGGGACATAACCTTGCTTTGACTGGCACAATATCCATTGACCATTTTCTGTCACCTAGCATCCATCTAACATAGAACAAACCTTGGTTCTTTCATTTGGCTCAAGAACTCACTCATTAACATTTGTTCCAAAACAGTCAAGAGCTCTCAATGACCTTGCCTTGCCTAAACATCATTCCAACAGCATCTTGAGTTGATTCCAATCACTTTCTTCCACCAGTAAGTACCTTTCCTAGCACTGCTTTGAAGAGGTGGCAGCCATGGCAGAAATTGTTTGAGCTCACTCCAAGCCATTGCAATCCAAACAACCTTCACCATTCATCATCAGGAGGGCTCTAGGGCAACTGTTTCACTTCAATAACACCAAACAACATCAAGAACACAACTGTCCTTCGATTTTTGGTATGGATTCGACCTCCCTATTCTGTCAAATTGATACATGCTTAGTGTAGGTCCATCCATGCTGGTTATCATGATGCTTTTACTTTTTGAAATGATTGCTTATTCATGAAGATATATCATTTTGAAGTTTGGTGTTAAGATATGTTTATGCTCGATTCATGAATGTGTTTTTGTTTTAATAAAAACCAATGATAGATTCTTGTTTGCCATTGCTTGATGATCATGTTGGTGTCCTCAATTGAGATTTCTGGGCAAGTTTGTGAAATTCGATTTGGGGAAGGGATGAGACATTGCTGCTACAGTGAAACCCTAGCCTTCAAAATATTTTCCCAGAAATTTCCTCCATTTTCACGTGCATGGCCTGGTTTGTTTCCAACAGCCGATCAAAACATTTCATTACCTGGCCAAAACGACCGTGTTTAATTAAGTGAATCATAGAATTACAACTTTGCCATTCTTGCTTCATTTATTCCATTGTAATTTCACATTTTATAACCAATCTTCCAAAAATCATAAGTGCTTCAATTTTAATCCAATTTGAATGGGATTTTTTGTGTTGTGTTCATCATGATCTCTACTTTTTTATCATTATTTTTCCAGAATTTTTGGATGAGTGGTTTTTAAATGTTGCTAGGGTTTGTGATATGTGACCAAATTTTGTACACTTTGCCAAATCAATTGTGAAATGATGAGAATGTATCCAATGGCTCCCAAATTTTTTGTGCTTAAACTAGACACAATCATGGTGATTTTGGTGCAGAGTTTGTGAATTTATCATTTGTGGTTTGTGAGTTATGATTTTTTGAATTAGGGTGTGACAATTTGTGTCACACCATTGATGTCCAACTTCATGATTTTCATAGCCATGTTTCTTGACCTCCAATTGACTTGATTTTTTTTGCATGAACCTACTCTTGTATGTCTAGTTTACATGTGAATTTTCTTGGAATTATTTGTGGCATTTCCTAATTGTTTGAGATTTTCTCCCCTGCCTAGTCAATTGTTGACTTTGTGTGACACATGTTCCCATTTCATTTGTGAAATTCTCATACTTTATTGGATGGACATGAAATTTTATATGAGATAACTAGACATCCTCATATTTGCCATGGTTTTAGTCCCATTCATTTATCATACACCATCTCTGACTTATGATTTTTCTAAGTTGATGCATGTTTGGTTGACTTCATTGAGCATGTTCAAAATTGCTTTGACTTTATGATTTTCATTGACTGCCTTCCACTTGTCCAAATGAGATGAAATTTGACATGCTTACCATGCTATGGGTTGTGATTGATCATGATTTATTTGGTGATTTTTGGAAATGTTTAAGATTGCTTTTAAGTTAAGTCTTGCTGTTGACTTCTATGAGCTTCTGTTTGCCATACTTTGACCTAAATGGTTCATGAAATGATGATGATGATTGATATGAATGTGAACCCAATTGGTTTTGTTTCCTAATTGTTTGAACATGATTTTGGATACTTACCCCTTGCTGTTTTGACTTTCTTAATCTCTTTTGACCCTAGGCTTGCCCTAGTGGTCCTGTTACTCACCTTTGAGCTTGTGTTTTCAGGTTGACCATCAAATGGCCATTAAGACCAATTCATTTGACTGAGCTTGCTTAAATATCATTGTCTAACCTCTTTGTTTTGTAGGTGGCTTGGCTCACATGCCTTAAGCTTTGTGCCTTGCACATTCACTAGCTTGTGTTGATTGGTTGATGTCTGTTTCATTTTGATTTAACTCTGACTTGTATACTAACTGTGCTTGACTGATTTCAGGTACTTTAGTTGCTTTTAGTTCCTTGTGAACTTTTGCTCTGCTTTGCTTGTATAAGCAATTTGCATTGAGGTATGTCTCTTTGTCTTCATGTAGTCTGGAAGACCTGGCCTGTTACTTGGCCAGGCAACTGTCTGAAGTCCTCCTTAAGAGGCAATGTTTGTGACTGTTTACTTTTGTCCTTGCATAGAGTCAAAGTCCTCCTAAGTGAAGAGGCAATTGGTGGAAGGTAGGGATATGCAATCTATCCCCCACTATTCAGTGTGTCATCTGCTTTTGCTCATACCACTGTGTTGATGCATTGCAGATACAAACCCAAGATCTTGTACAATTGTACAGTTGAGTCAGTTTTAAATGTGTAGAAGGGTTCCCACTTTCTGAACCCACACATTCTTGTCTTGAGCTCTCCCAGGCCAGGGATAAGAGCTGTGAAGTCTTATCTTCACTCACCTTTCATCTGCTTCACCTTAGCCCCCCAATGGCAAGGTTAAGAGCACATTCACCCAGTTCCAGAGGTTTGTTTGTCGAGGTTGATATGACCCCTTGACTAAAACCTAACCCTTGTTTGAGCCACTTGCTTGTGTATAGTGTGTGCTATCTGTGCTTGTAGGATTGTTTGACTTGCTTCCTGTGCAAGTTAGGATTGTTTGACTTGCTTCCTGTGCAAGTTAGGATTAGTTTAGACTTGCTTCCTGTGCAAGTTAGGTTTCGCTTGGCTTGCTTCCTGTGCAAGTTAAGTGTGTGTGGCTTGCTTCCTGTGTGAGCCATGCTTAGGATAGGTTGGCCCTTGTGCCATTTAGCTAGAAACCTTAACTTAGGGATGATTTGCATGATAACATCTAGGCTCGAGTCGTAGTCTCCCTAGTTGTGTCTCCCTCTGTTATCTGGTTAGGCTAGTCCTTTATCCCTGCGTAGGGGAACTACATCGCCCTGATCTTCATACCAGATGAAGTATGTAGGCAGGAGATTGAGCTGATCTCTCCGGGCGCCCTTTTTCTTTTTGCGTGTGTTGTTTGACCTTTGCTGGGCTCGAGTCCTTGACTCCTTAGCATTGGCTGTTTATCTGTTTGTGTGTGCTTGACAGTTATAGGCTCGAGTCCCTGACTCCCTATTAACCTGTTGTGTTGTTGTGTGTTTGGAAGCCGATGTAAGTCCATCGAGTGGCATTTGGGTTCCAGTGTGCGTGTGTTTAGGTTCGGATGTCAATGTAAGTCCAGTGATTGGCATTTGGGCTCCATGTTTGCCTCTTTGTGGGTGTTGTAGGTTTGGATGCTGACATAAGTCCAGTGATTGGCAGTCGGGCTCCACGTTTGCCTGTGTCTTGTTCTGTTTGTGTGCGTGTCAGCCGAGCTACGAATGCTCTGATTCTTCTCTCGTCCGAGAAGATACGTATGCATAGGATGCGATATCCTAGCGAGCATGTGTCGTCTCCCCAGTCCGAACTACTTCGACTCTGATGTCTATGCCTGATAGACTAAGTAGGCCCAGGATGCGATATCCTGCCGAGTCAGTTTCAGTCAGTTTCTTTTGTCTCCTTCAGCCAGTGTGTGTGAGTTTGAACAGTGTTTTAGCAACCATTTATCCTTCCTTTTGTGCGTGGATCCCGTCGAGTATGACGGATGCGTAGGGGTGCTAATACCTTCCCTTCGCATAACCGACTCCCGAACCCATCCTCTTTGGTCGCGAGACCATGTTCTTTCCTAGGTTTACTCTGAGCGTTTCCTTTCCCTCTTTTGGGATAAATAACGCACGGTGGCGGCTCTGTTGTGTCTTGTTTCCCGCCGGTTTTTCGCGTGATGCGACAGCTGGCGACTCTGCTGGGGATATAGAGAAGTTGACCTCTGCTGGTCCATCTTCCCTGAGCGAGTCTCTCCTAGCGCTCTCTAGGATTAGGGTTTTGGTTGCTTTCTGCTTGTTGTATTTTATTGCATTCATTGTATATATGTACATTTATTGTTTGCATTGATTGTATGCATTGATGTTTGCATTCATATTCATCTGTTCACCTGGCTGGTTGTCTGTTTCTCTCTGTTGGGGTGGGAGTTACATGAGGTAAAAGGTCCAATACCCAGACCATGAGTGAAAATCTAGGATGATTAGGAATAGAGTGATTCATGGGAAGCGGGTGGTATGGCGCCACTTAGCGGAACATTGATATCACGAGCAGTTCAGACCCTGGTGGGATACTGTCGTTACATGCTTCGGGTGTGTATATGATAGTATTTCTGCGAAAGGTTATTTATGCTGCGTTTCTCTCAGCTTTACCCTGGCCTAGACTACACCCGTGAGTGGGGAAGGGTTATTTCATTACAGGTACCGTTGGTGACTCGGTTCTGTTGGTGACTTGGTTCTGATGGTGACTTTGTGTTCAGACAGTGTTCAGTTAACCTTAAGTGGGATTTATGTTCCGATTTTGACTGAAGCTTCGACCTAGTATCAGAGTTTGCACAACCAGCCAGTCCAGTCTGCATCATGTGCATCATAGCATATTTATTTTTCAAAAGAAACGCATTGAAAAAAAAAATCAAAAAAAATCATCAAAAAAAAAAAGAGAAAAAGAAAAAACTAATCTCTGCATGCATATCATTTCTCAGATACATTCCAGAGTCTGTCTACTGATAGAGATGACAACGGTCCCCGAGCCGAAGCGGAAGACCTGTTCCTACAGTTTCCACCGAGAGCCGTTGACTCCGCTAGTTGAGTTGGGTAGCCTCGTGATAGATGACCGACTGAAGAGTTTTGTTGGGCGGTACGGAGATATCTTGACAGTATTGAAGACAGTAGTAGATCCAGTGCCTCTGCAGACACTACTTCAGTTTTATGACCCAGAGCTCAGGTGCTTCACTTTCCAGGATTATCAGCTTGCACCCACTCTCGAAGAGTATTCTATCCTATTGAGTATCCCTATTCAGCATCAGACTCCCTTCTTGGACGTCCCAAAGGAGGTCGACTTCAGATTGATTGCCAGAGCTCTCCGGTTGAGTGTTGAGGAAGTTGGTAAGAATTGGAAACCCTGTGGGGAGGTTGTAGGTCTGCCTTTGAAGTTTCTTCTGAGAGTTGCCAGAAGTGAAGCAGAGAAGGGGAATTGGGAAGTTTTTCACGCACAGCTAGCTGCCATGATCTATGGGATCATCCTATTTCCCAGTATGCCAAATTTCATTGACTTCACTGCTATCAGCATTTTCATCAGAGGGAATCCCATCCCTACTCTTCTAGCAGATACTTACTATGCCATTCACAGCAGGCATGGTAAGGGGGGAGCCATCAGGTGCTGCCTGCCTCTTCTGTTCAAATGGTTCATGTCTCTTCTGCCAGCCAGTGGACCATTTGTGGATACCCAGAGCACTCTGAAGTGGACTCAGAGGGTCATGTCGCTCACTTCCTATGACATCAGGTGGCAGTCGTACCGGATGGATGTGAAGGATGTCATCATAAGTTGTGGAGGATTCCGTAATGTGCCACTCGTAGGGACTAAGGGTTGCATCAATTACAACCCGGTTCTTTCTCTTCGCCAGTTGGGGTTTGTGATGAAGGGAAGACCACTTGAGGCTGAGGTAGCTGAAAGTGTGTATTTTGAGAAGAAGGATGACCTTGTTAGGTTGGAGCAGATTGGAAGAGCTTGGAAGTCTATTGGTGTGAAGGATGGATCTGTCTTAGGGAAGAAGTTTGCTGTTGCTACGCCTGATTACACTGATTGGGTAAAGAAGAGAGTGGAAACTTTGTTGCTACCCTACGATAGGATGGAACCGTTGCAAGAGCAACCACCCTTGGTTCTTGCTGATAGTGTGCCTGCTGAGCACTATAAGCAAGCCCTGATGGAGAGTCGTCGGTTGAGGGAGAGGGAGCAGGACACCCATATGGAGTTGTACAAAGCTAAAGCTGATAGGTTGCACATGGCCCATCAACTCAGAGGAGTGCGAGAAGAAGATGCTAGCAGACTAAGAAGCAAGAAGAGATCCTACGAGGAGATGGAGAGCATGTTAGATGCAGAACACCGGGAGCGCTTGAGGCTGCAGAGGGTTGAGGCCAGTTATCAGAAGAAGATCAGAGACTTGGAGAAGCAACTCAGAGATAAAGACATCCAGTTGAAGAAGGAAGTAGACTTGAGACAGGCATCAGAGAACCACCTTGGAGGAGAAGTGGTGGAGCTGAGAAGACAGTTGAAGGAGAAGATCACTCCTTTGCCAGATTGCTCAGAATGCTCACTGTTGATAGACCAGTGCCATTACCTGAAGACCCTCATTCCAGAAGACCGTCTGTCTTAGTTTGTATCTCTGATTGTATTTTGTTGAGAATCACCTCCAGGTTTGTTGGATGGGATTCATTTGCGTGTAAGCCATCTCTTGGATCTTTTTGTTGAGAATCACCTCCAGGCTTGTTGGATGGGATTCTTTTTCTTTGTACGTTGTTTATTCAGATATTCTGTTGACATTGGTTGTATGCCTTTTTACCCTTATGTATATATAAGGATGTCAGCATTTCCTTGTATCTGTTTGTTCTCTTGTTGCTGCAGGTTGCCATTTTTTCAGGATGGGTCAGGCTCTTTGAATGCCTGAGAAATGAGCATATCATGTGCATCATACGCATCATTAGCATCATACTCATATCATTTTGCATAACAGGTGTTCTTGGTCGCGACTTCTCACTCTTGGTTCCTGTTCAGGCAGGATAGCTGATCAACGTCCGCACCGCTACTCAACAAGACTGAATCAACAGAGAAGTATGGATCAATTTCAAGCTGAGTTGGCTGAGATGAAGGCTAGCATGGCCCAGTTTATGAATATGATGCAAGGGGTTGCGCAGGGTCAAGAAGAACTTCGAGCTATGGTTCAGAGACAAGAGGCTGCAAATCCACCGGTCAACCATGCTCCGCCAGAGGGAGGCCCGGTCAATGATAACAATGTTGCTGCTGCTGTACCCGTCAACAACTATGCTGTAGGTGATGAGTTGGGGGGTATTCGAATCAACGGTCAACCTATTGTTCCAGATGCCGCTAATGCCAGAGCAGTCCGTGCCCCGACCCGTAATCCTGTTCCGATTGTTGACAGACAAGAAGATATGTTCTCTCTGCTCAGTGAAGACGAAGACGTTCTGGGAAGGGTTAATGAGAGAGACCGCAAAGTTGAGGCTCTTGCTGAGAAGATCCGTGCTATGGAAAGTCAAAATTCTCTCGGTTTTGATGTTACTAATATGGGGCTGGTAGAAGGTTTGAGAATCCCTCACAAGTTCAAAGCACCGTCCTTCGACAAATACAACGGTACTTCTTGCCCTCGCACCCATGTGCAGGCTTATTATCGAAAAATCTCTGCGTATACCGATGATGAAAAGATGTGGATGTATTTTTTCCAAGATAGTCTATCTGGAGCTTCTTTGGACTGGTACATGGAATTGAAGAGAGATTCGATCCGATGCTGGAGAGATCTGGGCGAGGCCTTCTTGAGGCAATACAAACACAACATGGACATGGCGCCTAGCCGGACTCAGCTGCAAAGCCTATGTCAGAAATCTGGAGAGAGTTTCAAGGAGTATGCCCAGAGGTGGCGTGAACTGGCTGCTAGAGTTCAACCCCCTATGCTGGAGAGGGAGTTGACAGATATGTTTATCGGTACTCTTCAAGGTGTATTCATGGACCGGATGGGGAGCTGCCCATTCGGTAGTTTTTCTGATGTTGTCATTTGTGGAGAGAGGACTGAGAGTTTGATTAAAACTGGGAAGATTCAGGATGCTGGTTCCTCTTCTTCTAAGAAGCCATTTGTTGGGGCACCTCGTCGAAGGGAGGGTGAAAATAATGCTGTTCAACACCGCAGAGATCAGAATAGAAGTGAATACCGTCAAGCTGCTGCAGTAACCATTCCGACACCTCAACCTCGTCAACAACAACAAAGAGTTCAACAACCGCAACAACAACAACAACAGCAACGTCCTTTCCAGCCTAGGCAGAAATTGCAGGCTGATAGAAGATTTGATCCTCTGCCCATGTCCTACGCAGAGTTACTACCCGAACTACTCCGGTTAGGGTTTGTAGAGCTGCGTACGATGGCTACTCCGACAGTGCTGCCGCCCGGCTATGATGCTAATGTTAGATGTGACTTTCATTCTGGGGCACCAGGCCACCATACTGAGAAGTGTCGAGCTCTCCAGCACAAGGTTCAAGATTTGATCGATGCCAAGGCAATCAACTTCGCTCCAGTGCCTAACATTGTGAACAACCCTATGCCTCAGCATGGTGGGCATAGAGTGAACAATATTGAGGGGAAAGAAGCTGAAGATCTGGTTATTAATGTTGATGATGTTCAGACTTCTCTGCTAGTTGTGAAGGGCCGTCTGCTGAATGGGGGTGTCTACCCGGGCTGTGATGAGAATTGTTTGGGCTGTGCAGAATCCGAAAATGGTTGTGACCAGTTAAGGGCCGGTATCCAGGGTATGATGGATGAGGGTTGTTTGCAATTCAGTAGGGCTGTAAAAGATCGTGGAACAGTGTCGACTATCACCATTTACTTTAAACCGTCTGGAGAACGTGGACAAAGGGTCGTTAGTGCACCTGCAACAAATGGTACCCCAGTTACCATTTCCGTGCCTGTAACCATCAGTGCTCCAACTACTATCGTTGCGCCTGGAAGAAGGGCTGTTGAGAGTAGTAGAGCCGTGCCGTGGAAGTATGATAATGCTCATCGCAGTTACAGAAGGGCTGAAAGTCAGACGAGACCAGCGAATCAAACTCCAGTGACAATTGGTTTACCGAATAGAGTTCCTGCAACTGTTGGTCCGGCTGTGGATAATGTAGGGGGTCCAGGAGGTTTTACCAGAAGCGGTCGTCTGTTCGCACCGCAGCCCTTGAGGGACAATAATGCTGAGGCTTCTGCCAGAGCAAAGGGTAAGCAAGCTGTGGTTGAGGAAGAGCCTGTCCAGAAGGAAGCGCCTGAGGGGTCATTTGAGAAGGACGTGGAGGAGTTTATGAAGATAATCAAGAAGAGTGACTACAAGATCGTAGATCAGTTGAATCAAACTCCGTCCAAGATTTCTATACTTTCACTGTTGATGTGCTCTGAGGCACACCGTAATGCCTTGCTGAAGATGTTGAATCTGGCTTACGTGCCTCAGGAGATTTCTGTCAATCAACTGGAGGGTGTGATGGCCAATGTGAGCACCAGGCATGGTGTAGGATTCACCAACCTGGACTTACCGCCTGAAGGGCGGAACCATAACAAAGCCTTGCACATCACCATGGAGTGCAAGGGGGTAGTGTTGTCTCACGTATTGGTAGACACCGGGTCGTCGTTGAATGTGCTGCCTAAGCAGATTCTGAAGAAGATTGATGCGGAAGGGTTTGTGCTTAATCCCAGTGATCTGATCGTTCGTGCTTTCGACGGATCCAAACGTTCTGTGTGTGGAGAAGTTACCTTGCCTGTGAAGATAGGTCCTGAGGTTTTTGATATCATTTTCTATGTTATGGACATCCAGCCCGCCTACAGTTGTCTATTGGGGCGTCCATGGATTCACGCAGCAGGGGCAGTCTCGTCGACTCTCCATCAAAAGCTCAAGTATGTCTGGAACGGTCAGATTGTGACTGTGTGCGGTGAAGAAGAGATTCTGGTGAGTCATCTATCCTCGTTCAAGTATGTTGAGGTGGATGGCGAGATCCACGAAACCTTATGTCAGGCGTTTGAGACTGTGGCTCTTGAGAAAGTGGCGTACGCTGAACAGAGGAAGCCGGGTGTTTCAATTACTTCTTACAAGCAGGCTAAGGAGGTTGTTGATTCTGGCAAAGCTGAAGGCTGGGGCAAGATGGTGGATTTGCCGGTTAAAGAAGACAAATTTGGCGTTGGTTATGAGCCTCTCCAAGCAGAGCAGAATGGTCAAGCGGGTCCGAGTACCTTTACCAGCGCTGGGCTGATGAATCATGGCGACGTCTCTGCAACCGGTAGTGAAGACTGTGACAGTGATTGTGATTTGGACAACTGGGTTCGCCCGTGTGCACCAGGAGGGTCTATCAACAACTGGACGGCTGAAGAAGTGGTTCAAGTTACTCTTCTGACAGAGTAATTTTCTGTTGTTTTGTCATTTTGCATGAAAATCCTACGTTCTGCCCAAGGCGTAGTGATTCATTTTGTAGGGCCTCATCATGTTTTAATGATTATCATTAATGAAGGACATTTTTTGCAATCAAACTTTGTGATCCCTGTCTTTCTGTTTTCTGTTTTCACTTTTTTTTTCAAAACGATAAAAATGGCAATGTTTTTGTTTTTTGTGACTTTTTTGAACTCTTTTTCT
The DNA here is from genome assembly GCF_024323335.1 of Lathyrus oleraceus. NCBI lineage: Eukaryota > Viridiplantae > Streptophyta > Magnoliopsida > Fabales > Fabaceae > Lathyrus > Lathyrus oleraceus. Next base: position 442,588,563 of record NC_066584.1, on the reverse strand, counting down.
AAAAACAAAGCATTAAACATGCAGAAGCGATCTTATGGCATTCACTATGAACAGTCCTATTATGGCTCAGTATGATTTCGACAATCCCATCTACCAAGCTGAAGAGGAGAGTGAGGAAGACTGTGAACTCCCTGCAGAATTGGCCAGATTGCTGAAGCAGGAGGAAAGGGTCATCCAACCTCATCAGGAGGAGTTGGAGATTGTTAATTTGGGTACTGAGGACGCCAAAAGAGAAATCAAGATTGGGGCTGCTTTAGAGGACTCTGTCAAGAGGAGGCTGATTGAGATGCTGAGAGAATATGTGGAAATATTCGCCTGGTCATATCAAGATATGCCTGGTTTAGATACAGATATTGTGATGCACCGATTACCTCTTAGAGAAGGATGTCCTTCGGTCAAGCAGAAGCTTCGCAGAATGAGTCCTGACATGGCAACTAAGATCAAGGAAGAGGTTCAGAAGCAGTGGGATGCGGGTTTTCTGGCTGTTACAAGTTATCCACCGTGGGTGGCCAACATCGTTCCTGTGCCGAAGAAGGATGGTAAAGTCAGAATGTGTGTCGATTACCGGGATTTGAATAGAGCGAGTCCGAAAGATGATTTCCCATTACCTCACATTGATGTATTGGTTGATAATACGGCTCAATCCTCGGTATTCTCTTTCATGGATGGTTTCTCCGGATATAATCAGATCAAGATGGCACCGGAAGACATGGAAAAGACAACATTCATTACACCCTGGGGCACGTTCTGCTATAAAGTGATGCCATTTGGGCTAAAGAATGCTGGTGCTACCTATCAGAGGGCAATGACGACTCTCTTTCATGACATGATGCACAAAGAAATTGAAGTGTACGTAGATGACATGATTGCGAAGTCGCAGACAGAAGAGGAGCACCTGGTTAATTTGCAGAAGCTGTTTGACCGGTTGAGAAAGTTCAAGCTGAGGTTAAATCCGAACAAGTGTACGTTTGGGGTGAGATCAGGGAAGCTTTTAGGTTTCATTGTCAGTGAGAAAGGGATTGAGGTTGATCCAGCGAAAGTCAAAGCTATTCAAGAGATGCCTGAACCGAAAACGGAGAAGCAAGTCCGTGGGTTTTTAGGGAGGTTGAATTACATTGCAAGGTTCATATCTCATCTAACGGCCACGTGCGAACCAATTTTCAAACTGCTTAGAAAGAATCAAGCGATCAAGTGGAATGATGACTGTCAGAAAGCTTTTGACAAGATAAAAGAGTATCTACAGAAACCTCCAATCCTTATACCTCCAGTTCCAGGGAGACCTCTGATAATGTACCTGTCAGTGACTGAGAACTCGATGGGGTGTGTATTGGGACAGCATGACGAGTCTGGTCGAAAAGAGCATGCCATATACTACCTTAGCAAAAAGTTTACCGACTGTGAAACAAGATATTCACTGCTCGAGAAAACTTGCTGTGCTTTGGCCTGGGCTGCTCGCCGACTGAGACAGTATATGTTGAACCATACTACCTTATTGATTTCTAAGATGGATCCAGTGAAGTACATCTTTGAGAAACCAGCTCTCACCGGACGTGTTGCCCGTTGGCAGATGATTTTAACAGAATACGACATTCAGTACACGTCTCAGAAGGCCATCAAAGGTAGTATTCTGTCAGACTATCTCGCCGAGCAACCGATTGAAGATTATCAGCCCATGATGTTTGAATTCCCTGATGAAGACATCATGTATCTTAAGATGAAAGATTGCGAAGAGCCTCTCGTCGAGGAAGGACCGGACCCGGACGACAAATGGACACTGATGTTTGATGGGGCTGTGAATATGAATGGTAATGGTGTGGGTGCAGTATTGATCAATCCTAAAGGTGCTCATATACCTTTTTCTGCCAGATTGACGTTTGACGTCACCAACAACGAAGCTGAGTATGAGGCTTGTATCATGGGGATAGAAGAAGCCATTGATCTGAGGATCAAAACACTTGACATATTTGGAGATTCAGCTCTAGTGATCAACCAGGTCAATGGAGATTGGAATACGAATCAGCCGCATTTGATTCCGTATAGAGATTACACCAGAAGAATACTGACGTTCTTCAAGAAGGTGAAGTTGTATCATGTCCCCCGGGATGAGAATCAAATGGCTGATGCCTTGGCTACTTTGTCATCTATGATCAAAGTTCATTGGTGGAATCATGTGCCACATGTTGCGGTGAATCGACTTGAGAGGCCTGCGTATGTGTTTGCAGCCGAGTCTGTTGTGATTGATGAGAAGCCGTGGTATTATGACATCAAGAACTTCCTCAAGACTCAAGAATATCCTGAGGGTGCGTCGAAGAATGATAAGAAGACCCTGAGAAGGCTAGCTGGAAGCTTTTATCTAAATCAGGATGATGTGCTATACAAGAGGAACTTTGACATGGTTCTGCTCAGATGCGTGGATAGACACGAAGCAGACATGTTAATGCAAGAAGTGCACGAGGGTTCATTTGGTACCCACGCTGGTGGTCATGCAATGTCGAAGAAATTGCTGAGAGCCGGATATTACTGGATGACTATGGAATCCGATTGCTTCAAATATGCTCGGAAGTGCCATAAATGTCAAATCTATGCTGATAAGGTGCATGTACCACCAAGCCCTCTGAATGTCATGAATTCGCCTTGGCCGTTTGCCATGTGGGGCATTGATATGATTGGGAAGATTGAGCCTACTGCTTCGAATGGGCATCGCTTCATCTTGGTTGCGATTGACTATTTCACCAAATGGGTGGAAGCAGCTTCCAATGCTAACGTTACCAAACAAGTGGTTACCCGGTTCATCAAGAAAGAGATTATATGTCGTTATGGAGTTCCTGAGAGAATCATCACTGACAATGGTTCGAATCTCAATAACAAGATGATGAAAGAGCTTTGTAAAGATTTCAAGATTGAACATCACAATTCTTCTCCTTACAGACCAAAGATGAATGGTGTTGTAGAAGCGGCAAACAAGAATATCAAGAAGATTGTGCAGAAGATGGTCGTTACGTACAAGGATTGGCATGAGATGCTGCCTTTCGCTTTGCATGGGTACCGTACCTCAGTACGTACGTCGACCGGGGCAACCCCCTACTCCCTTGTGTATGGTATGGAAGCTGTCCTACCTGTTGAAGTGGAGATTCCTTCTCTGAGAGTTTTATTGGATGTCAAGTTGGACGAAGCCGAGTGGATTCGAACAAGGTTTAACGAGTTGAGCCTTATCGAGGAGAGACGGCTAGCAGCTGTATGCCATGGACAGTTGTATCAACGAAGGATGAAGCAAGCCTTTGATCAGAAAGTGCGTCCTCGAAGCTATCAGATCGGTGATCTAGTTTTGAAGAGGATCCTCCCTCCCGGTGCAGATAACAGGGGCAAGTGGACTCCTAATTATGAAGGTCCGTATGTTGTGAAGAAAGTCTTCTCCGGTGGAGCCTTGATGCTTACAACTATGGATGGTGAGGATTTTCCGTCTCCTGTCAACTCAGATGTAGTCAAAAAATACTTCGCATAAATTGACCCGCTGGACAAAAAGAAAAAGAGTCCAGGCAAAAAATGGGCATCCCGGCGAACCAAAAAACACAAAGAAAAGGTTCGGGCAAAAGTTAGGGATAAAAATAAAAATGTGTACACCCGGTAAGTCGAAAACCCGCAAGGGCGGCTTAGGCAAAAATGGGTATCCCGGTGGATTGAAAACCCGAAAGGGCGATCCAGGCAAAAGTTAGGGATTAAAGCGAAGACTACAGTCTGAGTTGTCTGTACTTCATCGAGCTTTGTCGTCTGCCATCTCGAAAGATGTGATCCGTCCAGTCGTTCTTCTCAAAAAGCAAGGAATTGGGAGGAAAACTGATGATCTGTGAGTTATAACAGAATTGGGAAATAGTGGATGCCGTGTTCACATTGCCATTAGGATAGATTTTTCCTTTTGTGCGCAGTTACCTTTTTCTAGGAATTGCTTCCCAATGTATTTGCCTCTTCAGGCACATTTTCAATCAATAAAAATTGTTATTCAGATAAATAGCTCTTTTGTTTTTACTTTTACTGTTTTGTTTGCAAAAAATGTCCGAATTTTTGATAAGCATTGCATATAAAAACATGAAGGCTACACAATAGCTTGCAGGATGACAAAACATTTGAAAATCATTTTGAATGTTGAGGACACTTGAGCGTATCTTGTCCATGTATCCCCTGGGGGCATTTTGTTGTGCTGTTTTTCAGATTGGCATCTGTGAGGACGTTTCCTCAGCAGATATTTTTCCCCAAGCAAGTTTGGAAGCTACCAGAGCTATGTTCCCCTGCGAAGACATCTGTGGATAGTGCCTTCTATTCCCCAACAGATCTAAGGATTGCCTATCCCCAGCAGGCCTGTATTTGCCAATCTCTTCCCCGAGTGAGGCAGGTTCATTGAAACTTATCTCCAACATTTATCCTATCTGTGGACTGAAGGATATCCCCAACGGAGTTTACCTTTCTCCAGCAGCAGTGCTATTCTCCAACATGAGTGTGAAGTCGCTTTACCATTCCTCAAGCAGAGTTCCCCGCAGAGTATTTCCCCAAGAGGAGTCTCCCCACAGAGTCAGAGTATCTGATCATTTCGGCTCCCTAGCCGGAGTTTTTCATCATTCTGCATTTTGCATGTAATAATCATTGCATCCTCAAAACCGCGTAGCATTTCCATTCAATATGGAGCATTACGCCATAGAAAATTCAAACATATGCATTCATGTGTTAACTTCACCAGACCGTATCCCCGGCAGAGGCGGATCATTTCATTCAAACGTCAGCACAGCAAGTCTGCTACAGTTGCTCTTGACAGCATTCAAGATTGATATCCCCACAAAGGTTTATTACCTCACCCGTTGGTGACAGAAAGTTTGTTTCTCCTCAGTGAGATCCCCAGCAAATGATCAGCCTTGCCTTGACATATTTAAGATGTCGTTCTTGTGATACCGGTAAGTGTCATACCAGCACCCGCGTGTGTCTCTTTGTTTGGTGTCGGTAAACACCATTGTTTCGGTGTCTGTAAACATCGAGTATCTCACCCAGTCATCAGTAAATGTCTGGTTATCATTTTTGGTGTCGGTAAACACCATTGTTTCGGTGTCAGTAAACATCGAGTCTCATCCCAGTCATCGGTAAATGTCTGGTCATTTTTGTGATGTCGGTAAACATCATCTTTCGATGTCGGTAAACATCGAGTCTCACCCAGTCATCGGTAAGTGTCTGGTCATTTTCATTGTTTGATGACGGTAAACATCATCTTTCGATGTCGGTAAACATCGAGTTTTTTCCTCAGTCATCGGTAAACGTCTGATAATTCCCAGCTAGAAATCCCCAGTAGAGTCATCTGTAAATGTCCTATCTGGTTTCCAGTTGCAAATATTTGTATCTCCCCAATTAATTTCTCATTCCCAGTCATCGGTAAATGTCTGGTCATTCTTTTGATATCGGTAAACATCATCTTTCGATGTCGGTAAACATCGAGTCTCATCCCAGTCATCGGTAAATGTCTGGTCATGCTTGGTTTCCTTGTTGATAAAATCAAGATCCCCAGAAGTCGTCGGTAAACGTCTTGTCTGGTACCACAACAAAGATTTTTTTGTTCCTCCCCAAGCGGGGATGCCATCGGTAAATGGCCCGGTTTTTCTTCGATATCGGTAAATATCGAGTTCCCAGTTGCAGCAGCCATCGGTAAATGGTCTTGCTAAGTTGACATCGGTAAATGTCAAGTTTCTTTGAAGCCACCATCGGTAAATGGTCTTGCTTCCTTTCTACGTCAAATCTGTTTCCCAGCAGCCATCGGTAAATGGTCTGGCTGAAGTTGATATCGGTAAATATCAAGTTGTAACCATCGGTAAATGGTTTTTCTTTTCAGAAGTTTGTTTTTCCCAGCAGCCATCGGTGAATGGTCTTGCTGAAGTTGATATCGGTAAATATCAAGTTTCCAGTTTCTAACCATCGGTAAGTGGTTTCGCCTTTCTGAAGTTGTCAATTGCAGGCGTCATCGGTAAATGACGTGGTTCTTCTTGTATCATATCCAGCTGTGCAAATTCTACGGTTCTTTGGTATTCAATCCCTGTTTACCCTGAAAGTCTGACAGCCGTTGCTATCATCCATTCGGGTTCCCAGCTGATTGAATAGGGGCAGCTGTAGCACCTCAAATTTGCACCTATCATCATACATACATTTTCATATTAGGTCATAGCATATCATGGTCCATTGCATAGCATTGCATTGCCTCTTTTGCCTCAAGTGCAAGCCAATCAAAGAATTAGGTCAAACTGATCAGGAGATCAGTCAACCAAGCAAACAAGCACAATTCTCAAGGAGCCAAGGCCCTAGGATTTGTCCATCAAGTTCACATGACTTGGGGGTCCATTTGAAGTATTTTGGTCAAGGGTTGAAGGCTCAGAGGTCATCAGTTCATACACAGACAGTCTAAAACCCTAGAAAGTCAACATTCAGTCAAAGCAGTGGATGGTGGCCATTCTTGTGGAATTTGGGCACCATGATCAATAATCAAGAGTTCATACAACTTGGGACATAATTTGAAGTCAAGGTCTCAAGGAATTAGGGTTTGGAAGTCATCAGTCAATGCACAATCAGTCAGAAACCCTAAAAGTCAACTGTTGGTCAACTGTCCATTTAATCAGTGATTTGATGATTGGAATTGGTTTGTGAGAGCTCATCCATGTCCAAATAGTCATCATATATCATGCCAAACACCATCATGGAAGAATTTGAAGCCAGAGCAGAAATTTCCAAAAATGGAAACTGGGCCTGTAACTGAAACCTGCCATAAATGGAAAGTCTTGATCCTCAAACTTACATCATGATACAAGCCTCAAATGAATTTTTGCCCAACATGAAAGTTGAAGATCTTGTTCTCCCATTTCCAAAAAGTCCAAGAACTCTCAATTCCCATGTGTGGTTGACAAGTTATGATCGAATCGATTTCAGAAAATCTTGAACTTCAAAGGGCCATATCTCCCAAACCGTTTGGCCAATTTTGGTGGGGTTTTTTCCTACAAGTCACATTTGATCCCCTCTTTCCAAAAATATAAATTTCATGAGCCAAAACTTCACCAATCAAAATGGCATTTTTTGACATATCTCATTTAAATGCAAGTTTGACCAATGTTTGACTTTTTGATATAAACATTTTTCTAACATTTGGCCAATTGGAACAGCTCAGAAATATCATTTAAAACATGTTTGCCAAGTCAAATTATGCAGTACATGAAGCCATTACTTAGTTGCTTGGAATTTGAAAAAGTACAAGTTTCACTATGCTACTCCATGCTTGCATTTGAACCATGCCTTGTACCACAACCTAGCAGCATTGTGCATCATTTCTCTGTCAGTTTGAAACACATGTTGCAGCTTAAAAAACCAGCAAAACAAAGTCCATACTTACTTGCTTGAAATTGGGAAGAAAGGACCAAAACCATACCATGCCTTGTACTGTCCAGCAGAGTTTTGTTCATCATTTTCTGTCATGAGGACATTAGTAGCAGCAGCAGCCCACACTGCAGACAGACTTCACTCATGCACCTTGCTGTTGCATTTTAGAGCCATCAAAAAACACATTACAGAGAACTGGACTCATTCATTCATGCTGAAAAAACCACTTTGGCCATATTCTTCTAAAACCTGTCAAACTCCAAACCAAGAAACATCCAACAGCAGGAGAACAAAAGCTGGCTTGGCTTGAGGCAATATGTCCCAGCATTTTCTGTCATAGCAGACACACAAACCAACATAACAAACACAAAGTCATGGCTCATTCATCCTAGAAAAAACTGTATTGACTTTGCTTTGGCACTTTTAGAATTTTCTGTCTAAACTTCCAACAAAACCTGATCTTTTGCATTGTGAGAAGTCTGTCCAAAAACCTCAGCAGAACTAAGCTTGGCCATGGATTTGCTTCACTCAAGGCAGCAGATATCATAATCTATTTTCTGTCATGTAAACACACTACTAGTAGCCACCAGCCAAACCAGTAGAGCTTGATTGATTCACACTCAAAATCCCTCTCACTTGCATTTTCCAAAGCTCAGTCCAAACACCACAAACCAAGCCTTGCATTTGGACCATCCATTCATCATCACAAACCCTGCCATGCCAAGAGCAATATCCAACAGCAAACCAAACTTCATTTTCTGTCACTAACAAACTCTGCAGCCAACCTAACCAACAAACACCAACCATTTTTCACTCATTCTCCAAAACCTCATCCTTTGCATTTTATCAAGATCTGTCCAAAAATTTCCAAAGGGACATAACCTTGCTTTGACTGGCACAATATCCATTGACCATTTTCTGTCACCTAGCATCCATCTAACATAGAACAAACCTTGGTTCTTTCATTTGGCTCAAGAACTCACTCATTAACATTTGTTCCAAAACAGTCAAGAGCTCTCAATGACCTTGCCTTGCCTAAACATCATTCCAACAGCATCTTGAGTTGATTCCAATCACTTTCTTCCACCAGTAAGTACCTTTCCTAGCACTGCTTTGAAGAGGTGGCAGCCATGGCAGAAATTGTTTGAGCTCACTCCAAGCCATTGCAATCCAAACAACCTTCACCATTCATCATCAGGAGGGCTCTAGGGCAACTGTTTCACTTCAATAACACCAAACAACATCAAGAACACAACTGTCCTTCGATTTTTGGTATGGATTCGACCTCCCTATTCTGTCAAATTGATACATGCTTAGTGTAGGTCCATCCATGCTGGTTATCATGATGCTTTTACTTTTTGAAATGATTGCTTATTCATGAAGATATATCATTTTGAAGTTTGGTGTTAAGATATGTTTATGCTCGATTCATGAATGTGTTTTTGTTTTAATAAAAACCAATGATAGATTCTTGTTTGCCATTGCTTGATGATCATGTTGGTGTCCTCAATTGAGATTTCTGGGCAAGTTTGTGAAATTCGATTTGGGGAAGGGATGAGACATTGCTGCTACAGTGAAACCCTAGCCTTCAAAATATTTTCCCAGAAATTTCCTCCATTTTCACGTGCATGGCCTGGTTTGTTTCCAACAGCCAATCAAAACATTTCATTACCTGGCCAAAACGACCGTGTTTAATTAAGTGAATCATAGAATTACAACTTTGCCATTCTTGCTTCATTTATTCCATTGTAATTTCACATTTTATAACCAATCTTCCAAAAATCATAAGTGCTTCAATTTTAATCCAATTTGAATGGGATTTTTTGTGTTGTGTTCATCATGATCTCTACTTTTTTATCATTATTTTTCCAGAATTTTTGGATGAGTGGTTTTTAAATGTTGCTAGGGTTTGTGACATGTGACCAAATTTTGTACACTTTGCCAAATCAATTGTGAAATGATGAGAATGTATCCAATGGCTCCCAAATTTTTTGTGCTTAAACTAGACACACTCATGGTGATTTTGGTGCATAGTTTGTGAATTTATCATTTGTGGTTTGTGAGTTATGATTTTTTGAATTAGGGTGTGACAATTTGTGTCACACCATTGATGTCCAACTTCATGATTTTCATAGCCATGTTTCTTGACCTCCAATTGACTTGATTTTTTTTGCATGAACCTACTCTTGTATGTCTAGTTTACATGTGAATTTTCTTGGAATTATTTGTGGCATTTCCTAATTGTTTGAGATTTTCTCCCCTGCCTAGTCAATTGTTGACTTTGTGTGACACATGTTCCCATTTCATTTGTGAAATTCTCATACTTTATTGGATGGACATGAAATTTTACATGAGATAACTAGACATCCTCATCTTTGCCATGGTTTTAGTCCCATTCATTTATCATACACCATCTCTGACTTATGATTTTTCTAAGTTGATGCATGTTTGGTTGACTTCATTGAGCATGTTCAAAATTGCTTTGACTTTATGATTTTCATTGACTGCCTTCCACTTGTCCAAATGAGATGAAATTTGACATGCTTACCATGCTATGGGTTGTGATTGATCATGATTTATTTGGTGATTTTTGGAAATGTTTAAGATTGCTTTTAAGTTAAGTCTTGCTGTTGACTTCTATGAGCTTCTGTTTGCCATACTTTGACCTAAATGGTTCATGAAATGATGATGATGATTGATATGAATGTGAACCCAATTGGTTTTGTTTCCTAATTGTTTGAACATGATTTTGGATACTTACCCCTTGCTGTTTTGACTTTCTTAATCTCTTTTGACCCTAGGCTTGCCCTAGTGGTCCTGTTACTCACCTTTGAGCTTGTGTTTTCAGGTTGACCATCAAATGGCCATTAAGACCAATTCATTTGACTGAGCTTGCTTAAATATCATTGTCTAACCTCTTTGTTTTGTAGGTGGCTTGGCTCACATGCCTTAAGCTTTGTGCCTTGCACATTCACTAGCTTGTGTTGATTGGTTGATGTCTGTTTCATTTTGATTTAACTCTGACTTGTATACTAACTGTGCTTGACTGATTTCAGGTACTTTAGTTGCTTTTAGTTCCTTGTGAACTTTTGCTCTGCTTTGCTTGTATAAGCAATTTGCATTGAGGTATGTCTCTTTGTCTTCATGTAGTCTGGAAGACCTGGCCTGTTACTTGGCCAGGCAACTGTCTGAAGTCCTCCTTAAGAGGCAATGTTTGTGACTGTTTACTTTTGTCCTTGCATAGAGTCAAAGTCCTCCTAAGTGAAGAGGCAATTGGTGGAAGGTAGGGATATGCAATCTATCCCCCACTATTCAGTGTGTCATCTGCTTTTGCTCATACCACTGTGTTGATGCATTGCAGATACAAACCCAAGATCTTGTACAATTGTACAGTTGAGTCAGTTTTAAATGTGTAGAAGGGTTCCCACTTTCTGAACCCACACATTCTTGTCTTGAGCTCTCCCAGGCCAGGGATAAGAGCTGTGAAGTCTTATCTTCACTCACCTTTCATCTGCTTCACCTTATCCCCCCAATGGCAAGGTTAAGAGCACATTCACCCAGTTCCAGAGGTTTGTTTGTCGAGGTTGATATGACCCCTTGACTAAAACCTAACCCTTGTTTGAGCCACTTGCTTGTGTATAGTGTGTGCTATCTGTGCTTGTAGGATTGTTTGACTTGCTTCCTGTGCAAGTTAGGATTGTTTGACTTGCTTCCTGTGCAAGTTAGGATTAGTTTAGACTTGCTTCCTGTGCAAGTTAGGTTTCGCTTGGCTTGCTTCCTGTGCAAGTTAAGTGTGTGTGGCTTGCTTCCTGTGTGAGCCATGCTTAGGATAGGTTGGCCCTTGTGCCATTTAGCTAGAAACCTTAACTTAGGGATGATTTGCATGATAACATCTAGGCTCGAGTCGTAGTCTCCCTAGTTGTGTCTCCCTCTGTTATCTGGTTAGGCTAGTCCTTTATCCCTGCGTAGGGGAACTACATCGCCCTGATCTTTATACCAGATGAAGTATGTAGGCAGGAGATTGAGCTGATCTCTCCGGGCGCCCTTTTTCTTTTTGCGTGTGTTGTTTGACCTTTGCTGGGCTCGAGTCCTTGACTCCTTAGCATTGGCTGTTTGTCTGTTTGTGTGTGCTTGACAGTTATAGGCTCGAGTCCCTGACTCCCTATTAACCTGTTGTGTTGTTGTGTGTTTGGAAGCCGATGTAAGTCCATCGAGTGGCATTTGGGTTCCAGTGTGCGTGTGTTTAGGTTCGGATGTCAATGTAAGTCCAGTGATTGGCATTTGGGCTCCATGTTTGCGTCTTTGTGGGTGTTGTAGGTTCGGATGCTGACATAAGTCCAGTGATTGGCAGTCGGGCTCCACGTTTGCCTGTGTCTTGTTCTGTTTGTGTGCGTGTCAGCCGAGCTACGAATGCTCTGATTCTTCTCTCGTCCGAGAAGATACGTATGCATAGGATGCGATATCCTAGCGAGCATGTGTCGTCTCCCCAGTCCGAACTACTTCGACTCTGATGTCTATGCCTGATAGACTAAGTAGGCCCAGGATGCGATATCCTGCCGAGTCAGTTTCAGTCAGTTTCTTTTGTCTCCTTCAGCCAGTGTGTGTGAGTTTGAACAGTGTTTTAGCAACCATTTATCCTTCCTTTTGTGCGTGGATCCCGTCGAGTACGACGGATGCGTAGGGGTGCTAATACCTTCCCTTCGCATAACCGACTCCCGAACCCATCCTCTTTGGTCGCGAGACCATGTTCTTTCCTAGGTTTACTCTGAGCGTTTCCTTTCCCTCTTTTGGGATAAATAACGCACGGTGGCGGCTCTGTTGTGTCTTGTTTCCCGCCGGTTTTTCGCGTGATGCGACAAGTGTCATAAATGCCAGATTTATGCTGACAAGGTGCACGTGCCTCCAAATCCGTTGAGTTTAATGTCGTCTCCATGGCCGTTTGCTATGTGGGGCATTGATATGATTGGAAAGATAGAGCCTACGGCTTCGAATGGGCATCGGTTCATATTGATGGCTATTGATTACTTCACCAAGTGGGTTGAAGAAGCCTCTTATACGAACGTGACGAAGCAGGTCGTTGCCAGATTTCTCAAGAGAGACATCATTTGCAGATATGGGGTTCCCGAGAGAATCATTACTGATAATGGTTCTAATTTGAACAATAAGATGATGGCAGAACTGTGCCGGGAATTCAAGATTGAGCATCACAATTCTTCTCCCTATCGTCCGAAGATGAATGGGGCGGTTGAGGCAGCTAATAAGAATATCAAGAAGATTTTGCAAAAAATGGTGGTAACCTACAAAGACTGGCATGAGATGTTGCCGTTTGCGTTACATGGGTATCGAACATCGGTGCGTACATCTACTAGGGCAACTCCTTTCTCATTGGTATATGGGATGGAAGCCGTGCTACCGGTTGAGGTTCAGATTCCCTCTTTGAGAGTCCTGATGGACGTGAAATTGCAAGAGGCGGAATGGGTAAGGACCCGGTATGAAGAGTTAAGCCTGATTGAGGAAAAGAGGCTGGCAGCCATCTGTCATGGGCAGTTGACCAGCAGAGGATGAAGCGTGCTTTTGACAGAAAGGTACGACCTCGGGTATATCACGTAGGTGATATGGTGCTGAAAAGGATCCTTCCTCCTCAAAACGATCGTAGGGGCAAATGGACACCCAATTATGAAGGTCCATTCGTGGTCAAGAAGGTTTTCTCTGGTGGAGCCTTGTTGCTAACGATCATGGATGGCGAGGATTTTCCATCCCCTGTGAATGCAGACGCAGTTAAAAAATACTTCGTATAAAGAGACCCGCTGGACGAAAAGAATAAAATAGTCCAGGCAAAAATGGGCATCCCGGCGAACCAAAAAAAACAGAAAGGAAAGGTTCGAGCAAAAATTAGGGATAAAATGAAAAAATGTACACCCGGCAAGTCGAAAACCTGAAAAGGCGACTTGGGCAAAAAAGGGTATCCCGGTGGACTGAAAACCCGAAATGGCGGTCCAGGCAAAAGAGGGATTGAAACGAACAACTGCGTCTGGCATGATCGTTTGCGCTTTGGTTAAGGCACATGGATAATACCCGGTAGGGATCAATCGGAATCGTCTTGTTTAGAAGGCAGAAAGCACGGAGAGTCTGAGGACATGTGGGGTGTAACCGAGTTGGAACTCGATGAGATCACGGGTTTCACATTGCCATTAGGATAGATTTTCCTTTTGTGCGCAATTACCTCTTTTCAGGAATTGCTTCCTTTGTATTGCTCAATTTGAGCCACACACTTTTCAATCAATAAAATGCACATTCAGTCAAATAATTTTGTTTTTGTTTTTCATTACCGCTTTGATTGCAAAAACGTCCAGGTTATTTTTGATAAAGAATTTTGCATTTTAAGGCATACGGGTTCCTTCCAATGCATGCTTATAAGATTGAAACTTGAAATCTTATTTGGAAGGCTGAGTGGCCCAAGTGTTGAAATCTTGACACGCCTGTGACACGATTTTATCTAACGATCTATTTTGCAGGAACTGTTAGATATTTTCACTCACTTGCAGGTTGTGATGTGGAAGCTTTTGACAAAACAAATCCCCGCGGAGTCCGGTCAGGGACGAATGAATAAAAGAGAGGTGAAAAGACGACGAAGGACGTACGACGATCCTTGGAATTAATCAAGAAGACTCTTCAAAGTCTGAAAATTGAAAAGTCTGTATAAGTCCCAGGAGTTCGCTTTCCGTCGAGTACGGAGCGGTTTGGAATACAAGATGATGGAGCAGAAAAGTCCAGACGAGTCTGGGAGTTCTCAAAATTGGAAAGCTGATAATGGATAAGAACGGTGAATGCCAGGGTTCGACGAGTCGACGGGTGTTCAGTACCAGAATTTCCTTATCTCTCCAAGCAGAGTCGTGAGGACTAATTCCTCAGCAGATCCAAGGTATGTGGTCTCCCTAGCAGGGTCAAGATGGTTATCCCCAGCAGGTTTCAGATTGATGTTGCCCCAGTCGCCAGGTCTGGAGGTTGCTCTTTCCCAGCGGAGGTATCTGTGAGGGTTTCCCAAGCGGAGTCGGATTTATATCCCCAGCAAGTCAAAAAAAAAAACCGTTGTTTCCCCACAGAGTGCAAAGGAGGTTTTTCCCCAGCAAGGGTAGCTTTTTCCCAGCAACAGTGCTATTCCCCAGCAGGGCGGAATCGGAGTGGTGGCGAGTTCCTCAGCAGAGTGTCTCAAGCTCCTCAGAAGAGTCCCTTGAGGGGGATGCTTTTTATACATGCATCATGTAAATAGCATAGCATATTGCATAATAAATCGCGTAGCATTTCCATAATTATGGAGCATTACGCAGAAAAATCAATCATGCATCATATTGCAAGCATGAGCTAGTCTCAGACCGTGGTTACCGTTTGAGAAGTGGTTGCCTGAGGGTGAAGGTGTTGCTCCGAGGAGTTTGACACCGTTTTTTTATCAATAGTACTTCCCCAGTAGTGCGATACTAGAAGAAACTTTTCCGTCGGACAGAGATGGGAATGTTACGCGATCAGCGCGACTCAAGTCGTGGTTACCGTTTGAGATTTAGTTTCGCCGGATGGTGAAGGTGTTACTCTGAGGGGTTTGGCACCATGACGTCAGATCAGCAATGTTCCCCAGTAGTGCGATACTGGAGGAAATTTTTCCGTCGGACGGAGATGGGAATAAAATCAAAGGACGTTACGCGATCAGCTCGACAATCGGGGTTCAAATGGAGAAAGGGAAATGTTGAGGCATTTTCTGGAGAACGGGGTTCAAATGGAGAAAGGGAAATGTTGAGGCATTTTCTGGAGAGTGGGGTTCAAATAGAGATTGGAGTTGAAGATTATATCCGGGATGATGTCCTCGGGATTAGCTTCTGTTCATGTGTCACCTTAGACTTTGGCTGAGGCCGATGGAGGTCGTTATGGGTGTCTTCTGAGGAAGAGATGCACATGTTACCTTCCTTTTGTGAAGGTGTACCCTCTGATATGTCGCCCTCAGAGTGGTGTTTGGTGTTATTTCCAACATTGCCAGCGGAATTATCACAAGAAAGCGGAGAACGGGGTTCAAATGGAGAAAGGGAAATGTTGAGGCATTTTCTGGAGAGCGGGGTTCAAATGGAGAAAGGGAAATGTTGAGGCATTTTCTGGAGAATGGGGTTCACAATGGCGATCACAAGTTATCGTCAGGCGAATGGGGTTCAAATGGAGAACGGGGTTCATTATTTTGGCAAACAAGATGTCGGGGTTCAAATGCAGTGATCCGGGATCATTTGGCGAAGGAAAATTTCGGGGTTCAAGAAAATGAAAAAAGAAGAGCAATCAAGAGAAAATTTTTGGGGTACAAGAAAAGTAAAAAAAAAAGAGAAATAATAAATCCCCAGCGGATAGGTGGTGTTCAGGCCATAGTTATCCATGCGTTACCATTTATTTTGGTATCCAGGTCGACATTTCTGTTTCGGCATTCCGGCCGACTTTCTCCGTACCAGACGGGTTCTTCTTTCGAGATTGTTTCTTTGCCGATTCTGACAGGCGATGTTAATTATTTCCCATCAGAGTGCAAATTGTTCGTCTGTTCGTGGTATTCAATCACTCTTCATCCTGATCATCTGAAAGCCGAGGCTATTCATATCGACAGGTTCACAGTGGATTGAATAGGGGCAGCTGTAACACCTCAAAATTTGTCCTCCTCTCTTGGGACTAGCTTAACATATTGCATATCATTCTTAGGTCATTAGGCATTGCATATTTGCACATCATATGGCTACATTGTGCAAGTCATCCTCATAAGTCTTGGTCAGAAGATAAGAGGTTGAGATGCAAGCTGAGGGTTTCATTGGACTGATCATTAATCATCTGAGGATGTGTGATTCAAATTAGGGTTTTTGACTTTCAAGGAGGTTAAGCTTTATCTTGGTTGAAATGGTTCATCATCATCATCATGGTTTTGTTATCATCCAAGAGATTCAAGAAGATTGATCAGATACCTTGAGATTAGGGTTTTGACCACTGGTCAACCCTAATCAGTTGTTTTGGGCCAATCAGGGCTTGGCAAGGAGATGGGGTCTACAATGGATATGGAGATCATTTCATGATTGTGTTGAATTTATGGAATCTAGGGTTTCATCATTGAGCCATTTCATCAGGAGTTTGAGGCTCAACTTGATCAGTGCATAGCCAAATTCATCTATCAATCAGAAAAGTCAATTGTGGTCAACTGTGCCTGAAATGATGGATTTGGAGGAGGGAGAGGGTTGGAGACACTTCATTCATGTCTAAGCAAGTTTCATTTGACATTTCAAACATCAAGAATGAAGAAAATAAAGTCAGATGGAAACTTTCCAAAAATAGAAAGTGACTTGTAATTGGAAACTGCCAAAAATGGAAAGTTTTTCACCTCAAAATTACGTGTCCAAAATGCTTCAAATGAAATTTTGTTCAACATGAAAGTTGTAGATCTTGCTCTCACCTTTCCAAAAAGTCCAAGAACATGAATTTCTCATGTGTGGTTGGCAAGTTATGATCAAATCATTTTCCAAAAATGTTGAAATTCAAAGTGGCATAACTTTTGAATGGAATGGCCAAATTGGGTGATCTTTCTTTGAGCAAACTCCATTTTACATGTACTTTCATGATGCATCATCACATTTCATTGAAAATCATCATAGAAAAAAGTCCATTTTTCAAGTGTTCATTTTAAAAATTGGTGGGAAAAATAGTGAATTTCCAAAATACAAGGCATTTGCATGCAAAACTCATTCAAACACATCATAAACATCAAATAGAACTTGCTTGGACTGGTTTGGTACTGTTGCATTGGCTGATTTAGAAAAGGACATTTTAGCCATTTCACATAATTTGCATTTTGCTAATTTCCCTCCAAATTTGCTAATTGTGATTAACACTTGGATTAAGACTTGGTATAAAATGATAATCATAACAGAAAATGCATAATTACAATTCACTTTTCAGATCTAACAAACTTTTCATCCAAAATTCTCTCAATTGCTCTTCACACTTTTTCCACTTTTTCACCAAAATTCATCACTCTTCGTGCTAGTTCTTGTAATGTTCATCATCTGTAGGTCTAATCAAGCAACTGTTGAAGGCAATTGGTGGAAGACACTTCAAGAATCGCAGCTGTCATAACCTTGCTCATCCATGGAGTTTTGAATTTCCTTCGAGCTGGAGCTTTGCTGAGCTGAAGAACCTTTTCCATTCATCTTCTACATCAACAAGCTGCATCTGTTTCATCGATTGGCACCTTGAATCCATCAAATCGAGCGACTGCACTTCCACAAGGTCAGATTTCAAAGTCTTTAATTGCTAGAATCTTGATGTGGTTTAGGTAGATCTTGTGATGTAGAACACACTGCAATTCAAATCGTGCATTTTAGTTGAGAATTCAATGAGATATCATGATCTGAACTTTGACCTAGGAAGCTTCTTTTGCTCGATTCGGTTAGCATAGTTAGAATTAGGTCATATGCTTGTTAGTTCCATGATGTACATTGAGCGAGGATTCCATTGATATATCGTTTGCTCATTTTGGTTGAGAAATGTCCTTGATGAATTTTCTGGAATGATGAACGCGCATGGAGGACGAAGAACACGCTTCATACTATTTTTGATTCATTTCGCCTGGCCTTGCGTTTGAATTTTCTGTTTCCCGCGAGCGCTAGCCAATCACGTTTCGCCATGCAATAAAATGAAACGCAACGTTTCATTCTCGCTGCCACATATTTACAATTTTGCCATTTCTGAATATTATTTCATGTTATTTCATTTTTCTTTTTTCCAATTTCATTTCATTTGATCTTGCATCTTTAAAAATTCATAAGTAATTCATTTTTAATCCAAATTTGATGAGACTTTTTTCACCATTCTCCTTGTGATGTGTAGTTGTTTTTGGTGATTTTTAATATTTTTGTGCACATGTGGAAAAATAAAATGCCTAGGGATTGTTTGGAAGTGTCATTTATGTGTATGTTTTGCCATATTGATCATGAAATCTTGATGCCTTATCCAAAATTGATGAAATTTTGCATGCATGTTCTTGACTCTTTCCTGGTGATTTTGATGTATAGTTTGCTAATTTTTAGTTTCTGGTTAGAGAGATATGATGTGATTAAGTTGAGTGTGACAATGTGTGTCACACTATGTTATGTCTACTTCTTGAATTTTGTTTCCATGCCTATTGAATGCCATTTTCCCTGGATGTTTGCATGAGATTCCATCTTTATGTTAGGTTTAACCATGATTTTTTGTAGGATTTGTTGATCCATTTTCCATTTGATTGGGATTTTTGTTTGCTGTTTAGTCATTTTTAGGTTTTTCTTGAGTGGTCTACTTACATGCCTTGTAAAATTCTCATACCTTGTCACATGAAGATGAAATTTTGTGGAGTGGTTATTAACATGTTTAACTTCATTTTGGCCTTGGTCCCATTCATTTATCATGTTTTGTCACTGTTTTATGATTGATGGGAGTTGATGCTTGTTTTGATGCCTTGTGTTGGCTTGCTTTAACTTATCTGGACTTTATGAATTTAATTTCCATACTTCCTCTGGTCCAAATAGCATGAAAATTGGTATGCTATTCATTGAATGTGTTCTGTTTAGGCTGGAATTTTTGTGGAATTTATTGAGCTGTTTTGATATTGATTTGATTGTGATCATTCTGTTTGCTCCAATGTGTTTCCAAAGTGCATAGTTTGGCATGTTTTGTGTATGAAATGGATTTGGTGCATAGTTTTGGTGTGAGACAAATTGGATTCTCTTTTTGCTTGATAAATCTTGGTTTTGATTAATTTTTACTTGCTGTTTTGAATTTTTCACCTTCTTTGGACCCTAGGCTTGTCCTAGTGGTCTTGTTTCTCACATTTGAATGTGATTTTCAGGTTGAAGAAGCAAATGCTTTGAAGAGTTTACTTCAAGTTGATTGAGTTTGGTTTATATGCTTGTTATGGACTAACTTGGTTTATTTTGCAGGATGCTAACTCATTTCATTTGAGTTTGTGCTTTGCACATGTGATTGATTGTGTTGACTGTTGATTCTTATCTTGTCTGTTTTGACTTGGTGATTGGTATACTGACTGAATTAGATTGATTTCAGGTACCATAGTCGCTTTAGTTCTTTGAGAACTTGCTGTGCTGCTGCTTGGTTGTATAAACCAATTGAGGTAGACTCTCTTGTCTCCATGTAGTCTGGAAGACCTGGCTTGTTATTTAGCCAGGCAACTGTCTGAAGTCCTCCTTAAGAGGCGATGTTTGTGATTGTTTAACTTTGTCCCCAAGCAGGAAAAGACCTTGATTAAGGCAATTGGCAGAACCCAAGGGATGTGCAATCCATCCCCTGCTATTCTTGTTGAGTCGTCCCTCTGCTCACACCACTGTGTTGATGCATTGGGACATTAACCCAAGATCAGTTGAGTCAGAGTCATGAGTGTAGAAGGGTTCCCACTTTCTGAACCCACGCTCCTTTGTCCGAAGCTCTCCCTGGCCAGGGATAAGAGCTGTGAAGTCTCATCTTCACTCACCTTTCATCTGGCTTCACCCTGACTCTCAATGTCAGGGTTAAGAGCCAACACCACCTGACACAGTTGTGTTGCTTTTGCAACTTAACCCTTGATTGAGCCCACCTTGTCTGGATATAGCGTGTGCTAACTGTGAATGTTTGATTTGTTTTGTTTATGCTTGCATGCTTTGCTTCTTCCTGGTTAGGATTAGCTTGCTGTTGTGCAAGTAGATAGCGAACCATAACATAGGGCAATGATGCATGATAACATCTAGGCTCGAGTCCAGCTCCCTAGTAGTGTGTCTCCCTTTGTATCTGGTTAGAATTTCTTTCTCGTTCAGGGGAACTACGTTGCCCTGATCCTCATACCAGATGAGGTACGTAGGCAAGAGACCGTGCGAGGTCTCTCCGGGCACTTTTTTTCTTTTTTGTGTGTGTTTGCTTGACAGTTGCTAGGCTCGAGTTCCCGACTCCTTAGTAACTTGTTGCTTGTTAACCCTCTTGTGTGTCAGGATATGGATGTAAGACCAGCGATTGGCTGTCCGTATCCTGAGTGTGTTTGTTTGGTTCGGAAGCCGATGTAAGTCCAGCGATTGGCGTTCGGGTTCCAGGTTTGCCTGTGTTTGTGTGTGTCTTGTTTGGCGTGCGTGAGCCGAACTACGGCAGCTCTGATTCTCGTTCCAGACGAGATACGTAGGCATAGGACGCGATGTCCTAGCGAGCCCTCTTCCTCTTCCCCCACCTGTGTTGTTTCCAGTGTGTGTGTGTGATGTTTGTTTTAGCAACCTATTCTTTCTTTAGAGTGTGGATCCCGTCGAGTACGACGGACGTGAGGGGTGCTAATACCTTCCCCTTGCGTAACCGACTCCCGTACCCTTTCTCTTTGGTCGCGAGACCATTTCCTTTCCAGGTTTACTCTGAGCGTTTCCTTTCCCTCTTTTGGGATAAATAACGCACGGTGGCGGCTCTGTGTTGTTTTTGTTTTAGCCCGCCGGTTATTTTTCGCGGATGCGACAATGAGGCCCAACTTAAAACTATACAAACGCAAGGATGATGCGTTCAAAGAGTATCACAAGTGTGTCATCGGGATGTGTTTTAGCACTTTGTTGCCACAACAATTTTTATGGATAAGAGTGTAATATATGTTGATGTTGTTAATGTGCAGTACTTCTTAGATTTATAGAGTATTCATGAATATAATTGAGAAGTTGCATATCTAGTTTACTTGCACGCCTAGCGGGACGAAATAAATAAGTTTAAGACTAAAAAACTTGTAGGAAACAATTGTCTCCTTTCGGTGATATTCATATAACTTAATATTTTTTTATAATTCTTGTGTGATTCTTAGATAATTCCTAGGACTAGGTGCTATACCATTTTCTCGTCATTGCTCTATGGAAAAATGTCAATGGCTATGATGAAAACTTTCCTCATGCCTATTGCATTTCTCCAAATAGAAGGCATATGACTATTGAGAAGTACATGCATTCCCTGGACCATGTTATGGTGGAGGATGTTGGTACTCATGGTGGATGGTGACCTCTTGCACCCCTATCTAATGAAGCGTGTATAAAGTTAGTTTGGGTTTGTGTAGACTATTCTAAGGCACCCATATACACTTCCTACATTTATTTAAAAGGATGTTGATATGCTTATTGATGACTACCTAGAGCTCTTGGTTCTAGTGAATGTATGGATTATGCCAGCTTATCAATCATTGATTACTGCATTTAGTTAAATATAATGGTATCACAAAGTGTCACGTCCTTACATGTTTCTAGTGCCAGGGGGAGACCTTCCCAAGCAACCTCATCAAGAGTTCCTCGAGGAGGAACATCCTCAGGTGGACCATGCTTTTTATGTCTTTCCAAGGTAAATTTGTATTGCTTCTTTAGTCGAGGGTGACTTCGATAGAGGAGATGTTCAAGAAGGCACCCCTATATAAGACTTGATGCAGGCAATATTAATATAGGCATGAGGTTTACTAGAGTATATGAGGCATAAGAGGGATATGAATCTGCGTCATACTCAATTTATAGATATTTGATGTTATTTATTTACCATATAAGAAAAACTTTCATTTAAATTTGTAATAACTACTTTTATTTTTTATTGATTAGTTATATGATAACTACATTTCCCTTCTTTTAATTGCTATATATCATATATTTGCATTTGAATTGTATGATTTAAGTTACAATATACTTACTTTATATGATATAATACAACTTAGTTAATTTTTAAAAGTGTATATTATATGGTGTGGGTGGATGGGTGGATGGATGCTTCTAGTATGAAGTGTTTCTGGAAGGATCCATCAGAAGTTATGTTATTTTGGCTTTGTTAGTTGTCACTCAGATTGAACCATATGAAATATGCCTTACCATTAATATTCTTTTGAATAAACCTCATACTATACAATTTTACAAAATAACTTAGTTGTATTTGTTGTACAGACCAGGGAACATCGAGTGTCAATTGGCTAAATGATCAACATCCAAGAAACTTTGACACCACATATCCACCTAAAACCTTATGGCATCAGGTATATATGTACTTTATCTTATAAATCCACCATTTCTAATTGATATAAGACTTAACCAATCATATTTAGATTCAACAATCTCTCTCACATGTGTGAGTCACCCATATTATTATCCTTAATTCAAACTATAATACCACTTCCGCTCCCCGACTGAGACTAACCATGGCTCTAATACCACTTGTTGGATAGTTAGGGGATCAATAGGTGTCAATGGGATAAATTTTCACGATCCGATAGACTTTGACACCACATATCCACCAAAAACTTTAAGGCATCAGGTATATGGGTCCTCTATTTTATAAATCTAACATTTCCACCATTTATAGTCGATGTGAGACTTAACCACTCACACTTGAATTCAACAGTATTCAATAACCAATCAAATCTAGCAATGTATATTTCCAAAATAATGACATTATAATATTCAACAACTAGACATAGTTAGCAATACATACTATTAAAACCCACTAAAATCGACTGAACTATCTATATCTATTAGACTTTTTAAATTATACTTTTTTATATTGTTTTCCTTTTCAATATCATTGAATTTCTCAAACACATCCATATTATCCAAAAAGGAAATTCTCAATTAGATGTTTTCTTATCGTGATGTTTTATCCATTCTATAGATGTTAGTGGTAGAGGATACCTTAGTTTCAAGTAAACTTGTACGAAATGTATCTTTGTTGCAAGATATTCAATACAAATAACTTGTCTATTTAAATTATTTGAAGGGAAATTTTTCAAAGGAAAAATGTTTTGAAAACCCATATCTTGTGAAGTTAACTAAAACTTGGACATATTCACATGTTATTGTCGCATCTCGAAAAATAAGATCCTTCATGAAGGCATTCGCACGCTCACAAAAAAATGATTCAAACAAAGTTATCAACAAACTGTATTTATTTCTAACAGACGGAAAGGGAAAATATCGATAAAACCCTTAAGAGAAAAAATAAAACAGTCGTCGCAACCAAATTCGGGTTCGCGAGTTGATTACACAAGGAGAAAGTATTAACACATCTCACGTACGTTATACTTGTAGAAGCAAGCTTCAATCCAAAAAGTATTTTGATGAAGACAACATGTATCAATGCAAAAAGAGAAGAGCTTCAAAGATAATTCAAGCATCAAAGTGATCAAGCCACATATGCATGCATGAGCAACATTTGGTTCAAGCTTCTTGTTCAAGTCAACCTTTTGCAAGATTGTTGATTCACTTCTAAGGTATATCTAATTCACTCTTAGATTAGTATACAAGTGTTCAACAATCATGATCTGCATTTGCATTTTTAACATAACCATTTGTTAACTTGTTGGAATGAAAAACACAATTTTCTTAAAGTATTTTTCTGCATTTCAACAGTGTTAACCGGTTAACCATATGGGTTAACCGGTTAACGGCCCAGTTTTTTGGATTCTTTGTTAACGTTAATATGCGTTAACCGGTTAACCCATTTGGTTAACCGGTTAACACTGTTCGTTTCAGTGAAAACTTTTTCCAGAAAATTGTACCTTTTCATCACTTTTCTATGACAAATTTATACCTCTTTGAAAAGGTATTTTGGCAATATAAATTCTTAAATTTTCAAAATGAATTTTTACCTCCAAGAATTTTCATACAAACTTAAAATAATCACTCTTTCATATTTCCTTCAATATTTTTAAAAGTGTTCTTAATAAAATTTTCATCTCATTCCATTTTTGAACACTTGTATATTTTTCATTGAGTGAATTATTTATCTAAGGAGAAGATCAATTCAGAGAAGATTGATAATACTACACTTTGTTAAAATCATCAAAAAGATTTATTTTTGTTTGACTTGTGATCCAGGATTGTTGGACACAAGGGTTTGTGTTGTAAGAGGATTGTTCTTGCACACTTGTTTACCTATAGGTTAGATAGTAGGCATCACCATTGGTGTGAGTAGGCTGTACCATAATTCTAACTATAGTGAAATCTCTTTCGTGTGAAAGGGGAGTGGATGTACCTTCGGATTGTGAAGGGAACCACTATAATTTCCGGTGTCTTTTTACTTTCCGCAATTTACCTTTCCGCACATAAACATAAAATAACCAAAAACCGGAAACTAGTTCGAAGATTTTTTAACAACCTAATTTCACCCCCCCCCCCCCTCTTAGGCGCATTTACAACTTACATTTGGCATCAGAGCAAGTTATAGGTAACTTGTTCCTAGAGATCCAGCATGGCTTCCGCAAGCATAAATCCGGTTTTCAAAGACGGTGGAAGTAGCAACAAGCCCCCACTCTTCTCCGAAGAATATTTCGATTTCTGGAAAATCAGAATGAAGGCACATCTTGAAGCCCAAGGGGAAGGTATATGGGAAGCAGTTGAAGAAGGTCCACACAAACCGGTGAATGTGGTGAATGGAGTTGGTACCCCAAAGTTGAAAAACACTTATGACGAAGATGATAAGAAAAGGATTCTGAATGAGAAGAAGGCAATCAACATACTCCAAAGCGCTCTTAGTATGGACGAGTTCTTCCGTATATCTCAATGTAAATCGGCAAAGGAGATTTGGGACACCTTGGTTGAAACACATGAAGGAACCACCGAAGTGAAGAGATCGAGGCTAAACACTCTAAGTCAAGAATATGAGATATTCCGCATGCAGCCCGGTGGATCTATAGTTGCCTTACAAAAGAGATTCGTCCATCTAACAAATCACTTGATTGCTCTTGGTAAAACTTTCACTAATGATGATCTCAACCTGAAAGTCCTAAGATCTTTGACAAGAGAATGGCAACCGAAAGTGACCGCTATTTCGGAAAAGAAGAGCCTCTCAACGATGACATCCGCGTCTCTATTTGGAAAACTTCAAGAACACGAATTGGAACTTGGAAGGCTCGAGAAGCACGAAAGTCAAGAAAAGAAGTCCAAGGGAATTGCCTTGAAGGTTGATTCAAAAAAGGACAAAGATGATGAGACGTCCGAAGATGAGAACTTTATGCTTCTTGTAAAGAAGCTTGGTAAGTTTTTTAATAAAAATAAAAATTCCTCTTATCCTAAAAAGAATAACCATTTCAGGAAAAAGGAAGCATCCACATCAATGCAAGACGTCACGTGTTATGAATGTGGGCAGCAAGGTCACATAAAGCCGGATTGCCCAAAACTTGCAAAGAAAGGAGGATTCAAAGGCAAGAAGGAATTCAAAAACAAAAAGGCTTACGTCGCTTGGGACGATAATGAGATCAGTTCATCCTCGGAATCGAAAAGCGATGAATGTGCGAACATGGCTCTTATGGCTTCACATCACACCGATGAAGAAATCGATGAGGTTAGTAGCAATTTTTCAGTTTATGACAATGACGCACAAGATGTTATAAATGAACTCTTAAAAGAATGCAAGACATTCTATAAAAGTATTTCATCCCAAAAGAAACAAATTTCATCCTTAGAAGAAAAAAATATTGCTTTGGAAAAATATATTGAAAGTGGAAAACAAAAGTTGATGGATGAAAAACAAAGTCTTGCATGTAAGAATTGTGAATCTTTATCTTTTCAAATTGTTCAACTTAAAAGAGTTTTAGAAATATATGAAAAAGGTCAAATTGGCTTGGAAGAAGTTCTTAAGCACCAAAGGTATTCTAATGATAAAAGTGGATTAGGATATTCTAAGTTTTCTAAACCAAGCATAAATAAGACCATTTTTGTTAAAGCAAGTGAACAAGTTGTTAAAGAAAAAGTGAACAATTCTAAAAATATGCATCAAAGTCATAAAAAGAAAATGATTGCTAAGAAGAAGAATTATGTTCCTAGATATAGAAGTGATTTTCAACCTACTTGCTTTTATTGTGGAATCAAAGGGCACACACTTAATGCTTGTTATGTGCGAAACTTTAGCGTTCCAAAAGGGCATTATGTGTGGGTTAAAAAGGGTACTAACTACCAAGGACCCAAAGCAATTTGGGTACCTAACAAAACTTGATTTTGTTTTGTAGGTATGCTTGAAGACAACCTCGAATCAGTGGTATCTTGATAGCGGTTGTTCAAAGCATATGACGGGCGATATCGACAAATTTTCACATCTATCTTTAAAGGCCAAGGGATATGTTACATACGGTGATGACACTAAAGGAAAGATCCTTGGAGTAGGAACCATTGGAGCACCTCCTTTTACCATCATCGAAGATGTCCTTTATGTTGAAGGCCTAAAGCACAACCTACTTAGCATAAGTCAATTGTGTGACAAAGGGTTCCAGATCAATTTCTCAAAAGATGAATGTGTGATAGAGCATGAAGTCACCCATGACATTTTGCTAAAAGGTAAAAGGGTTAATAATATTTTTATGACTTCTTTTGATGACTCTTCCTTGAAGGTAAAGTGCTTAATGACAAACAACAACGAGGCTTGGCTATGGCATAAAAGATTCGCTCATATACACATGGAGCACATGAACAAATTAATAAAGCATGATCTAGTTGTTGGTCTTCCAAAGATTAAGTTCATCAAGGATAAGCTTTGTGACGCATGCCAAAAGGGAAAGCAAACCAAGACAACTTTCAAATCCAAGAATGTTGTATCTTCGTCGAGGCCACTTCAACTCTTGCACATGGATCTCTTCGGTCCATCAAGAACGAAAAGCTTCGGAGGTAACGTTTACGGTTTAGTAATTGTTGATGACTTCTCTAGATATACGTGGACTTTGTTTCTTGTGCAGAAAAGCGATGCTTTCAAGGATTTCAAAAATTATGCAAAACAAATTCAGAATGAGAAGTCTCTCTCAATAACCTCCATAAGAAGTGACCACGAGGGAGAATTTCAAAACACATTCTTTGAAGAATTTTGCGAAAAGCACGGAGTTTCCCACAACTTCTCCGCACCACGAACACCACAACAAAATGGTGTCGTAGAGAGAAAGAATAGATCCTTGGTGGAACTCGCAAGAACTATGCTCAGTGACTCCAACCTTCCTAAATACTTTTGGGCGGACGCAGTTAGCACAGCATGCTTCGTTAGCAACCGTGTCAACATTCGGCCAATTCTCAAAAAGACTCCGTATGAGCTTTTCAAAGGAAGAAAGCCTAATATATCCTTCTTTCACATCTTTGGGTGCAAATGTTTTGTTCTCAACAATGGAAAGGACAACCTTGGTAAGTTTGATGAGAAATCCGACGAAGGTATCTTCCTTGGCTACTCCCTATCTAGTAAGGCGTTTAGAATTTTCAATAAGAGAACTCTTACTATTGAAGAATCAATGCATGTCTCTGTTGATGAAACTAACCCCTCGAAAGAGGATAACATTATTGTTGATGATGATGATGATATAATAGATATGTCTCAAAAGGAACTTTCAAATGTTCAATCTATACCACAAGGAGATGGCTCACCAATCATTGAAGAACATCATGATCTACCGAAAGAGTGGAAAACTCATAGAGATCACCCGATCGATAAAGTTATTGGTGATATTAGCCAAGGCGTTGCAACACGACTAAATCTCAAGGATGCTTGTCTCAACATGGCTTTTGTATCTCAAATAGAACCAACCAAAGTCGATGAAGCCTTAGGCGACGATCAATGGATAGTAGCAATGCAAGAAGAACTCAACCAATTCGAAAGAAATCAAGTTTGGAGTCTTGTACCAAGACCGGACAACAAGCACATCATAGGAACAAGATGGGTCTTCAAGAACAAACTTGATGAGAATGGGATCATAGTTCGTAACAAAGCAAGATTGGTCGCACAAGGTTACAACCAACAGGAAGGAATTGATTTTGATGAAACGTTCGCTCCGGTAGCAAGGTTAGAAGCAATTCGATTATTACTTACTTATGCTTGCTCTATGAATTTTCAATTGTTTCAGATGGATGTCAAAAGCGCTTTCCTAAATGGCTATATCAATGAAGAAGTCTACGTCAAACAACCTCCGGGTTTTGAAGACTTCAAGAATCCCTCACATGTTTACAAGTTGAAGAAAGCACTATACGGCTTAAAGCAAGCACCAAGTGCGTGGTATGACCGCCTCAGCAACTTTCTATGTGAAAAGGGATTTGTAAAAGGAAAGGTTGACAAGACTTTGTTCATAAAGAAGATTAAGGGTAACACCTTATTGGCTCAAGTCTATGTCGACGACATCATCTTCGGTTCAACAAACAAAGATCTTTGCGAAGAGTTTTCAATCATGATGCAAGGAGAATTCGAGATGTCCATGATGGGAAAATTGAACTATTTTCTTGGACTACAAATCAAGCAAACCAAGGATGGCATCTTCATCAACCAATCTAAGTACTGCAAGGAATTGTTGAAAAGATTCGATATGGATGGTTGCAAAGTGATGTCCACTCCTATGGGATCCGGAACGTACGTTGATCAAGATGAATCCGGAGTTTCAATAGATATTACAAAATATCGAGATATGATTGGTTCATTACTATATTTGACGGCAAGCCGTCCTGACATTATGTTTAGTGTATGTTTGTGTGCACGCTTTCAAGCAAACCCGAAGGAATCGCATCTCACCGCCGTAAAGAGGATTATGAAATATCTCAAAGGAACAACGAACGTCGGACTATGGTATCCAAAAGGTAGTATATGCTCCTTGATTGGTTATTCGGATGCTGACTATGCAGGATGTAAGACCGATAGAAAGAGCACAAGTGGTACCTATCACATTCTCGGGAATGCACTAGTGTCGTGGGCATGCAAGAAGCAAGCATGTGTCGCACTTAGCACGGCTGAAGCAGAGTACATTGCTGCAGGCAGTTGTTGTGCACAGATTTTATGGCTTAAGCAATAACTTCTGGATTTTGGTGTAGACCTCGGCTGCATTCCTCTCAGATGCGATAACACAAGTGCCATCAACATCACAAAGAACCCGGTCATGCATTCAAGGACAAAGCACATAGATATCCGGCACCATTTCCTTCGAGATCACGTGCTGAACGGAGATGTAGATGTTACGTTCGTGGATACACATAACCAACTCGCCGACATATTCACAAAACCATTGGCTAAAGAGCAATTCTTCAAGATTCGGCGAGAACTTGGTATTCTCAATGAAGGTGACATCTAACCTTGTCTTAAAATTACTTGTTATGTGGTATAGTTGCTAAAAATTCGTTTATTTTCAATTTTTATGTTATGCAATGCTAGCACCTCTTTTTCGCCGTTTTTAGTTTTTCTTACTTTCGCATGTCCAAAAATTATCGTTTTTAAAATATTTTTTGATCGAAAGTTGTGTATTGATAAGTGCTAATACTTTGTGAAAATTTTTTGTAAAAATCTTTTCCTAATTTTTCAAAACAGAGCTGCTGTTTTTTTATTATTTTTGAAAATTTTCAAACCGTTAACCGGTTAACGGTATAGGTTAACCGGTTAACACCTCCCAAACAGCACTTCTGCGTTAATGTTTTGAATACAAAATTTTTATTTTTTATTTTTTTTACTTTAAATTTTTGGTATGTGTGTTATGTTTGGTGCATGTGCTTTACTCTTCACCTACACCTCATAACTCTCTCTTCCCACATTTACTCACCATAAACCCTTCATCTCACTTCTTCAACTTTCAATATTCTTGAGTATCTTTAAAGCTCCATTAAACCCCACTCAACCATACCCACTTGCTAACTCTCAAAATCCTATTCCGAAAATCCCTCTCAATACCCTAGAATCTCCATCTTCTTCATGGCTCCTCCAAGAATGGGAAAGGCTCCTGTATCATCATCTAGCAGTGAAGAGGAAGAGTTGAAAATGGAAACAGCCAAGAAAAGGATAATGGATTTCAAAGTCAGGGTTAGACATCTGCTTAAGGGTAAGTATGTGAATCTCAAATCTTTCACCTCTACTAATTTCACTTTTCCTGAGTTGCTGAGATATCAAGGGTTGCATGCATTTATAACTGATAATGGCAAAATTTACACTGATTTGGTAAAATCTTTTCTGAACCATTTCACCTTGAATCTGAATGATGATGATCAACATATGCTGTCTGCCACTGTGAGAGATTGTGAAATTGTAACAGACCTAGGGTCGCTGGCTGCGTCTCTTAGGATTCCCTATGCAGGATTTTTTCTTCGGAAAGGTGTTAATCATGTTGATGGTAAATGGGCTCAATATGATAAAATGGAATATTACTACTCTATCTGTAGATTTCCAAGGGATGCTGTTGTGTCGGGACAGCGCACTTCTCGCATACTCTGTTATGCTAAGAACCTGTGTGTTGATGATCGAATGTTGCATTATGTTATCTGCCATGTCTTGCTGCCAAAGGATTCAAACCTTTCCCAAATCAATGATTTGGAGATGCAGGTTCTCTTTGCTGTAAAGAACAAAATCAAAATTAATTGGCTACCTACTATGATGTATCATCTCAAGCAGCAACTATCTCTCAAAACAAGGCTGCCCTATGGTCGTCTTATCTCAAGGATTTTGGAATTAACAGACATGGAAATCGGGAGAGAACCATTTCTGGCTATGACCCCTACCACCAATGAGATCAATGGTGTTACTATTATGAAGAATACCGGGATTATTCAATGCAATGACGGATCTTACAAGTATGATGACGGATCTTCTTCTTCAAACTTTCCTATTCCGGAGGGTGGCATTACAAATGAGTTTATCTATACCACCATGATGAGCCAACACCGTGAAACCACCCGCGCTATCAAAAGCCTTCGAAACCTTGTGTTAAGTTCCCGCAACCTTCCCGTGGAAGATGATGAAGGTGAAGTCGGTAGTGAAGCGGAAGGCGAGGAGAATGAGGACAGTTCGGAAGAAGAATAAAGCACTATGTTTTATCTATGTTTCTTGCTATGTGTTGTTCTGTTTTAGTTTTAGTTTTGCTTATGTTGATTGTTTATCGTACACTTTTGATTAATCCAATTATATTTCTGTCATCATATGTGCTTGAATGTTTATTAATTGATCACAAAATGCGTGTATGCTTGTCTACTTTTCTTGTTCATATGTTTCTTCCTTTTTGCTAATGCCAAAGGGGGAGAAGACTTGGTTCTCTAATGGTTTCTCTATGCAGAATTTTGTATGCCTCTCATTTAGGGGGAGTTCTTAAACTTAGGGGGAGAATCAAATTAGAGAAACTTCACTTTCAAGCATCTATCTCAAAGTTGGTTATCATCATCAAAAAGGGGGAGATTGTAGAAGTAAGCTTCAATCCAAAAAGTATTTTGATGAAGACAACATGTATCAATGCAAAAAGAGAAGAGCTTCAAAGATAATTCAAGCATCAAAGTGATCAAGCCACATATGCATGCATGAGCAACATTTGGTTCAAGCTTCTTGTTCAAGTCAACCTTTTGCAAGATTGTTGATTCACTTCTAAGGTATATCTAATTCACTCTTAGATTAGTATACAAGTGTTCAACAATCATGATCTGCATTTGCATTTTTAACATAACCATTTGTTAACTTGTTGGAATGAAAAACACAATTTTCTTAAAGTATTTTTCTGCATTTCAACAGTGTTAACCGGTTAACCATATGGGTTAACCGGTTAACGGCCCAGTTTTTTGGATTCTTTGTTAACGTTAATATGCGTTAACCGGTTAACCCATTTGGCTAACCGGTTAACACTGTTCGTTTCAGTGAAAACTTTTTCCAGAAAATTGTACCTTTTCATCACTTTTCTATGACAAATTTATACCTCTTTGAAAAGGTATTTTGGCAATATAAATTCTTAAATTTTCAAAATGAATTTTTACCTCCAAGAATTTTCATACAAACTTAAAATAATCACTCTTTCATATTTCCTTCAATATTTTTAAAAGTGTTCTTAATAAAATTTTCATCTCATTCCATTTTTGAACACTTGTATATTTTTCATTGAGTGAATTATTTATCTAAGGAGAAGATCAATTCAGAGAAGATTGATAATACTACACTTTGTTAAAATCATCAAAAAGATTTATTTTTGTTTGACTTGTGATCCAGGATTGTTGGACACAAGGGTTTGTGTTGTAAGAGGATTGTTCTTGCACACTTGTTTACCTATAGGTTAGATAGTAGGTATCACCATTGGTGTGAGTAGGCTGTACCATAATTCTAACTATAGTGAAATCTCTTTCGTGTGAAAGGGGAGTGGATGTACCTTCGGATTGTGAAGGGAACCACTATAATTTCCGGTGTCTTTTTACTTTCCGCAATTTACCTTTCCGCACATAAACATAAAATAACCAAAAACCGGAAACTAGTTCGAAGATTTTTTAACAACCTAATTCACCCCCCCCCCCCTCTTAGGTGCATTTACAACTTACAATACTCAACGAAAACGTTTTAGTTAAACTTATGATTGAATGTTAGCTTATGTTAATTGTTTCCTTCGAATTATAAAAGTGCAAAAGGTAAAGGAAAGATGTCACAATTTTTTTTATTAGAGTGTTTGATGAGATTACGGGTCTCACTCCTACGTATCCTCATGTACAATGAGGAATTCAAAGCTATGTAGTTCTGCATTGAAAATTACGCCTTGGTTAATTAAGAGTATCACTTTATACATTTCAAGTGATTAAATCTTTTATTATTGCTCACTCTTGGAGACCGAAGCTTTTATTTGTTTCACATCGAAATGGATAAAGCAAACTCATTTCTAAAAAGAAATTTTTAATTGGTTGATTTTTTTTATTTGACAAGTGTTTAGATTGCATTTTAATGATTAAATCTTGCCTTGCATACTCGTGGAGGAGACTTAAGCGCTAGTTTGTACACACGTTAGGTCAGACTATACAATGCCCTTTTGAAAAGGTTTTCGGTCGCACAAGGGCGAGAAAATAGGTTTGATATGTTAGGTGTTTTTTAGGAAAATGATGAATGTTTGGCGAGAACAAGACGTGAGCCTTTAGACAAATTACTCGGGGATTACTTGAATGTTAAACTCCAATGATCCTTTTTCATTCAATCTATTTATGAAAATTGTTTGATGGACAAAGAACTTTCAATAAGAACAAGATGTGTGCCTCGAAATTGATTGTTCGAAGGTTCTACTAGAATGCTAGACTCCAATGGTCTCTCTTTTTGTCCAAGTTGATATTAAATGTTTTAGAAATGAAAGAATAAACAAAAGGTTAGTGATCGGTAAATTAGAAAGTGTATTAATCTTCCAATATAGTGATAAGGGAAATTTTCTCAAGTGTCGATCTCAAGGAATGTTTGACGATACCGAGTTCTTGTTTTAATTTAGTTAAACAAAAGACTTGGGAGTTTTGGATTGTTGATTGGAAAAGTAGAAAATAGAATGCAAAAGGAAGTAAATAGAGCAGTTAAACAGTTTAAAAGTATTATGAGCGAATATGTTAGATAAGGTGTATGATTGGATTCATCAACAACAATAAATAAACCTTGAAATAACTTAATTCAACAATATTGACTATCGATTCTTAAGGGTATTTACTTTTAAGTCCTTAGTGAGAAAACCTTTAATAATTCAAATTAATCCCTATGACCATAGTGAATTACAGATGAAAATAAGCATAATTTTAATCAAGAATGTTCCGGCTTCCACATGGTATCCCTAGGCCTATGAGATATCTACTATGAATTACTCATAATTAAGCGTTAACATTGGCGGTCTAACCTAAATATTAACAACAAATCAGTCTCACTTTGTCCGAAAGAGAAAGTGTAACACCTTATTTTTCTAGAAAATATTTATATTAATTAAATATAATTTTATGTGTGTATTTAATTATTATTTGTGTGATAATTGAGATGTGTTAGGGCAACAAGATGGATGACACTTAGGTAGAGAGTGTGACGAGTAATTAGAAGCTGATAGATTTATTTAGAATTACTTAATTGATTAAATAATATTTTAATGTTATTATTTAAATAAAATAATAAAATAAAACAAAATAATGAGTTTGGGGCGGAAAGTGTGAATTGTGGAGAATTCAAATAAATAATGTAAGTTAGTAATAATATGAGTCTTATTAGAATATTAGAAAGATAGAAATTAGATTTTTGATTTATGAGGAGAGAAGTGAGGTGAGATTTTTGGAATTGGAGAAAAGGAGACAAGAGAAGAGAAAAGTAAGGAAAATCTAAGGAGAACTATAGGGAAGATAAGCCATAGTCAAAAGTTTGATTATTTTCTTAAAATTACAAGGTAAGGATGAGAATTTGATTCAATAGTATGACATGAATGGAAGGGTAGAGGAATTCTTAATTCTCTTTGGATTGATGACGAATGTTGATATTTGTTGAATGAAATTTATGTTTTAAAGTGTCCATGTTGTCGACCATTGATGATGTTTGAAGGTTTTAGGGATTAATATAGTATATAGATCTGTGATTATATATATATATATATATATATATATATATATATATATATATATATATATATATATATATATATATATAATTGAATTTAAAACCATAAAATATTTTTTGTAATGATTTCATGGACGTTTTTGGAGTTGGAGAAGATGAAAATCGTTATGAAAATTTCAGAAAAACAACAACTTTTGGGTAACGCCTCTGTGCACGGTTTTGATCATAACTTTCAACTCGTAAATCATTTTGGTACAGAGTTTGAAGCGTTGGATAGCTGAAACAGAGAGCTGTAACTTTTTTCATGGGTAAAATATTTGTGGTGATGATTTCATAGATATTTTTGGGGTTGGAGAAGATGAAAATCGTGCTGGAAAATTCAGAAAACAATAACTTTTTGGTAACGCCTTCGTGCACGGTTTTGATAATAACTTTCAACTCGTAAATCATTTTGGGACGGAGTTCGAAGAGTTGGGTAACTGAAACAGAGGGCTATAACTTTGTTTCAAGGATAAAATATTTTTAACGATTTTATTATAGGTTGGTAGTAGGTGGGAAAAAGTGTATGATGTGACGAATATGGATGAGGTTTGTATTGACAAATTATTTGATGTGTTGTGAATGATTGATATGGTGTGTTCGATTATATTGTTGGTAGTCCATAAGGGTGGATTACGTTACACATGGTTGAAATTGTGTGATCAATTGCGAATCACTAAATATTATTATAATTATTGTGTTAATTGCATTATTACCATGCCATACATCCATTGTTGATATGTTGAAGAAGATAAGTCATAGGTTCGAAGGGGTATGAAAGACTTATCCAAAACTCAGAAAGGGGAGTTCGGGATTCCGAATAGGGAATCAGGTTCGTAAGAAGAATCCAATATTGAATTGGCGCCATATACATATTAGTCATTATCGTGAGTCACATAGCATGGATGAATTATATGCGTGAAATATGACTATGTATGATGATGGTGTTGTCGTATATGATACTGATGATAATTTGGGTGTGAGAATGTGATTGTTATTATGCATGATTGTATAAATGTTGTACTCTATTTTAAATTCTATATTGTTATTATTAATATGAATTCCCACCCATTATGTTTGAATGTTTCCTTTACATGGGCATCATGTAGATACTCAAGAGTAGAGAAGCTGTTGTGAGTGGAAGTTAGCTCCTGGAGCTATTTCTTTTAATTTATTCGTGTTAGTTTTGGTTATGCTCTAATATGTAACACTGTGGAGCGAATTATTTATTTTATATTGAAATTTTCTGAGAGACAATGCATGCTCTCGTATTTGTTTTATGTTTTGGTGTGATAGCACTTGGAGAAGACTCACGAGTTGGTGCTTTTAATTTTGTTATGAAAACTATTATGAAATTTTAAATTGGTATGTTTTTTTATTATGATTCCACTGCGAAGTTATTCAAATGAGTTGGATGTCGTGTAAACATCCTAGATACAAATGTGTGTATTAAACTATTTTGTTATAACTCGTGTTACGGAGCAGATTATGATTGTTGTGAGTGACACCCAAAGTGATTGTATTTTGTTAACTAAATTCTTTGATAATTTCGTGCGGGTTTTTAGGATGTTATAAAAAACATAAGACATAAATTATAAATAAGTCAAATATCATAAAATCAAAGTTATTACAAGGTAGAAATCTAGAATTGTATCATAAATCTGAACTAGGGACATCCCCTAACATTTAAAGGTTTAGCTACTCATAACGGTAAATAAAAATATGACAGAAAGTGTAGACATTACAAATTAAAGGAAAAAAGAGATCTTCAATCACAAAATTTCATGAAATTCTTGATCCACCATGAAATCTTCAGTGTTCCAGCCTTCAAA
The DNA here is from genome assembly GCF_024323335.1 of Lathyrus oleraceus. Classification (NCBI taxonomy): domain Eukaryota; kingdom Viridiplantae; phylum Streptophyta; class Magnoliopsida; order Fabales; family Fabaceae; genus Lathyrus; species Lathyrus oleraceus. The sequence goes on along the minus strand of NC_066584.1, from coordinate 442,551,994 downwards.
ACGCGTTCTTTGTACTAAAAAATCGTCCAACCCTTGGAAATTCGTGTTTTTCAGCTATATAGATAAATTATGGGCTTTTTCAAATCTGGATTGTGCCATACGCGTATGGCCTCGACTATAAGCGTATGGGTTGTTTTTGCACTCATACGTGTATGGCCCAGGGTAAGGCGTATGGTCCAGCTGGAGCCATACACGTAAGACTTCTGGCTACGTAGAGGGGGCCTGCCAATTGATTCCCACAACAATGTCAAGCTTACTTGAAGGAAAACACACTAAGTCCATCCCAAAATCTCGCCCAAAAATTGTCACATGACAATTAAAACACACTACAGAAGTAGTCGTTGAACCACTAGTTAGGGTATCAATGAACATGCTACCATTCATAGTAGACGCCACTAACTTCAACCTCAACACACACTCAACCGATATAAACGAATGTGTCGCACATGTATCAACAATAGTAATCAAATAAGTATTATTGATAAAGCATGTACCTCGAATCAAGTTATTTGACGCAATAACATATGCTCTAGACAATGCAAAAACCTTCCCTCTAGATGGTCCTTCTTCGGTTTCTCACACTGAGTACTAATATGACCTCACTCTCCATAGTTAAAGCAAGTCAAGTTATTACTCCTACAATCAGCAACATGGTGACCTGACTTCCCACACTTGAAGTAGTTCATATTTGTGCTCTAGCACTCAGGATCATGATGTCCATACTCACCACACTTAAAACATCTCATAGAAGTAGGAGTCTCTCCCCAACTTCGATTATTATCACCTGGTACCCTTTGTTTCCCTTTATCAGCTGGAATTCTGCATGGCTTCCCACAAATCTGACTCTTCCCTTTCTTCTCACTAACACTCTTGTAGTGAGCATATCGGGCTCTGATATCCTCATCATAGATTATGCAGTTATTCACCAGTACAAAAAAGTGACGGATCTCCAGGTAACCAATACCTTATTTGATCTCGGGACGCGTCCTGCTCTCAAACTTGAGCCATTTTGAGCCATTCGCAACAACATTATTATAATGCGAACATAACTTCACTTGCTCCTCAAACTTGGCAGCATACTCTACAATCGTCGAATTTCCTTGCTTCAGCTCAAGGAATTCAATCTTCTTCTTGCTACTCATATCCTTAGGAAAGTACTTCTCCAAAAACTGCGCTCTGAACACAACCTAAGTAATCTCAGTACCAACCACCTCTAGCCTCTGACGTGCATTATCCCACCAATCTACGGCCTCTTCAGACAACATGTGGGTACTAAACAATACTTTATGTTCCTTAATACAAGCCATCACTCAGAAAATCTTTTCAATCTCTTTCAGACATGCATGAGCACCCTCCGGGTCATACCTGTCCTTTAACGTTGGCAGATTATTCCTCTAAAATTTTCCCATGCCATGAAATTCATCATCATCCTGGTTCTGATGTCCATGCAGCTCCTGATCCACTGACTCCAAAGCATCAACAATTGCGCGATCGTTCTTCCAACCATTCTTCACACCGTAAAACAGACATCAGAAGAAATAATGCATCTACAGTGTACATACACGTGTTGCATACTAGGGAACAATTAACATGTCAAGAACCTGGTCGGATGGACCAACCTGCTATGATACCATTATGAAAGACCATACTTCCCGACTCGACAATTAAATAATAAAATACAAAGAAAACATAAATATCCACTAAAGCAGAATGTTACTCGCACAATCAAAACCATTTAAAACCATATAATTACAACTAATCATTTCATAAGCAGCGGAAAATTAGAAAATAGTTGGCATAAAAGCCTTAACAACCAAAGGTTTGAAAATTGGTTCAATGCTGAAAGCAAATGAAGATATGCAAGACAATATAATGACAAACAACTTGTCCCCTCTTGTTACATATTAGAGCGACTTCAACTATAGACTTGAGCGACAAGCAACTAAAGAGGCACAACACCTTCCTTAGCCTCAAGCTTCTACTTAGATACCTGATTATATATACTCCAAAGGAGCATAGGCGCAACAACACAAAAAAAGGGTGATAATACATTCAAATAATAAACGGTGCATAAACATTCAGGATAGATTCATACATCTATAAAATCATCCACAATTCAGAGGAACGCACCAAGATCATGTATTCATATCTAACACACAATACACTCATCCAATCACAATCATGCAATATAATGCAACCATGACTGGACTCGTGCTCGTCATGGTCCCAACTATGTACCAGACTCATAACTCAACTCTATATGTGTGCGGTACCGACTTAACATTTGGTTCTTTATACGAACCGGGTCCTAATCTCTACGAACCCCGATCCCTCACTTTGAGCTCCAAATCCTCAGTCAAGGCTTGGGACAAGTCACCATATAATTTAATTAATTAAACCATACTTATCAAAATACGCCAAACAACAGTCAATCTTCGACCGCCCGACAAAACCACGCACAAAACTCAACTCAACAGGTTAGAACACGCATTCTGACTCGATGTTGGGCAACCCGTCACCAGGACGACGCTCATCATCCTTCCAATCACTCAGCACGTCACACTGTGACGACTTGTCAAGACTATACTCGCCCGGAGATCATGATGGTCTCCCCGTCATGTGTCTGACGCCCGTCAGTGTTTCACAGTGCATGCCGCTTAGGGTGTCATACGGGTGATGCTCGTCACCCTGCTAATAGAAGCGGAATTTCGTTCAGCTATGGCAAAACCTGTGAAAACTCACTCAAACACTCTCAAATAATGCAGAAACAACACCCCCATGATTCCCACATTAAAACATGATAATATCTATTAATCTAACATGTTATTCCAACAATTTAACCACAAAAACAAAATTAATTCATGCTTTGAAAATCCAACTTTCATCTAAAAAAAATCATGTTTATGAACAACCAACATATGACACAATCACTACAAGAATAATACACAAAATTGCAATCGAAACATGGTATAAAACAGAATTTCAATCAATTGCTCATCATACAACACAAATCAACAAAAGAGAAAAAAATCTTATTGGAGGTTAAGGAAAACCTCTCTACCCCTTTATGAATTCAACACTCATAGATGAAGAATCCCCCTACCATGTAATTCTAGAAAAATTCAACAAATCAACTTCAAATGGTTCCTTCTCTCAAGCCCTAACACTCCTTTCTCAAAGTTCTTTTTTTATGCTATTCCTTTACCTTTCATGTACTGATAGAAAATACTCTAAATACTTAATTTTTGTCTAACTTTTAAAATATATACTATTTTATTTTAATTCCTCTAAATTACACTTTTTATCCAACTCAAATTCAGTTTTCCTCCACTCCCCACTAAACATATACTTCTTCCAAATGAGATATGTATCTCATTATGTTGCACTACAATCATATTTTTGATTGATGACCAACGCTTTCAAAATTCACACTTTCTAACTAACAAATATATTTTTTAATCTACCATGAACACATTCAGAAAGTCAATTACAGCTTGTCGAATGAGTCGAAGGAGTCAATAGAGTCAAAAAATATTGATTTAGCTTAGTTTTAATTGAGTTAGTTATTTTGTGATTACTTTGAGTGCAAGTAATCTCATCTATAAATAGAGGGAGTCTCTATTTCATTTGTACTAAGAATAACAAGTTTTGTAAAAGATTTGTGTAGTTTCATAAATCATAGTTGTGATTAACGCACATTGTAACCAACACTTAGAGTGCAATTTGCACAATAATACATTCATCTTTTTTCAGAATTTTCTCTTTTGTCTCACTTTTAATTCTCGGTGTAATGTAAAATCATCTTGCAACAAATGGTGAAGAACAAAAAGTTTGATCAATCAAAAGGATTGATCTTTATTAATATAGATTTATTCTATTAACTTCAGGATTGATGTTTCTCAACCAAAATTATATGGATTATATATTAAAAAGTATTTAATAATGATTTAAATATATTTTTTAATCTTGTATTTTTAACTTCGAATTTCTTATTCATTTTCTACAATTTACAGTATTCTTGGTCGTAGAGTTTTGGATAATATTGCACTGATACGACAATACTTAATTCATGATCTTGAAGTGGAGCAGGTATGCCTAATCTTTATGAAAACAAAATGGCACAGTTCAAAAAAAGTTGGCACTAAACCACTACTATTCCACATCTACAACTACTATAAAAAGTACCAACTCAAACACATTCATAGAAATTAAAAAAAATGGATGAAAAACAAAGGAAGAAACATATTAGAGAACCACCTTCAGTTCCTTTTATATGGGAAACAAAACCAGGCATTCCTATAAAAGATTGGAAACCAATGGTCTCATCAGTTTCTAAGTTACCAAAATCTCCACTCAAACAAATTGCATCCGTTCCTTTTGTTTGGGAGGAAAAGCCTGGAATACCACTCCCTAGTTTCTCACATGTTGATGCTCAACATGAAAGCATAACTAGCTTGGAGTTTGAAGCGTTTAGTTTTGATGCAGATGAATGTTTTAAACTCTCTACGGCTATTATTCCGATGCAGCAAGGTTTGTTTTCGAAGAATACTTGTGACTTGCTCTATACTCCATCTTCTCCGGTCTCTCCAGCTTCATCGGAGACAGATAGTTTAAGTAGTTATGCAACTGGTGTGTCGAGTTTAACTGGTTCGGCTTTTCTGGAATGTCTTTTTCCTTTGTTTCCACCGAAGTCTGGTTTTCTTGAGAAGAATGTTGGTTATACTGAAAAGGGAAGTTCAAGTTCGGTGGAACTAAAGGGTAAAGGTTTTGAGGATGAAGACTATATGTGTGATGTGTCGAGCAAGCAACCGACACTTGGAGAGCTTATTATGATGAGCAGGAGAAGAAGCTGTAGAAGAAAAGCAACTCAAATGAACAAATGGGATCCCCCAAAGGTAACTTTTCACCCTTTGATTTTTGTTTGCGTTTACTCAAAAGGAATTACAATACCAAATTTTGCTATTTTGCATCAACAAAACATGCAGAAAATCACAAGAAAACAAGTTTTTGGATGCTTCTCCATTGTAAGCAGCAGCAATATGATTGAAGGTTTGTTGAAGAGAAAGCACTACCCTAGGCTGAAACTAGTCTAAACAGCAAATTCACAAGATACAGAACCAAGACTGCTGTAGATTTTAAACATTAAAGACTTTCCTTTTATTGAGATTGCAGAATGTTGATTTTACTAGAAATTATTGTGTTGTAGTAAAATGTGTTTTGAAATTTCACAAAATTTCACATGTGTGGAAATGGAACATTTTCCAAAGAAAAATCTTGAATTATGATAGTACATAAACTGTAGAAATACTTAACCTTTTCATATAAATAAGTGCTTCTATCCAAAATCAGTCTATCCAAAAAGTTAAACAAGTGGAATAAACCATTTGAGGATACAATACCTAGGAACAAGTGCTTCTACAATAAGCCATTCTTTCTATTTGCTAAGGTTATATATTTAAGGAAATATCAAAACACAAAAAAGTCTTTACTTTCACCCTTCATCAACTTGTTGTCTATAACATGAGTCACAGTAGGAAGACACCAGGAGTCAAAGGGAATCCTTGGATATAGCATCTCCGAATCGAACAAACCATTGAGCATTAGAAGAACTGTTATCGCGCTGAGGTTGTAGTCCATCCAATTTTCGGTGGTGCTGTCCCTTGTCAACCACGAAAGGAGCATAGTCGAAACTCTTCCCCGTAGCTGCAATGACTTTACTTGGAGGTGCGGGAAGAAGTGAAATAAGTACCCTTGTTACTTCATGCATGGTAGGCCTCTCGGAAGGGTTCTTTTTTGTGCATAGCAAAGCAAGTTGAAAGGTCTTCTTGACATGAGCCAAATCAACGCAGGTAACGGATACCTCAGGATCCACCGCTTCCATTACAGTGTTATTATCAGCCTTGGACAATATCTGAATTCACATTCAACATAAAAATAATCAATAAAGATTTCATAAAATCGACAACTCAAATCAATAATATCAGTTAATATATTCCACATAACAGTTTGATGCACATACCAATTGATGCAAATTGGAATCATTATCCACTGCCTTCTTCCCAGTGAGTAGCTCTAGCAGAACAATGCCAAAGCTATATACATCTGATTTCTCATTCAGCCGAGAAGTTCGTGCATATTCAGGATCAATATAGCCTATAGTTCCAAGGACATAAGTTGAGGCATGAGTTTTTGTGGCTGGGATGCATTTTGCAGTGCCAAAATCAGAAAGGTGAGCCTCGAAGTTTTCATCCAGCAAAATATTTGAAGACTTAATGTCCCTGTGAACAATTCGAGGGTTGCAGTCATGGTGAAGATAAGCAAGTCCTTCAGCAGCTCCAACAGCAATCCTCATCCGTGTTTCCCAATCAAGTTTTACCTTCAGCGGACCTGTCACGATACACAATTTAAGCACCAAAAAGCAGCATTGCTATATCAAAGAGAGAGATATAAACAAATCTAACCTCCTAAAAAAATAAAAGTTTTGTTGCAAGAACACCAAAATTACCATGTAGAAGATCCCAAAGAGAGCCATTTGCCATGTACTCATAAAAAAGGAGATTTGCATAAGGAGTAAGGGCATAGCCATGCAAGACGACAAGATTTCTATGTCTAATGCTGCCTATCGTTACAAGTTCCGTTTCGAATTCCCTTAAATTGTGTGGATGCTGATTGTACAATCGCTTGACTGCAATCGGTCGGGAATTTTTCAACACACACTTGTACACAGTACTAGAGGCACCATAACCTATGATAAATTTCTCACTGAGATTTTCAGTGCTTCTCATTATATCATCCAAAGTGTGTATTGCCAAATCCATATGAAGAACCACAAGCTTGGGAGGCACTGAAGAGACATACAAAATTAAAATATCAAGTAAAGAAAAAAGGCTAGTTCGAAAAATTACAATCCTAGTAGTATTCTATCGGTTATCAAACCTAGGTCGGACATGCTAGATGCTTTCAACAACTGCTTCGACTGGATGGATCTATAGATAGCAATAATAACCATAGCCAGTAACACGATGATACCGAGAGTGAGACATGCAACTGCAACTCTAGAAAATATCTCTGAAAAGAACAATAACAAAATATATTCATTTACTTAAAAACTCGTTCGCAAACAAAATAAACATCGCAAATGGGATTCACTTCAGATACCTCTTGATTTTGGGAGATATGGACGGCATATGGATCCTACCCAATTTCCACATAATAAAGGATTCCCAAAGAAGCTGCAAAATGTCATATTAAAAGTCATCGGCATATAAAAGTTCTTAACATTCATATGAAATTAAAAGACTTCTCTGCACTACCTGTCAGCCGGGAACCGCGTGAAGTTCTTAGAAGATGGAACTACTCCGGTGAAGTTGTTATAAGAAAAGTTCCTTAAAAGTAAAGACACAAAAAGACATTAGGAGGGAACTACTCGGAGAAGCTCGAAACATTACAAAATGAATACTCACATGGAAGAAAGACTGAAACAGTTGGTGAGCTGCTCCGGAATCTTCCCGTGCAGGTCATTGTTGTTCAAAATCCTACCATACAGTTAAAGTAGTCGCATATCAACGACAAGCAAGAGATAAACAAAAAACACAAACTACATACTACATAGCTAAACATACAGAGAGGCAAGGTTCTGCAGCTGTCCAATCTCTGGAGGAATGCTACCCGACAGATTGTTGAAGGACATATCACTAGAGGAAGAATAAATCATTATGAACCAATTAAAACATCTCGGATAGAAAACTAACAGAAGGTTGAATTTCTATCCTGAAGAGCAGAAATTGTCTACAAAACTCACATAATCTGTATGCTTCTGAGATTCCCAAATTCAGCAGACAAGGGACCATCAAGATGGTTCCGACTCAAGTTCCTGTATACATAACATTTAATATTGATCAAATTCAGTAACAAGAAATAAGGAAAAAAAGACGACATGAGTTATTAGAACTTTGATCTTACAAGGTCAAAAGATGCTCTAAAGAACCAACAGATGCTGGGACATGACCGGAAAAATTATTGCTAGATAGGTCCCTGACACATAATATAAAGTTGCATTTTGAATTAATGTTCAGCTTACATCAAAAGTCATAAATCTAGACTCATGTTTTCGTGAACTTACAATGTATCAAGATTTATGATACGGCCTAACTCAACTGGTATAATCCCTTTAAAGTTGTTCGCAGAGAGATTTCTGGAGATCAAACAAATATACTCATGTCACTAAACATGTGAGAAATTTGACAAAGTATAATTAAACAAAAATATATTGAGTTTGTCGTACAAGTAAGTCAAACTCTCGAGGTTGCGAAAGCTCAATGGAATAGAACCGCTTAACTGATTACCATGCACATTACTGCAGAAGATAACCATATGAATTATTAATTTATGAGCCAAGGTAGTTAAAAACAAGAGTTACAACAGATACTACTATATTAAGAATCTTACAACTGATTTAAGGACGTGCAGGAGCTTATGTTATGTGGAATAGATCCATTAAGACGATTATTGGCAAGATTCCTGAAGAGGGTATAAGTCGCAATTTAGCACTAAAAAACTACACTTGATACATGTTATTGAGAGCGAAACTGAAAGTTAAATAACTTACAATTCGAACAGATGTTCAAGCTTCCCAAACTCATTAGGAATTTCACCCACCAGTTGATTATCATTCAATTGCCTAGAAATTCAAGCTTAGTAATTTCATGGTCAAAACAAAGATAACAAGGATATAAATGAAAATCAACTCACAGGTAGCTCAGTTTAGACATATTGCCTAGCTCGGGAGGTATCGATCCAGTAAGCATGTTTCCATGAAGATATCTGCAAAACTAAAGAGCTTAGAAAAGAAACAATTACTATATAAAGTACTAATAACAGTGAAGTGACACACTTACAGTTTGCCGGTGAAAGATAGATTTCCTAATATTGGAGGAATCGGTCCCACTAACAGATTCTCACTCAAATCCCTACAACAATGCCAGGATTCAAAAAAATGCATTATTAAATTGATATGAAACACCAAGTCAAAGATGATCAACAACAATATTTATAAAGATGGAATGATCAGTTAAACTTACAAAATTGCAAGAGCTTGCATCAAACCAATTACTTCCGGTATCTTCCCAGTTAACCTATTTCCTTGAAGCGACCTAGGGATAAATCACAACAATAACTGACCGTTAACTTCTACATTCAATCTATACTAAACAAACAATTAAGTCGGACTCGTGAGTCATTACCATTCACCAAGAAAAGAACTCAATTAAACAAAGAGAATGGTACACAATTACATTAATTAATATTGGAATAACAATTAGTGATGGTACTTACAAAGTAGCTACTTGAAGAAATCCAATGTTATACGGAATCTCCCCCGTAATCTGATTATACGATATGTCACTGAAATTCAATGAGAAGATAGACTAAGAACCAAGATAAAAAAATTCTGAAGAAAAATACTACTATTGAGCATAAAGAATACTTGGCATACAAGATTTCAAAACTTGTACAGTTGCCAATGCTCTCTGGTATAGTACCAGTCAAATTATTGCCTCTGACGTCACTGAAAAGTCATGATTAAACATATCAGAATAACCGATAAAAGCGTAAGTCCAGAAACAAACAGCATCGAACAGAAGAGAGGTCTCAATGTATCCGGGCATGATTACTCACAAATACCATAAACCAGTTAATTGACAAATGTCGGGAGACAAAATTCCAGTCAACATGTTCCCTCGCAACCCACTGCAGCATTGTACAAAATCACATCACAAAAAAAGTCTTTAAAACAACAACAGAAATAACAAGAAACATTCGTGTCGAAACTTTATTTACATAGAGTGGCATAAATAAACCTACAGGTATTGCAATACTTCATTCCAATATAGTAGCCTCGGTATCTCTCCAATGAACTTATTTCTAGCAAGATCACTGAAAACATAACAAAAGAGTGATTAAATGTCAATTCTTATCACACAATGAATGTAGCTGAGTATTCATATAATGACAAAATATGAACTCACATAGTCTTGAGATTTGGAATTTGCGATAAAGTCGAAGGAATAGGACCAGTCAACTGATTATTCTTCAAATTCCTACAGTTACACACCACCACGTAACTCAAATTAGCTCGAATTAAAAATAAAAATAAAAAAAACGGCACAACAAAGTGAACTTATATTATAAATTAAGGCTTACAAAAATTCAAGTAGCTTCAGCTTCGAAACGGAGAAAGGTATATCACCATAGAGCTGATTATCAGATAAATCCCTTCAAATTAACAAAGAAAACTAATTTAATTAGCACCTGTGTCACATTAATCAATAATAATTAATAATAACTTATGACACAAGAAAATAGTCCTACAGATGAACAAGTTCACCGCAGTTCCCAATTTCATCGGGGATTTGACCAGTTAGTTTATTCCCTTGAAGGTCTCTGTCATTACCAAAATACACAGTCATTAGTTAACATACAAATCAACATTATCAAAAATCACGAATTGCAATAAAAGGTGACGACACAACATACATGGATTGCAAGTTTCTTAAATCACCGATTGCTGGCGATATTTCACCACCAAGATTCAAGCATGATAAATTCCTACACAAACAAGACAAAAACATTAGACTTGAACACTTATGAGAGAATAAGACAAACGCTAGGAATAGTCTGAAGGACAAAAGACTCACAGAGAAACCACTGTTAAAGTAAGAGTGACATTATCACAAAAAACTCCACGCCATGAACAAAAGTCGTCATTATGCACATCATCCCAGTCAAGAAGAACGTCAGCAATGTTGTTGAACGAAGACTTCATTGCCATTAATGCTTGTCCTAATGCATTTACCAAATAGTCATAATTCAAACACTGCATAAACTTAGTCACATCCTATTAATTCATCAAAATCTTAAAGCATAGTAGCATATGTATGATAGCAATAATAATAATTATAATAATGCATTATAAGGAATAATAATGCATTGTATATTATTATAAATCAGAATTATGATACTGACATGTGCAGTACTGGAATCGGACACTAAACATAAAAGCATACCAGTCAAAAATAATTTTTTGGGAAAAGTTGAAAATTTTATATGAGAAGCATATTTTATACATTGGTCAAAAAAAAGTACTTGTATTGTTTGGAAGCATGTGAAAAGAAGATAATGAATTGTTTGTGTACTAGCTACTCTCATTTTTTCTACTTAATTAAAAAGCTCTCATTTTGTCTCACTTAAAATATTAATTTTTTCTACTAGCTATCAAAAATATGGGGAATAATATTTACTATACATAAATAAAATTAGTTTAAGTGTTAATTGCATGTAAATTATGGGGAGTAGAAATTAATAGTGTAATTATTGCAACAACATAGGAACACTGCACTGCTCCAACCTCAAAGAACACAACCATTGGAGCCACCACATTCGTCACCTAATATTAATAGCATGTTTCGAAAATTGTTCAACTACTTGAAAGTGGTAATCATAATCAATATTTTAATATGAATATTATATACGTATTATAAATAAGTAATAAATCTAGTTTTGGGGAGAGATAGAATAAATAAATAAATAAAACCTAAAAAATAGTCAATATTAAAAAAAATATAAATAAACAAATAAATAAGAGAAAAAGTTCAACATTAATGGATTAAAATTCTAAAGCACATAACCTCTTTCTAGAGTTATTTCTACTCACGGGAAAAAGCACTTCTTATTCAATCACACGATTAAAAAAACATGCAAACTTGTTTCACCAAATTCAAACAACACATTCCAAAGAAATAGAATCAACTAAATAGAAAATATATTTTAAAAAATTATCACAGGTTCGAAAAAATATGGTAAAACTAAAAAAAAAAGCATCACTGTTTCAATAGTTTCGAATGAAAGTGAACAAAAAGGATAATAGTTAAGTTAACACTGTATCAATCATCTGAGGAAAAAAAACCAACAGTGTAACGTTTTTTAGTAACAAAGAAAACGAAAAGAACCAAAGAAGTTACTACACTTGATAAGAGGAAAAAAACACTAAAACACAAACCTTCTTCAGTGAGTGAAAATGCAAATGGAGAAAGAACCAACATCGTGAGAAACATCAATGTCGTCGTATGAAACATCAGAAACCTCAACTTATGTTGGGAAGCACCATATAGCAAAAGCACGAACCCTTTTTCTTCTACCATTGTTACGAACAAGACAAAACCTCAAGACTGAGTATGAGAAGTTAATGAGAGAAAAAAATGGAGCTGTTGCAGAGGTTGTTACAGAGAGAGAGAGGGAGGGCGCAGGCGTTTGGCGTGAAGTGTAAGGTAAACACAGAAGAGAGAGTTTTATGAAGAGAGAGAAAGAGAAAAGAGAAACGGCGGTGAAGCGACGTTAGATGAGTGTCACTGTTTATACTGGATGTAGCCGCCGTCATTTGTATCGCCGTTTCCCAGTGTTATTTGACAGCTATCGTTTCGATGTCTTTTCTCACGCTCCATTGCTCGCGCGTGATCTGAATATCCTTTTTCCCTATAGCTATAGGGTATAGCCAACGACTCTGATTCGTTTCATGCTTTTATATACGATTAGCACAGTTTTTTATTACGCGCTCTACGAGAGTAGGGTGTTTGGTCTTTCTTGTACAAACACGGAGCTAGGAGCGCGTGTGGTGTAACGCGCGCTAGATAAGGATTAGTGAGTGGATTGTAGGAGAGAGAGTATGGAAATGCTAGTAGTAAATGTTCATTTAGTAGTACTGGTACTAGTATTTAGGAATCTAAATATTTTTTTCTATAGTGTTTTTAAAATCTAATTGGATTATCGATTATCTATAATAACATTATTTCTATTTTAAAAAAAAAAGGTATCTTCACTCTTAAATATTTTGTATGGTATGTTATATAATTTTCGTTCCATTTTGTGTTGGTTTAATTCATATGGTATAATTTAATATGGTATAATTTAAGTGTGTTTGACGTTGGATGATATAATTGCGAGGGTTCATAAGGGATAAGGAGAATATATCGTCACAAATAGTGACCGGATCAAATCGCTCATAAGGGGAGAATATCGTCAGCAACACGTCCACTTGTTCAGGGGAAATGATGTATCTTTGTCAGAGATAATGTAGAAAAAAAGTCAAGAGAATAACACATATCCCCCTAAAAAATAAAGATTCAACTGTCCATTACTATTACTATGGTGGGTGGTTGTTATTTTCGAGAAACCGTGAATCTAAGTCCATAAACCTCTATAACTTGAGGAGGATCGATTCACTATTCATCGAAAATACCTCATTAGTATAAATTGCCACCCTCGTGAACTTGCTCTAACCAAACCGAAAACACCTGTAAAATAGGGGTTTTCACCCTTATGAACTTGCCATAACACTCAAATATATTAAAGCCTCTAGCCACCCTTATCAGCCTAAAAGTGTTATGCATTTGTACTTTTTTAACAAATTCAGTGGTGCCCACCGTAGCGCTCTAGTGAAACTGATTTGGATCACACCTTCCATCATTACCACCATTTTCACCACTTTCTCACGAAAATATCAAAGAAATATCCAAACTTCGCGGTTACCACCATTATCGGTGGTTTCGTTGGTGGAACAAATTTCAACTCCTCCCGAAGAAAATACGACAAGCATGCGTTGGTTGTGAACATTATATCATATGACCTCTCCAAAGCCCCGTTGAGAGGGTCAGGATCGTTTCTTCACACCTTCACACTTCTTCCACCGATCGTTTCTTCAATATTTCGCCACATCCTTCACTCATCTCTTTGTTATTCTGAAATTTTCCTCAACAATGGCAGATCTTGATGGTTTCATTGACAATATTGATCCTGAAAATAACCCACTTTCACCAAACCATAACCGCAACCACACCGATCAACAAAACCATAATCTCCAACCTTAAATAAGCTACCAAACAGATATGTTAGACCCCTTTTTTCATGCACCCATCTGATAACTTAGGACATGTTATCGTTACTCCGACCCTCACTAACCAAAATTATCACACTTGGTCTCGATCCCTCAAAATGTCCCTTCACTCTAAGAACAAATTGGGGTTTATCGATGGCACCCTACTTCGCCCACCTACCACTGAACGCAATTCCATGGCTTGGGATCGATGCAACACCATGGTCATGGCCTGGATAAAAAATTATACCAACCCTGACATCGCTAATAGTATTCAATGGATGGAGACTGCACGAGAAATATGGGATGAACTCAAATAGAGATATCATCAATGCGATATTTTTCAGAATCTCAGGGCTCCAAGAGGAAATTTATGCCATTCTCCAAGGAGATCAGAATATCACATAATACTTCACTATGTTGAAGAAGATGTGGCAAGAACTTTATAACTTTCGCCCTCTTTTTGCTTGTGTTTGTGTTATCCCCTATTCATGTTCTCTGCTCACCACAATCAAAAGCTACAAAGACAACGACCATATAATTCGGTTCTTAAAAGGGCTTAATAAACAATATGCTCCAGTTCGATTACTCTTTACTTACTAAACAAGATAACTCCTCTTTCACTGCCATATTAGTCTACATTGATGATCTTATTGTTGCAGGAAATAACTTAACTGAAATCACAATCATAAAAATTGTTTTGGACAAACATTTCAACATTAAAGACTTGGGGTATCTTAAATATTTCCTCGGTTTGGAAATTTCAAGATCCTTTCAAGGCATTTATTTGTGTCAACCCAAATATTGTTTAGATTTACTACAGGATACGGGTCTCCTTGGAGCTAAACCTACCTCAACACCAATGGACCCCACTATCAATCTATATGTTGATCCAACTAATCTCCTCCTGGATGATACGCAATTCAGAAGACTAATAGGTAAACTAATTTACTTAACACATTCACGCCTTGATATATGTTTTTTGTGCAAATTAAGTTTGTTCCTTGCAGCTCCAACAATAACACACTTCAACGTAACTTTATGGATTGTTCGCTACCTGAAAAATTCACCTACAACAGGTCTGTTTTTCAAAAAATCTTCCAACCTTACACTTAATGGTTTCACAGATACAGACTGAGGTTCTTGCAAAATCACACGAAGATCAACAACGGGTTTTTGTTTCTATTTGGGCTCTTCTTTAATAAGCTGGAAATCCAAAAATTAGTCGGTCGTCTCTCACTCTTTGTAAGAACGGAATACCACGCACTCGCCAACACATCTTGTGAAGCTCAATGGATACACCACCTACTCCAAGACTTCTCCTTCTTAAATCCTCGACCAGTCACCATTTTGTATGATAATCAAAGTTCCATATACATTGCCAACGAAAGCACAAAACATACCGAGATGGATTATCATCTCGTGCGTGACAAAGTACACGACCAAACTGTTCAACTTTAACCAATCTCCTCGAAAGACCAAGTCATTGACATCTTTACGAAATCACTTCATCCGGGTCCTTTATCCATTTTGGTTTCCAAATTGGACCTTCTTTCAATACACTCAAGTTTGAATAGGGTGTTAAACTATAAGTTTGTTATTTAATTTAGATTATATTTGTTTTGCTTGACCAAGTCATAACCATGATTTTAGCACTAGTTTGCTCTTAATCATGTATATAAAGAGGTGCACAGTTTCATTTTGGATTAATGAGAATTATATTTTCCTTTCATTCAATTTTGTTGTGATGACAATTGTACACGACTTAACAATTGGAGAAATATGTGTGTTCCAAAGTCTAACAACGAAGAATGGAGGCAACATCTACTTTTGTGGAAACCATAAAGGTAAGATGACTAATTATATACTATAGATAACAATTCCCTTCCTTCCATTAATAATATATTATTAGAAGAAGAACTTATGCATAATCTACTGAGCAAAAGAAAATTAAGTTGTTTAGAAATTATACTAAGTTATGTGTTGGAAAATAAAGTGCAAAACGTAGAATGACACACACATTTATCTCGGTTCTCCTTGTCAACTTAAGTGTACATGCAGTCCCTCTATCTAATTAAAGAATTTCCCACTATGATCAAATATCATTTACAAGTCTTACAACAAGCACTCTAAAGAACACATATCTTCGGCCAAGAAAGCACATCAATTCCATGTTTACACAACAAACACCAAATACTATGGTGGACTTTGAATCATCCTGACTCAAAGAACTTTTTTCACGATCACCAAACACTATGATGATCTTCACCGAACATTACGGTGAAATAAGTAACACTCAATTTATAGAGAAATGAAGAACTTATGAGGTTGTACAATTATAAGATCCAAACTATGATTATTAATTCTTATTAATATCACCTTTCAATTGAATATCACTTAAATTCTCATAGTGTTAATGTTTAGAAACTTGCAATGGTTTTTGAAAATTCACAAAGTTCTAAACACTTTTGAAAATTGAGGATCGCGTGAAACTGATATGTTGTTTCATGTAAATGTGATTTTTAAAGTTGTTAATATTGTTAATTAGTTTTTTGTTGCAAAACAACGTTTATACACACATAGAAACCTCTATGAAATAAGACAACACTTTTGAAAGGATCTGTGAACCATTATACACATTTTTTGATGCATTGATACATGAAAAAATGCATTTGTTCAGGTGGTAACCAATTACACAATCGTGGTAGTCGATTGCATGAAGCATTTGTTTGAAAAATTTGAAATTTTCAAAATGGTAACCAAATTGCATCTTTTTGGTAAGCGATTGTAGGCCTGTTTTTTTAAAATCATTTTAAAGGCCTTACTTCAATGGTTTTAGTGCTTTTACTTTGAAAACATGTTAGCTTATATTTGAGTGACATTTAATGAGTTTTTAAGGGATATAAGAGATGGATCATTATGTTTTAATTATTAAGACATTTAACCTAAACTTTAAATATCTTTATCAATTGCCTTTCATCAATCATTGTCTTTATCTTTATCTTCTTTTGTTCACATTGATGTCTTTATCTTTTTCTTTTTATATTGATGTATTTGTCTTCATCAAAACCCTAGCCAATATCACTAAGAGTCTCTTCTTCACAATATCTCCTTTTTTATGATGACAAACATCCTTTTAAATTTCTTGGTCATCAACGAGTTGCTTTAATATTTCTAAATCTTGTAATTTATGCAGCAACTAGAAACTCCCTTTTATCTTGTATGTCTCCCCTTATCTTTTGCAATTTGAGAATTTTTCATCCTGAAAATATCACGAACGCAATTAGAAAAAATCCACCATACAATTTTCCCCGTTTTGACATCGTAAAAAATCCTCTTGGGTTTAGTTATTTCTCAACCCATGCATATTTACCACTAGGTACACCAAATTTTCTAATGAAGCGCGTTTTAGAGGTATGACGTATGATATTACGATAAAAGCAAGTATGTGTTATGTTAGGAATTTTATTTTTATGATAACATAAGTAATTCTTATTATATGTCTTTATAGGTTGTATATTATGACATATTTTTCTGGAATGGACATTGTTATAAGTATTGCTAGATTTATTAAAGATAGTATTTTTTATTTGATTTGAATTTTCAAAATGAGAATATCCTAATGCAATTCTATCTTTACCATATCTTTAATTACTTAAAATGATATACATTCCATCTTTTTCCTTTTCATAATTGCATATAACTTGATTTATTTCAATAATTTTAGATTCAAGAGATGCACATTTATTATATGTTGAACAAAAAACTTAAATGTCTAATTTAGATTTTTCTATCTTATCTTGCATGTTTTTAGATTTACTTTCTATTGATTAAATTATTTTCGTTTGTTTAACACATGATCTATAAAGCTTTAGACATTCATCATGCAGATTATTAAAAGTATCTTGAAATTCATTGTAAGAAGGTTTATCACTTGTGCAAAAATTAATAACCTCATCAGAGTGATATGAAATTGGGGGTGAGTCTATATTGTGTGGGATTTGGCTTTTTCCCCAAAAGAATTATTAAGAGTCCCACATCGGATAATATATGGCATGAACATGTGTTTATAAGTGGGGGCAGTCCTCATTCTACCAACCGGTTTTGTAGGGTTGAGTTAGGTCCAATCACACATTCTTAACATGGTATCAGAGCCTCGTTTAAGATCCAGTGGGTCATGTCTAGTCCTGGGCATGAGAGACTGTGTTAAAAGTCCCACATCAAACAATATATGGCCTGAACATGTGTTTATAAGTGGGGGCAATTCTCTCTCTACGAACCAGTTTTGTAGGGTTGAGTTAGGTCCAATCACACATTCTTAACAAGATTGATAAACATTGTTATTATATTATATTTTTAAAAAATTTAATTAATTTTTTTTGTCATTTTCAAAATATAAATTAATTCCACTAATTACAAAGAGCACAATATATTACATTTTTGTAAGCTAAACATTACCATAATTTTTTATATTATTATTGTCGTTTAAAAAAATAATAAAAAACTTTTTATTAGGCATATTTGGTTTTTTAACATTCCGCAATCAACTTCTAGTCAACCAACCATTCCCACACCACAACCCATCGACAGCCAACCTATTCTCCCCATCCTTTACCCTATAAGAAAATCTACCCGAATCTAAAACCCCTCGACATATCTCCAAGTTTCCATTGTGCTCTTCTTCGAGACTCCTCCAACACTCATTCCATCAACGCAGGTAGTACTTATTATCCTTTATCTCAATATTTATCCTATCATAGTTTATCTTCTATTTATAAACTATTTACTTTAACTTTATCTAATTTTGTTGAGACTACTTCCAATAACACTACTATTGTTGATCCACATTGGAAAGAAGCGATAAAATCATAATTAAAGGCTCTAACTGATAACAATATTCAGCATCTCACCCCTCTCTCTCTACCAAAAAGGCTATAGTATATAAGTGGATATTTAGACTCAAATTTCACTATAATGAGAACATAAAAAGGTACAAGGCCCCCCTTGTTGCAAAAGGCTTCCCTCAAACTGAGGGCCTTGATTATCATGAAACCTTTAGTTCTGTTATTAAAATGACAATTATTCGAACCCTTATATCTATAGCCGCCACTCAACAATGGCATTTTCAACAATTAGACATCAACAAAACCTTTCTCCATGGGGATTTATATTATAAGGTGTACATGAAACCCCCTCTTGGGCTCATCATTCCTTCTAAGAACCTTGCATGTAAGACGAATAAGTCTATATATGACCTTAAACAAGCTAGTAGACACTGGAACAAAAAATTAACCACTATTATTATTAGTTTAGGCTTTTCTCAATCCAAAGCCAATTACTCTTTATTTGCTAAACAAGATAACTCCTCTTTCACTGCCATATTAGTTTATGTTGATGATCTTACTATTATAGGAAATATAACCGAAATCACAATCATAAAAACTATTTTGGACAAACATTTCAATATTAAAGACTTGGGGTATCTTAAATATTTCCCCAGTTTGGAAATTGCAAGATCCTTCAAGGGTATTTCTTTGTGACAATGCAAATACTGTTTAGATTTACTGCAGGATACAGGTCTCGTTGGAGCTAAACTAGATTCCACACTAATGGATCCCACAGTCGATCTACATGTTGAGCCAACTAATCTCCTCTTGGATGATACGCAATTCAAGAGACTAATAAGTAAATTAATTTATTTAACACATTCACGCTATGATATATGTTTTTATGTGTGCAGATTAAGTATGTTCCTTGTAGCTACAACAACACACTTCAACATAACTTTATGGATTGTTTGTTACCTGAAAAATTAACCTAAACATACCAGTTTTTCAAAAAATCTTCCAGCCTTACACTTACTGGTTTCACGGATGCAGACTGGGGTTCTTACAAAATCACACGCAGATCAGCAACAGGTTTTTGTTTCTATTCGGGCTCTTCTTTAATAAGATGGAAATCCAAAAAGTAGTTGACAGTCTCTCACTATTCGTAAGAAGCAGAATACCATACACTCGCCAACATATCTTGTGAAGCTCATTGGATACTCCACCTGCTCCGAGACTTCTCTGTCCTACATCCTCGACCAGTCACCATTTTTTTTATAATCAAAGTGTCATCTACATTGCCAACAATCCGGTCTTCCACGAAAGCATAAAATATATCGAGATGGATTATCATCTCGTGCATGACAAAGTACATGACCAAACTGTTCACCTTCAACCAATCTCCTTAAAAGACCAAGTCGCCGACATCTTTACAAAATCACTTCATCTGGATCCTTTATCCACTTTGGTTTCCAAATTGAACCTTATTACAATACACTTCAGTTTTAAGGGGTTGTTAAACTATAAGTTTATTATTTAATTTTGTTTATATTTTTTTTGCTTGACCAAGTTATAACCATGATTTTAGAATTACTTTGTTCTTAATCATGTATATAAAGAGGTGCACAGTTTCATTTTGGATTAATGAGAATTATACTTTCCTTTCTTTCCTCTCATTCAATTTTGTTGTGATGACAGTTATACACGACATAACAATTTGATAAATATGTGTGTTCCAAAGTCTAACAACGAAGAATTAAGGCAACATCTACTTTTGTGGAAACCATAAAAGTAATATTCCTAACTATAATACTATAGATAACAACTCTCTTCCTTCAATTCATAATATATTGTTAGAAGAAGAACTTATGCATAATCTACTGAGCAAGAGAAAATTAAGCGATAATGGATATGATGTGGTTTTCAATCCAAAGTATTATAAGACAATTAGTCAAAAGAAGGGTATGTCCTCTTTAGTCGGTCAAGGAAAAACAACATTTACAAAATTAATGTGTCTACTTGATACGTTACGAGCATAACTGAGGATAAACAATCATCATGTAAATTGATAATTAGTTTTAGGTGTTTTTAGTAGTAATATTGAAGAAATGCATGAATTTGGAGTTAAATTTAGAGATATGTGAGTAGAGACATAAAGTTGTCAAAATATGATAAAAATAGAAAAAGGTTGGAAAAAAAATCCTCAAGGTACTGAAAAAATCATGCCACGATGCAGACAAATCATGGCACGATCCTGGAAAAAAGTGGTCAGTTGTGTAACAATGTAGGAAGATAGTGGCGTGATCCTGGTGAAAAGTTTTGAATTGGCGTAATTTCTGATGTGCTCGACCTACTTTAAATGGCACTTTTCACAATATTGAGGTGGTTGGCAAAGTTTTAGAGCATTGTAATGGATGCAAGGATTCAAGGAGCTATGGTGAAGGTTTTTCTCCATCGAATACCAATTTCCACCTCCAATTTTATGTATTATTCTTATAAAATTTATGTTATGAATAATCTAGTTATGAGTAGCTAGGTTTCTCTATATTAGGTCTTTTGAGATGATACTAATTTTACCAGCTTAAACCATATGATTAACTATGTACTATTTTATTAATCTGAGACTCTAGTATTATTCAATTAAGTTTGTTCATAATGATTTTTGTATGTTAACGAATATACAAATTGAACTTAGGTTATGAATGAATGTTGACCCTAGCTTTTAAAACCAGGCATAATTTAAATGATCAGAATTAGTAATTACTTTAGGAATCGAGAACTATAATTATGTGATTTAGGAAATAAAGCACATTAGAGTATGTTTTTATTTTAAATTCACTTAAGGAATTAGAGAGTTTTTATTAAAAGAAAGTGTTATACACCAAGGAATTGAGTTTAACAATTAGGTTATCCCATCACGTAAGTATTAGATGCAACCAAAAAGGGGTGAATTAGGTTTGTCAGATTATTCCGAGTTTATGCACTAATTTATGAAACTAATATTTTGACGAAAGCGAGTTTATGATTGTTTAACTTTATTGTGAAAATGATGTCGGGATTACAAAGTATAATTTGTTTCTTGATCGGTAAGAAACCCACAAGGGTATAAAAGAAGAAAACAATAAGAACACAATGAAATTGATTATAAACTTATATTCTTTACTTTCTCTTTGAAACAAGATTACAAGTGTTATATAATAGAAAAAAATATATCTCCCTAATTAGGATTTATGTTATGCAATGATGAGAGACTAGTAAGCTATTTATAAGAAACTAACATACTAAACTAATGGGATTTTACACACGGGCTCATTACACAAGCTAACTTAGAGAATAAACTAACTTAAACAATTGGGCATGATAAACATGCACAATTTGACATGCTAACAATCCTAGCATACATCTACTACAACATGTGAACAGACTTCGACGACATGCTAAGGTCCTGTCGAATTGTCGAACCAATAAGCTATCCTTCGACCATATTAGAGTTTGATCCAATATCTCACAAATCTCCACCTTGGATCAAACTCTATAACATCATAGGAATAAACCAGCTTTCTTCATGCAACTTTATTAACTGCATAGTCAATTTTTCTTTATCCTTTAACACAACGTTCATGGTTGCGGTTCCCTTCAACGCTTCTGAACAACCCTACTGAATCGGTAGAGCTTTCATCTTCAAGCACCACATGCCAAAATCGTTCACTCTGGTGAACTTTTTAATCTCATACTTTGTTGACAGCATCTTCTATATGCTCACCGCTCCAATTTGTTGTGAAAACAATATCGAAATTACAAAGTATATTTGGTTTCTTGATCGGTAAGAAACCCACAAGGGTAGAAAAGAATAAAACAATAAGGACACAATAAATTGGTTATAAACTACTATTTTTTACTTTCTCTTTGAAACAAGATTGCAAGTATTACAAAATAGCAAATAACCTCTCTCACCTTAATTATGATTTGTGTTATGCAATGATGAGAGACTAGTATGCTATTATAAGAAAACTAACATATTAAACTAATAGACTTTTACACACAGGATCATTACACAAGTTAACTTAAATAATCGGGCATAACAAACATGCCTAATTCGACATGCTAACAATCATAGCATACTTCGACTACAACATGTGAACAGACTTTGATGACATGCTAAGGTCCTGTCGAATTGTCGAACCAAGAAGCTACCTTTCAATCATACTAGAATTCGATCCAATATCTCACAAACTTGTTCAAAAATTGTACTAAAGTTATGTGTTGGAAAATAAAGTGAAAAATGTAGAATAAGACATATATTTATCTCGGTTCCCCTTGTCAACTTAAGTGTATATCCAATCCCTCTATCTCATTAAAGAATTTCCCATTATGATCAAATGTTAGTTATAAGTATTACAACAAGCACTCTAAAGAACACATATTTCCAGCCAAGAAAGCACATCAGTTCCTTGTATACATACCAAACACCAAATACCAAACACTATGGTGGACAATCACCAAACACTATAATGATCTTCACCAAACACTACGGTGAAATAAGTATCACTTAATTTACAGAGAAATGAAGAACTTATGTAGGTTGTACAATAATAAGATCCAAACTATGATTATTGATTCTTATAATATCACATTTCAATTGAATACCATTTAAATGCTCACAAAGTGTTAATATTTAGAAACTTGCAATGGTTTTTGAAAGTTCACAAAGTTTTAAACACTTTGAAAAATGAGGATCGTATGAAAGTGATATGTTGGTTCATGTAAATGTAATTTTAAAGTTGTTAATATTGTTAATTAGTTTTCTGTTGCAAAACAATGTTTATACACACATAGAAACCTCTGTGAAACAAGACAACACTTTTGAAATGAACCGTTAATCATTACACACCTTTTTGGATGCACTGATACATGAAAAAATACATTTGTTCAAATGGTAATCAATTATACAACCGTGATAATAGATTTCCTGATGCATTTGTTTGAAAATTTTGAAAATTTTGAAAATTTCAAAATGGTAATCAATTGCATATTTTTGGTAATCGATTGTAGGCATGTTTTTTTTGAAAAATCATTTTAAAGGCCTTGCTTCAATGGTTCCAGTGCTTTTACTTTGAAAACATGTTAGCTAATATTTGAGTAATAGTTTATGAGCATTTAAGTGATATAAGAGATGAATTATTATGTTTTAATTATCGAGACATTTAACTTAAACTTTAAAGATCTTTACAAATTGCCTTTGATCAATCATTGTCTTCACCTTTATCTTCTTTTGTTCATATTTATGTCTTTATCTTTTTATTCTTTTGTTGATGTATTTGTCTTCATCAAAATCCTAGGCAAGATCAATAAGAGTCTATTCTTCACAACATCTCCCTTTTTTATGATGACAAACATCCTTTTAAATTTCTTGGTGATCAACGAGTTGCTTTAATATTTCTAAATCTTGTAATTTGTGCAGCAACTAAAAACTCCATTTATCTTGTATGTCTCCCCTTATCTTTTGCAAATTTCATCCTGAAAATATCACGAACGCAATAAGAAAAAATCCACCATACCATTTTCCCCATTTTGACATCATCAAAAATAATAAAGAGTGGAATAACCAGTGGAAAATAATGGAGAGGGAAATAATGCAATCCATATGAATAAAAAATTAATCCATGAGATAAAGTTACACATTTTGCTTGGAAACCAATTAAGGATATGACAATTATAACATCAATCAAACCAATATATTTTGAATGATAAACTCTTATTCACAATGTTGATTGAAATATCTTAAATTTTTGAAATATTTTAAAATCCATACAGAACCTTACCAATACTTACTTGTTTTTATGTGTTTTGAACAATCAATTTTTGTATGACATTGTTAGAGTATGGTTTTCAAGTACACATACAAAAGAAAATCAATAATTATATCTAGGTACCTAATAGTATGTGGGTCCTTTTTGGTTTGTTTAGTATTTCAATCCATACATATTTACCACTAGGTACATCAAGTTTTTTAATGAAACATGTTTTAGAGGTATGACCTATCATATTACGATAAAAGTAAGTATGTGTCATGTTAGGGATTTTCTTTTTATGATAACATAAGTAATTCATATTATATGTCTTTCTAGGTTGTATGTTATGACATACTTTTCTAGAATGAACATTGTTATAAGTATTGCTAGATTTGAGAAAAATAATATTTTTTATTTGATTTGAATTTTCAAAATGAGAATATCCTAATGCAATTCTATCTTTACCATATCTTTAATTACTTAAAACGCTATACAATCCATCTTTTCCCTCGTCATAATTGCATATAACTTGATTTATTTCAACAATTTTAGATTCAAGAGATGCACATTTACTACATGTTGAACAACTAACTGAAATGTCCAATTAAGATTTATCTATCTCATCTTGCATATTTTTAGATTTACTTTCTAAAGATTAAATTATTTTCTTTTGTTTAACACCTGATCTATAAAGCTTTAGACATTCATCATTTAGATCCTTAAAAGTATCTTATAAATCATCATAAGAAGGT
Source organism: Lathyrus oleraceus (assembly GCF_024323335.1). NCBI lineage: Eukaryota > Viridiplantae > Streptophyta > Magnoliopsida > Fabales > Fabaceae > Lathyrus > Lathyrus oleraceus. The sequence continues at coordinate 442,526,700 of NC_066584.1, read as the reverse complement.
TTATCACTTTGAGCAAAAATTACTAACCTCTTAGTCATCAGAGTGATATGAAACCAGGGGTGGATCTGTATTGTGTGGGATTGGGCTCTTGCCCCCACAAGAATGATAAACATTGTTATTATATTATATCTTTTAAAAATTTAATTAATTTTTTTGTCAATTTCAAAATATAAGATTACTTCCACCAATTACAAAGAGCACAATATATTACATTTTTTGAGCTACACACTACCATAATTTTTAATATTATTATTGTCGTTTAAAAAATAATAAAAAATCTTTTTATTAGACATATATTATTTTTTTTATAAATGCAATTGATTATTAATTCTAAATTATCTTCGTAGATATAGTTGAGAAATCTCAATTAAGTGTTAAATATTTTATCTATTTTTTAATATGTTAAAAATTTAAAAATATTTTATTTGAACTCATATTAAATAGAAAACTTGATTAACATCGTAGGTAGGATTGCTAAAATTTATATCATTGAAATTTTTTATTTGAAAAGTTTCTTATTGATATCTCAAACAATGATAAAATATCATGCTTTCATCCTAAATTTTAAAATGATATTTATATTTGCAAAAAAAAATCTATCGTTAATTAAGAGAGTGAAATTATTTTCAATAAAAAAATAGAATTTTTTTGAAGATTTATCTTCGACTACTATGAAAGTTTGTGATTAATTGAATTACATATATAAAAAAAATGTATTTTATTTACATACAAAAGGAGATATTATATTTTTTTACAAAATGATATTATGTTTTTTTTTATAATATACAATAATTTATTCACAAATTTAAAAAATGTATTAAACTATTGTAACTTGTAGAAGTTTTATTTTTTATTTTTTATTTTTGTCCCCATCTAAAAAATATTGTGGACCCGCCATTGTATGAAACCATCAGAGATATATGTGTTTGTTCTTCATTTTCAGGATTAAAGTTTGTGCTAAGCATAAAAAAAATTTAAAGATTGTGCTAACATCATTGTCTTCCCAAAACAATATATGTTCTTCTTGACTTTCTATCCTTCTTGTGTTTTAATCCATCATTATTTTGGAGAAAATGACAATTACTCTTAATATGTCCTTGTTTTCTGGATTCAAAGCAAGTGAATTTTTGTCTTGAAGTTGATGCTTCATCCTTCTTTCATTTACCAAATTTTATTGTCTTGTATCTCTTCAAGAATTTTCCTAACTTTTTGACGAGAACTTTTATATCTTCATCATCATCTTCACTATCAGATTTAGATTCTTCTTTATCATGATTTTATTCATCATAATCTTTGGCTTTAGTCTTTAATTCAAGGGATTTTACTTTATGTTCACGTCTTTCATGCTTTTCTAATCGACCAAGTTCAATTTCATGTTCCTGTAATTTTCCAAATAATGTAGCAAGTTCATTTTTGATAAACTCTTATTTTCTGAAATGATTGTCGTCTTTGATTTCCATGCTCTTGTTAATGATCTAATAACCTTCAAAATTAAAACATTTATAGTAAAATCTTTTCCAAGAACAGTTAAATGATTTGTTAAGTGGGTGAATCTTTTTTGTATATCTAGACTTCTCTCTAAATAACATTTAATCGTACTCTTGGGAAAAAGTGTTTAATCTAGATCTTTTAACTTCTTATGCTCCTTCATGTGTTATTTCTAAGGTATCCCATATTTCTTTAATTGCTTTACAATTTGATACTCTAACGAATTCATCCACTCCTAAGGCTAAAGATAGAATATTTTTTGCCCTTTTGTCATACTGGATTTTCTTTTTATTATATTCATTCCATGCATCTTTAGGAATAAATTATTATACACCATCAACAATAGTAGTAGGTATGATGGGTAATTCTTCAACTACATTCTAAACTTCTACACCTTGAGATTCAATGAACATTTGCATTGGTATTTTCCAAAAATCATAACATTCACTAATGAAGTATAGTGATCTATTTATACTAGAGCCTTCTCCTAAAAATGGTTTGGTGGAAGTCATGTATCTCATATCTATGAGAAATTTACCAAACTCTTTATCAAATGCTAATTATAAGTAATATATGCAACCTAAAAGGGGTTGAATTAGGTTTGCCATATTTTTCTAAGTTTACACACTAATTTCTAAAACTAATATTTTGTCAGAAGCGAGTTTATGATTGTTTAACTTGTTCATAAATTATACTAAGTTATGTGGTGAAAAATAAAGTGTGAAATGTAAAATAATAGACATTTATCTTGGTTCACCTTACCAACTGAAGGGTACATCAAATCCTTATATCTCCTTAGAGAATTTTCCATTATGATCAAATGCTCTTTACAAGTCTTACATTGAGCACTCTAAAGAACACATATCTCAAACCAATAAGCACATCACTTCCTTATTTACAAAACAAACACCAAATACTATGTTGGACTTTGAATCACCCTGACTCAAATAACTTTTTCCACAATCACCAAACATTAGGACGATTTTCACCAAACACTATGGTGAAATAAGTAACACTCAATTCGTAGAGAAATGAATAACTTATGTAGGTTATACAATAATCATATCCAACCATGACTATTGATCCTTATCAATATGACCTTTCAATTAAATGCCACTTAAATGCTCAAAAAGTGTTAATGTTTATAAACTTGTTCTGGTTTTTAAAAGTTCATAAAGTCTCAAACACTTTGAAAAATGAGGATCGCATGAATGCGATATGTTGATTCTTGTAGATTTAATATTTGAAGTTGTTCACGTTGTTAATTAATTTTCTATTATAAAATAGTATTTACACACATATAGAAGCCTCCATGAAACATGGAAACCCTTTGGAAAGGGACCATGAACTATTACACACCTTTTAGGATGCATTGATACATGAAAAAATGCATTTCTTCAGGTGGTAATGGATTACACTACTGTGGTAATCGATTACCTAATGCTTCCGTTTAAAAAAATATAAATTTGTAAAGTGGTAATCGATTACAACTTTTTAGTAATCGATTACAAGCCTTACTTCAATGGTTTCGATGCTTTTACTTCGAAAAGACGTTAGCTTATATTTGAGTGATATTTTTTTAGCTTTTAAGTGATATACGAGATGAATCGTGATATTTTAAAGATTAAGACATTTAACCTAAATTTTAAAGATCTTTGTCAATTGTCTTTGATCAATCATTAACTTCATCTTTAATCTTTTTTTTACATTGATGTATTTATCCTTTTCTTATTTTATTGATGTATTTGTCTTCACCAAAACCCTAACCAAGGTCAATGAGAGACTCTTCTTCAAACATTATGCTACTACAAGATCATCTTAAGAGCACAAAGGCAATCAACAAACAATGATAATTAACAGATTTGAGGAATAACCCATCACTTTAATCTTTGATCAATTTTAATTTGTTTTACTTTCTTTTATGTTAAAACAACTTTTACGAAAAACCCTTCCATTAATAATTTTAGTACTATAGCACCGTAATGTTGAAATTACACAATTCCTGCATATATGAACTTATAACTTTATTATCTGACGGCATTTTAATTCACTTGCTAAAATAATTCATCAAGTTTTTGGCGTTGTTGTTGTGGATTGTTGATTACTTTCAACAAGGCAATTAGTTTGTATTTTTTATTTAGTTTTATTTCTAATTGATTCATTTTTTTAGTTTTTGATTTCCTTTTAAATTTTTGTTTTTTATTTATTTTACTTTTTGTTATTAGTTTTATGTTGAATGGTGCATCTAAGATATTTCTGTTTTCGATTTTATATGCGAGATGATAGCTCTTAGGGACTTCTGTTTGATTCAGAAATACTTCAATTTGATTTAGAAACTGAGAAAATAACAAGAGCGATTCGTAAAGTTGCTCCTTTAGCACATTGTCACAAGAGGCACAAAAAGAAGAAGTACCAACATCATCGTTTAACAATGAGACCGATCAAGAAGAAATAGTTATGGCAACTAGTACTCCCTTTGAAGTCACCCTATTACTAATTTTGAATATTTTTTATAATTCAAAATATTAAATGTTTGACTAATACACTGATATGTTAGTTTGTATTTTATTATTTGAAATATATTATTCTTTGTCGGTCAAAGGCCTAAGGCTCGACGCCCCGCACCGACCAAATGCCTGGTAACACGAAATCCATTATCTAACTTGCTCCACCAAGCCCAAGGTATAAATACCTTCCCAAAGGGTTTCCAAATACACAAACTCTAGTCTCCACTTCCATTACGGTTATGTAAAATCCTAAACTGATGTGGGCATTAGAGTGCTAACCATGCAAATACCCCATATATCCATCGTACCGGAGATTAGCAAGACCGATCCAAAGTAGACGTCGAGTAACAACACAATTTCATGATCTCCTTCGACTCGAAAGTCACTGTGGCAACCTTTGATCCATAACATCGAGCCTCAAAATCATCTACGATGCTCAGTTCCACCGTAGCTTCCACGTTCTCATCCATTTTATGATTCGGCAATGGAACATATATATTTGAAAATTTTCAATATTATTTTAATTTATTATTTTTAGTGTGTGTTAATATTTGATAGAGATTGAAACAATTCATGAATTTGAATAAATGAATTATTTCAACTTAAAAATAACAATTCTTATTCGGGATGAGGGTCGAACGAAGATACTGAACCCGTTTGAGATGTGTTTGAGTTTAATTGTTTATCTTTATTTGAGTTTAGGGTGGAGAACATGTATTTATCTAAGCTTCAAGTTTGGATACGATGAAGGTAAAATTTGCATCCGCCCTACTAGATTCTCCTTTGTTGTCATGACTAATAGTTGTTATTTAGAGGTTCTATATTGTGAATAAAGCAATTAAAATTGTTTTGGTAGTCTAGTGTTGAATCTTGACATAGCGATAGAATACAAGAGGAACTCACACAAGGAGGAAGAAAGAAACACACAAAATGGAAAGAAAATGGTCCGTGAAGGAGTAATCTTTAAACTTTTTTGAAAAACAACCATTTATATTTAATATGCTTCCTCCCGTCTCAAATATAAACAAAAAATAAATAAATCACAATGGTCTTAAATATAAGCAAAATACATCCATAATTATTTCATTCAATATCACTATTTCAAATATATCTCTATTTTTTTCTTCACATTTCCATGTTTTTAACGACTTTCAAAATAAAAAATAGGGGTAAAATTAAAAAGAAAAGAGTAATATTTAAATGCATTCAAATATTTTTTTGTTGTAAAATTGTTTATATTTGAGATCGAAAAGAGTATATTTAAAATCCAAATAAATACGATAAAAAGTACATGTTAATAGTTTTTATTGAAATTAAAAAATGTATTTATTTTTCATAAAATTACAAATTTATTCGGATTTTTTTAATAAATTTTTTGTATTAAAATGGTTGACTTATTTTAATTATAGTTGGGGTCAATTCAAAAAAATCAACACGACACACTTGTTTTTTCAACAATTATCAATAAAACATTATTATTATTTTTTCAAAATTGTAACATTCAATAATTTATATTTATGATACACACAAGTATTAAAATCTCTTTTGAATGCATCCACTAATATTTAAAGATAAATATTTTTAAAAAAGAAAAAAAAAGATATGCACTCACTAATATTAAAAGGCAAACATTTTTAAAAAGAGGAAAAATGTGTCTTAAACAATAATTTACATCTTAAAAATTGTGATTTGTTTTTTATAAATGGAAACAAAAAAACTCTAAATATTTTTCTTACAATAAAGATCCGAATGAATATACGATAATAGTATTTTTAATAAATACACAATTTTCTCTTTCACTTATATATTAATCATAATGTGTTTTAAATTTGAATAAGTCTAACAAAGAATTGAAATGCTGTCCAGAAAAATGAAAAACTGTGTAATTGTTTTTGTCGGTAAATTGTGAACATGACTGAACTATATCTGGGACACAATTGTACACGATTAAGATGGAATTATGAATTTGCAAAAATAGTAGTAACAGCTGCACAAGTTACAGCTTTCCTCAGTTGGGCAAAAAAACAGGTTTGAATTTTGCATTGTATAAAGCTGCTGTGCTATGCTGCGTCCTTTTCCTCTTCTACTAATATTAATATATATATAATTGGGACAAAATAAATAAATTCTATTTAATTTAATAAATCTTTTATGAAGTTCCATTTAAATAGTTTAATATGTATTTACTATGAAAATAAAATGACCGAAAAAATTTATGAACTAATATTCATAAAAAAATAACCAAAACTAATTTAATGTTCTATACAAACTATAATAATGAGTTGCGAAAACGGCTTTGTAGAATTGTAGTTAGGTTTCCACTTTTTATTTGTTACAATTATTATTAACAATAAAAGAATTTAATTTCTCCTACATAGCAAATTATTTGGGTATATCATTTATTAATACTTATTTTTCTAACTACTATTTATTGTTCTTTTTATTAAAGACCTGTTTGATACGAAAGTGATTTTAAAAAATATAGAGATTTATTTTTAGTGATTTGTAAAAAATATTTTCTCATTTTTACTCATTTGACTCAAATCATAATCTTTTCTTTTGACTTGAATCATGAGGACCATTTTCCTCATTTTTAGTGCATAATCTCCAACATGTATATCTCTCTCTCTCTAAACCAACATTTTACTATTTCTTGTGGATATGGACTATGTTCCTATGATTTTTCGAGTCGACCTTTTTTCCTTCAATTTCCCCTAAAAACCAAAATAACTTAATTTTTAGTTTTTTAAAAAAATCAAAAATCATTTTTTGGCAAAACCTAAAATTGAAAAATGTTATTTTTTGAAAAATCAGACATTTTTGGGAAATTCGAAAAAATCAGACGAGGGTTGGCCGCGTCGTAGAGCTGCGGCGATAGACTTTTATACTGTTCTGCTCCATTTCTGAAATTTTATTCCCAAACTATCCCAGTTTGAAAAAAAAAATCCCAAGGTGCCCCACTTCTAGAACACACTCATTCAATCAATGGACGAGTCCTTGAAGGTGACCGTTGAGTGTAGAAGCTCGACCAATGAATGGCCGAGTGATTGAAAGTATTTTTTTTTAAACTTTTAATTAATTATTATTTATCATTGACATTTAAATAATAATTTTTATCACCCATGACATTCATTGATCGAGGGATGCCACTGTTAGTAGAGTCTCGGGTATTCATGTCTTAATTTTCTATAAGTAACTTGAATTGCAAAAATGTAATTCAGGTCACATAACAATTTATTTTTGTAATAGTAACTATTTGGGGTCTTGTGTTTTATGAGCAAGACAAAAAATCCGTGTCTGCCTAGATCCGCAATGGAATTTCTGAACACTGATTGCAACCATCAACACTGGTTTTCGACAGTTGGGTGAGCGTCGTATGAAGGTGAGAAAAACAGAGTATTGTTGTCCATACATAACATTGACTGATGCAAGTCCTGAGGGTACGTACATGTATTACTTATATTGTATACAAAATGATTTATATGTTCAGTGTATGTTTTCAACATATAATGGTGAAGTTAACAGAGGAGTTGAAAGTCCACTTGTGTTGGTTGTTGTTGTTGATTAATTAGTTAATAAACTCTATGAATTTAAGTTGTTGTGATTGTACTTTGTAATCGAAAGTCTTTAATATTAAATATATTCCTTAATGTTTATTCCAGAAGACATAAGAAATACACAAATAAAGATAACATAATACGTGCTTAAAAGATGATATTAAGAAACAACGTAATCATCTAGAGGGTCCTGCCACATTTGGACATTTCCTACGCATGTGTCCTATTTTGCGACAAATCCCGCACCTTCTATTTTCCTTTTCAACATTGTCCATTTCGGTTCTAGTCCGGGTGTTGGTTGGGCATCCTTTCTTCCTCCTTCTCATAGATTCATCGCGGCAAAGAGTAAATCCTTCATATCATCAGTTCTCCTCACGGTGAAGTCCAAGGAAACTCTCCTTGTAGACCTTGAATACGTTAAGAATTTTGAACACGTATGGTATGTGAATAGAGTAGTCATGGTGTATACTAGAACATCCTGCAATTAGATGGGAGCAAGGTAAGTGAAATGTCTGAGATTTCTCACAATTGCACTGCTGTTTCCTAAGATCAACACTGAAAGTACCGGTTGGTCGACTATCATTATGATTAATCTTTTCATGGACCATGAAATAGAATATCTCACGATCAAATTGCATGACGTTATGAGTGTTAGCTTTACTGACTTTTTCAGCCATCCCCTTGTTGCATTTATTTGTGAAAACCTGGCTAGAGGCCAACATTTTTGTCCACTAATGGCCTCTTTTACCAAAGAGTGATCCTAAATTCATCTTCTAAATTTTATTTCAACATAACTCATAATAACTCAACATAACTCACAATCTAGTAAAATGGATTTGTTGTGGATGGAAGAATCACACCGTGGAGCACCAACAAACATTGCAGCATATGTAAGTTTTTTATACTCTGCAGTTTCATGTTTTTCATCATCGTATTCATTATGTTTTCTATTACATTTCAGAAAGACACTAGGTTCCGAGTCTGTTCCCATACTCATATTCAACAAAGTGTTGTTATATTACCGTACTTAGAACAAGCCGATTTTTCTAAAGTCGCAAAAATATCAAGTTTAAAAATTGACTCCAAGTTAGTTGTTGCGCTATTAGAGAGATGGAGACTCGAAACACATACCTTTCATTTACCAACTGACGAATGTACCATTACTTTGGAGGATGTGAGTATGTTATTCGGTCTTCGAATAAATGGTAAACCTGTTGATGGCCCTACTAATGTAACAAATGATGTTTACATGGAGAATTTAGGCGTGGAACCAACGACTTCAGATGAAAATGGGTCTTAGGTGAAAATTGTTTGGCTAGAAGCTCGGTTAACATGGCTAAAAAATAAGTCTTCACCCACGGAAGCAGAGAACATTCTTCATGCTAAAGTCTATATTTTACTTCTCATTGCTGCATTCTTGATGCCAGATAAGAGTCACAATTTGTTGCATTCATCTTGGTTACCTTTAGTAGGAGATCTAGATAAATGTAACACATACAATTGGGGTTCTGCTTGCTTAACAACATTCTATAGACATATGTGCAAGATAGCCCCAAAAGGAGTGAAGAACATAGGAGGATGTGTTGTATTACTCAGTGTCTAGGCATTCATTGGACGAGTGTATTATGGAAGTAGGGCACCTTGGGATTTTTTTTTCAAACTGAGGTAGTTTGGGAATAAAATTTCAGAAATGGGGCAACACAGTAAAAAGGTCGCGGCGACGGGAGGCCAGACCATGTGGCAGACCACGACGGTCGGTCAAGAAAAAAATATATCGGTTGTGCGGCGGGGACGACTGACCGATCGATTAAAAAAATGTCGCGGACGACCAATTTCGGCTGACCTAATTTTAGGTCGATTTCAAGTTTTCGACCTTTTTAGTGATTTTCGGGTTTTTCCGACTTTTCGGCCATTTTTTATGTTTTTCGAGTTTTTGAGCATTTCTTGAAACTTTTGGAGTTTGATAGCCTTCGAGAGTATTTTTGGAGCAATTTGGGGCTTTAGAATCCTTTTTGTGACTTTAGAGTTATTTTTTAGTAAATTAAGGAAAGTACTTGTCACTACCTTATACAAAGGGCGACCACACGCACAGGGGGAGGTCGTTCGGCAATCGACGGTAAGAACATGGATAAGAAGTTAATACTTGATGTCAAGAACATGTCATTCAAAATCAGTAAGAACAATGATTCTGGGAGAAAAGCAAGAACAAAAGAAAATCCCAATCAAGGAAAAGATATTCAGTGTCATGAATGTGAGGGTTTTAGTCACATTAGATCAAAATGTCCCACGTATATCAAGAAATAAAAGAAGGGCTTGTCTGATGATTCTGAAGGTGAAACTGATGATGAAATTGCTAAGCAGATTACAACTTTCACTGGTAGATATGAATCTGATGAAGATTCTTATGATGAGGATGTCTCTTATGAATAATTGGCTGCTTCCTACAAAGAGCTTTATGTCAAAAGTGAAGAGGTGTGTAAGACAGGAGAAGAGCAGAAAAGAATTATATCTCAACTACAGGCTGAAAAATAGAAACTTTTATCTACCGTCACTGATCTTGAAAATGAGGTAACTCTATTGTATTCTAAACTTGAAAACATGACCAATTCTATAAGAATGTTGAACAATGGGTTTGATATGCTAGATGAAATTCTTCAAGTTGGAAAAGGGGTTGGAAACTTAAAAGGTATAAGTTTTAATTACCAATATCAAAATAAACAAGGAAAAACCCCTGTGACAAAATTTATTCCTCCAGAAAGGAAGTATGAGTCTGTGATGTCCGACCAAATGATACATCAACCTGCTACACATTAGGAAACTCAAACTAAAGTCAAGTTTTTGCCCTGGAAATATCATTACAGTTGTAAATATGGACATACAAAGCCTTTCTGCTACAAATTGTATGATTATCCAAAACATCCAACATATCCTATGGCTAATCATGTAATGATTAAAACTATAAAGGAATGGAAACGTAAGGTTGTTCCACATGAAACTAATTGTTCCCCCACATGCCTAATGTCCACGGAATATGAATTTAAGTTGTGGCACTAGAAGCTTGGACATCTGTATCTCAAAGGGATATCTTTTGGTTACTCTACAAACAGTATAACTTACAAGGTATTTAACTCCAAAACTAAGGGCATGATGGAATCCATTAATGTTGTGGTTGATGATTCAATTATTGTAAAAGAAATTGATGTCGATAAAGATGTTGGAACATCATCTCAGCAGACTGATGCTTCAGAAAATATGGAAGACATTGAGTCAAACATTGAGCCAGGAAGGAATGAATCAGATGCTTCTGCTGACATCTGACCTGTTTGTTTTTCTGTTTGATTTTATATGTTTTTTTTCTTCTGGCCTTTGCCCTGAATATTGCACCTCTGTGTGCCATGGTCTATACCTCTAACTCACATGTTGTGCTACTACTCTGCTCTATTGATTTGTTGCCATTGATGAATGTCTACTTGGTTTGTCATATTATGGCTAAAAGGGGGAGTAGATAGTGTAGAGTTATGCTAGTCGTGCTCTTGATTTTTTTGTATTGTTTGTGTGAAGGTTGTTTCTTTGAGGGGGAGTATGTTTCCTGTGTGATAGGGGGAGTTATTTATGTGTTGTTGATCATGACATTTATGGGGAGTTTGATTTCTTTATACCTAGGCTGTTGTGTACTTGTTGTAATGTCAGACAAAATGTCTTGACATTTTGTTTCAGATAATTATGTTTGTGCTTAGGCTGTTGTATACTTGTTGTAATATCAGACAAAATGTCCTCACATTTTGTTTCAGAGGATTTTGTTTATGCTCAGGCTGTTGTGTGCTTGCTATGATGTCAGACAGAATGTCTTGACACTTTGTTTTTGAAAGAGGCTTGGAATGTGAGAGTTTATTTCTCTATATGTCTTTTTTGTGAGGCTACTACTTATTTATGCTGCCAGGCCTCTAATATGTCTTGGTGTTATACCAAGTGTTTCGTTGTTTGGTTTTTGTGATTTTGATTGTTGCTGCTATTTAATCTTTTCTCCACCTATATGATGCAATAGTTGTTTTAGCCAAAATTTGCCAAAGGGGGGAGATCGTTAGGTATGTGCTTTTATGATTGGCAACAATTTTGTTAAAACATGTATCACAATAAGATGTTGAGCAAGATGTTGTGACATGTTGATCAAACATCATTGCAGGTTTTGTTTTACTTATTAGAAGACTTATTTTATTATGAGATATCTAAAGATTATTTGAATATTCAACTATCTTATCTGACTGTCAAAGAAGGTTTTTTTTAAGAACTCTTGTTTCATTTCCAGCTCTGCACTTGTTTCATAAAAAAGGATGTTGAGACATTTTAAGGAAACATTAGATCAGATTTGATTCTGCAGAATGGATGTCAAAACATTTAAGGAGACATCAAATTTGATTCTGCAAAATTGATGTCAAAATATTTAAGGAGACATCATATTTGATTTGATCAAATATTATGCAGAACAAATGTCAAGACATTTAAGGAGACATCATATTTGATTCTGTAGAATAGATGTCAAAACATTTAAGGAGACATCATATTTGATTCTGCAGAATGGATGTCAAAATATTTAAGGAGACATCAGATTTGATTCTACATAATGGATGTCAAAACATTTAAGGAGACATCATATTTGATTTGATAAAATATTATGTAGAATAGATGTCAAAATATTTAAGGATACATCAAATTTGATTTGATCTGTTTTGTTTTGGATCTGCTGATTTTTATGCCTAAGGCCATGCTTATTGTAAGACCCCAATTTTGACCCTAAGATCCCTCATGCTATTCTCATCATATGCATTAGCATTCGGATCACACCTTGGCATCCTCCTTACCCTTTATTCATTGGGTTTGCATTGGGAGAGATCACCAAGCACATTTGATTGTATCATACTTCATTTTTCTTTTACTAACCAAAATACCAAAAATATGTCTTTGTATAATTTAACTCTTTTGTAGGTAATGCACATGCTCATCTATGCTATATCAAGCTTACATCTAGGGTTTAAGACCCTCATTTCAAGGAGCTCAATCAAGATTTGGTTCACATTGGCTCTAAGTATCATATATGGATCCCCATGATCTTCACATGTTATTTTGATCAAGAAATCATCAAGAGGTTGGAGTTGGTTTGCCTTGGAAACCCTAATTCATCTGAGTATCTTGTGTGACTTCTTCAATAAGTTTCTTCACCAATTGATTAAATATTTCAAGGTATACTTCATATTACATCATCTTATGCATATATGATCCTCCATGAGTCCCAAAAGTCAAGAGAATGTCAAGCTAGCAAGTTGGTTCATGGTGGGTGACCAAGGGAATTCAACTAATCAAAACCGGGGTTCCCTAGACCCTATATCCTACAATTTTTATTATATGAAAATGATTTCAAGAGAAACGTTACTCTAAATGACATTCCAAACAACTTTCATGTTGAGGCCTAGATCTAGTTTTGCTTGGAAATTCATTTTTTATGATGAAAGATTATAGGTCATTTTGTCTAAACCCTAATTTGGAGGTTAACTTCCCAAGACCATAACTTGCTCAGTTTTTATGAGATGAAGGCTATTCAAGTTGCACAATCAAATTCAAGATGTCTACTTCAACTTTTATGTTTGTAGGAAGAGCAAATTCAACTTTTAAATGCATGTGATATAAGGAGACATTATAGGTCATTTTGGGTAATACCATTGAACAAATGATTTTCCTCAACTTCTAAAATGTATAACTCTTTCATGATAAATCTAAATAAGGTCAAATTTGTGAGAAACTTGAAGTACTTTTAGATAGCTACAACTTTGATGAAGGAAATTTTCTCATTTGAAGTCCATATAAAAAGTTATCCAAGGTGAAAGAAGTAAACATATGGCTTGACACTTAGATTTTTTTTTGATATGTTTGATTTTCCAAACTTCCACCTCAAGGTTCATCATGATCCAAGCTTCAAATGAAAGTTTGTTTAAGATGATGTTGTTCCTCTTGATCTAACCTTTCCAAAAAGTCCAAATTCATCCCATTTGGACAAAGTATGAGTGACTTGTGCATGGCTTAAAGTTGGATGACCATTTGGCATATTTGAACTTCCACTTTCCATACACAAATGCATGGCTTGATAACATGACTTCAACATTGCTTGCATATGATTTTGGACCTGAATGCATCATTACACGGGCCTATCACATGCCCATGCATCCATGCAAAGCCATTTTGCTATTTTTGAAAGTTTGAAACAAGTGTGCAAATAACAATGCCTTGGCTATAAATATAAGCTTTTTCACTCTGAATTGAGGACCCTTGCGCGCCAGCTTTGAATCTCCAACCCTAAACCCTCTCATTCAAAGGATAACCTTGAGTATTTTCATTGAAAATCAAGTTTGAATCTCCACTGTTTTGAGATTCAAATCTCCAAGAGTCCTGCTTATTTCTTGATCCATTTCCACTCCATCAAGCATCTAGAGCAAGGCCAAGCACAATTCAAAGCAAGATCATGTCCATCTGAACTTGCAGTGAAGGTGAATTTCTCAATTTTTCATCTCTTCGATTCTCACTAAATTCTCCATAATTCTTCTTGATTTTTTGTTGTCTGAAGTCCTACCAATGTAGGCAACAAGATTGAGTTGCTTAGAGGTCAAATCGAAGCAACTCAGATCATGATCCTCAAAATTCAACTCCCTGTATCTTTCAATATACTTGGAGTTAGGTAAAATTGAGGCCAAATTTGAGCTCCTGAGCATTTTTACTTTAAATCCATGTCCTCATTTTTCATTTTGGTGATGGTTGAGGATGGACCAGTCTGGTGAGGTCCACCGGAGAAGAAGAACGGAGCTCTGGCTCCGGCGGTGCGTTGACATGTCTCAGACCATAGGATCCATCTATTTTGTTCTAATCCCGAGCGTTAGTTTCAATTACCACTTATGCAGCGCATTAACTCTAGTCCATCATGGAACGCAGACTGGGAGCCACTTGATATGCCACCTCAATTAATGAGGGAGATCAAGTGGTCCACATATTTTTGCATTTTCTGATTTTTAGTTTAATTGCTTTATTTTCAATAATACATATTAATTTTAATATTGATCCAAAAAATATGAGACTTTCACCAAAAGATTTCAAATAAAATCCTCTTTTATTTTCTGAATTAAAATTATTTTTTGGATCAATATTAATATTTTTCATGATTTAATTGTTTTTATGCATATTTTTAATTGTTTAAAAATACTTTTAAGTTTCAAAAAATGATGATTTTTTTTCTCCAAGGTCCTTTGACCTTGTTTGACCTATGATAAATCTCATGGCCATTTATTTGGTATTTTTATGAGGTTTTAGGATTTTGACCAACCATAATTTAATTTAATGTGTTTTTTAATTGATTTTTAATTGTTTAATTGCAAATAAATTGTGTGGACTTGTTGAGTTTGATTATTGTTGTTGGGCCTTGGTCAAGGTTGATTTGACTTTGTTGAGTTAAGATCATTGGATTTAGGGGATTGATGAAATGTACATTTCATCTCCCAAAATGAATGGATGATTTTAATTTGATAAAAGTCCTCCTTTGACCAATTTATGTTGATTTCATTTCCCCTCCCTCTTTATTTCAATCCTATTCTATTCCCATTCATTTCATTGACCTATGATATCTCAATATCCTAAGGCTAGTTGATTGCAAAATCAACATAAGTATGAAAGAGATTAAGTCCACCCCTTTTGCCATTTTCTTTTAAGTGTGGTATGTTTTAGGAGTATGGTTCATAATACCATATCTCTAACATGCATTAACACTAAAATTTTGTTTTCCCTACCTCCAATAGTTGTGACTTCTACATAAGTCCAATTACGATTGCTTAACATATCGCTAAATTTTGACCCAAAAGCATAACATTCTAGTAAGTGAGATTGTAAGTCTCCCCCCTTTCATGGTATTATGTGGAAACTTGGCGTTTTTTCCTTCCTTTGGAAGATGTCTTGGTTCAAGTATCCATGCTTGTGAATAGAGAGTTGAGTGTTCTCCAAAGAATGACTTAAACAATGAAAAGCAAAAGCAATACTAACTTCTAATCAACTAGCATTAAACTAACATTTAATCCAAGTCATTTACTTTTTGCACTTTAAATTCAAGTCTTTATTTATACCATTTAATTTGTTTATTTTAATGCCATTTTTTCACTTTTCTCACTTGAGCCATATCTTATATATACTTTTTTGTGTATTTTGTTTGTGTTGGTGCTCTTTTGACCTTAATGTACATAATAACAACAAAAACCCTAAGAAAGATTTGTGTGGACTGTTGGTTTTGATATGAGACATTGGACTTAGAATTAAGCAACACTCCCTATGCAAAAGGACTTGGCCAATGCTAACTTTTCTGAAACCAAGTGCTTGTGATTTGAACTTTTATCTGAAGCAAGTATTGAGATCCATTTGAGTTCATCTGCTACATGGTTTTATTGAAGCTGTTACTTTGAACCTGTGTCTGATGCCTATCTCTGAGCCGTTCAAGGAGTATGTCATTTAATACATGAGAGATTATGAAGAAGATCATGAAGTTGCTAAGCTTGGATGTGGCTATCTTTATTTGATGCCTTGCTCTTTATCTTGCTATTGTGTGTATTGATTTTGATTGATTCTAAAGTCCAAGGGAAATTTGGGTTTCTATATGGCATTCTTGTCTATTGGATTGCATCCCATTGGTCAGATCTTTTCAACTCTTAACTTATAATTTTTGCTTATGATTAATCTCTTAATCTCCTCCTACTTCTTTAATTTCAAATCTCTCTCTCCTTTTAAAAATATTCTTTGCTTGTGTTTTCTAAACTTAGACTTTATTGCAAATTAGAAACTTTGGCCTTATGCCATTGCATTTTCAAACTCTTTTCTTAATCAAATTTGTAAATGAACTTAACTATACTTGACTTAAAATTTCAAAAGACAAAAAGAACTAACACTCATTCAAACCTTTTTAGGCCTTTTGTGCCTCTTTTAAACTCAAATTTTTGTTAAAAGTAATGCACTCATTTTGAAATTGTTACCACGAACTACGAGGTTTTGATCCTTCATTTTATGTTGGTACGTAGGCACAAGTCTGAAGGTCTTGTCAAACACAAAAGTATAATTAATGAATTCTTTTCTCATCCTTCCACTCTATTTATTGCAAACATCATTTTATACCAAAACACATGTACACACAAAAAAGGGCTCCCTAGAAGTACCTAGGACACTTTGGGTGCTAATACCTTCCCTCTGTGTAACCAACCCCCTTACCTGTAATCTCTGACATTTTATTAGTTTTGATTTGAAAACTTATTATCTTTTGGGTTTTCTTCGTACTTTTTTCTTTTCCCTTGGAAACAATAAAAGCGCGGTGTCGATTCTGGTTTTAATGACGTCAAGTTTATCCATAGTTTGATGGTCATGAATTTATCGCTACACTTACCAAAGGTTATTTAAAGATGATGCTACTAAACCTAATTGACAGAAGAGAGAGACACACTTGAGCATTGGAAAATTAAGGTTTTAGTTATTTTTGTTATTTGTCAGCCATTATAGTATCTGCTTAATACTTGAACTGAACTGATTTTATTGAGTTATAATTGTGAATCAATCATGAGATTTTAAGCATGAATGTATTTTAATTCATTGGAACTATGTCTTCTGTTCTTTGATTGTTTTCAGTTGTTACCACTACTGTGTGATTGAAGGGAAGTGAGACATGTCTCATATCTAGGAGAGTTTTATATATAAATTCCAAGTAGTGATTAGGTGAGAAGTTTGTAAACCCATATACTGTTTAAAACTTAAAACTAATACTGTTCTAGTGGATTTCCTTCATGGATAGGATGCCCCCAGATGTAGGTGTCGTTTCCCCGAAATGGGTTAACAATTGACCTGTGTTATTTACTTCTTTCTTTTTACACTTTTATTGGTTTTGGTGTGACATGTCATGAACCTGGTGTGTGAAATCTTTTATGATATTTATGATATGCATAATTGTTTTTGGTGTGACATGTCTTGATCCTGGTGTCGTGACATCGTATATGAAATTTATTATTTGCTTACTATTATTCTTGTGTGATGTCAGGATATTAGTGTCACAACATCGCATATAGCATCTGATATCTACGTACCGGAATTTCAATCGGAATCAGAGCAGGCACCCTTTTCTGTTTTGGGTGAGATCTAGGGAGATACTTTCTAGTACCATGGTAGGAGGGTTTGTTAACAGACCACCTATCTTAGATGGCATCAACTATGACTATTAGAAGACACGTATGGTGGAATTCCTAAAATCTATGGATAGCAAGGCTTGGAAAGCTGTCATCAAGGGTTGGGAATATCCTGTTGTGAAGGACAAAGATGGGAATGCTACTAATGACTTTAAGCCTGAAGAGGACTGGTCTAAAGAAGAATATGAGATGGCTCTTAGAAACTCCAAAGCTTTGAATGCTCTATTCAATGGAGTTGACCAAAACATATTCATGTTAATGAACACTTGTACTATGGCCAAACGTACATGGGACATTCTCAGAACCACCCATGAAGGCACATCTAAAGTGAAGATGTCTAGACTTCAGCTTTTCACTACCAGATTTAAGAATCTAAAGATGAAAGATAATGAGAGTATTCATGATTTTCAAATGAATGTTCTTGAATTAACAAATTCATCAATGCCTTGGGAGAGAAGATGTCAAAAGAAAAGCAAGTTAGAAAAATTCTCAGATCCCTACCTAAGAAATATGACATGAAGGTCACAACTATTGAAGAAGCCCAAGACATTTGCAACATGAGAGTGGATGAGCTTATTGGGCCACTTCAAACTTTTGAATTGGCTATCGACGATAGATCTAAAAATAAGAACAAGAGCATAACCTTTATCTCCAATATTGAGGATGAAGAGGATCAATGTGACTTGGAGACTCATGAAGGATTTTCTAATGCCATTTTTCTTATTGGGAGGCAATTTAAGGTGTTGAAGAAAATGGATAGTAAGTTAAGACCTGATGTCAAGAACATGTCATTCAACATCAGTAAGAACAATGATTCTCAGAGAAAAGAAAGAATAGAAGAAAATCCCAATCAAGAAAAAGGCATTCAGTGTCATGTGTAACACCCCAATAAAATAAAATAATTATTTAAATCTAAGTTAATAGTATATTATTAATTTAAATTAATAATTGGATTATTTTATTATTGGAATAAAATAAATTGGAAAATATATAAGTTGGAATTAAGGAAAAAGTCCCATTTGGAGTAAAAAGGTTTCTACGTGAAAAACAGAGAAGCGATCGTGAAAGAGGAAAAGGGCAAAGAGGCAGAGCAAGGGCTGAAGGTTGAAGAGAGAAAAGCTTGGAGCTTGAGATTCGTCGATTAACTCAGGTAAGGGGGGTTTATCGTCGATTAATGGATATTATGGGATAATATGTGATGGGTAGTGATAAGCCGTTAATTTGACCCTAATTGGGATTGTTGATGCTGAAGAATTGAATTGGATAAATTGTATTTAGACTATAATTGAATCTGTGTTTGGGTTAGTTGTGAAATTCCGAACGTATAGCTTTTTACGGAATCGGAATCGGAGGTCCGGAAGTCCTCCAACGGCGGAAAATGCGGAGAATTCTGCATTCTGCCTTGTGTTAGCGCAGGAACTGCTGTTTTGTCTGCGTTAACCGGTTAACCCAGGGCGTTAACCGGTTAACACTGTTGCGAATTGTGAAATTGGTGCTGTTTTTCCTGCGTTAACCGGTTAACCCAGGGCGTTAACCGGTTAACACTGTTAAGTTTTGGGCAGTGAGCGTGTTTTGCCTGCGTTAACCGGTTAACCCAGGGCGTTAACCGGTTAACACTGTTGCAGAGTGAAAAATTGGTGTTTTAAATGTTGTGTACCTATTTGAGGGTTGGCCTATGTTGGCCTATGGTGTAATAGGGATTAATTCCCGCTGTTTTGAGCAGTATATGGATTAGTGGAATGTACTAATATTGTGGTTGTTGTTTGGCATAATCTGACATGCTTATGTGATGAAATATTGATGATGTATAATGATATGCATGATGCTGTGAATGTATATATTATGCATGTATGTGTGAATGGACTGTTGTATGGCTTAGAGTGTGAGCATATGTCTATTCTTGAATTGTTGTTGATGTTGCATTGCTAGATGATTAGCATGCGTGGCATAGCCTTCGGGGCTGTAGCTAATTCCCATGGTGAGGAATTAGTGAGTGAATCATTGTGGATTTGTTGTTGATGTTTGCATACTAGATGATTAGTGTGCATAGTCTAGCCTTTGGGGCTGTAGCTAATTCCCATGGTGAGGAATTAGTGAGTGAGTCATTAGATCTCAAATGAGTGGGACTAGTGAGCTTAGTAGCCGTATCTGGAGTTGATCGGTGAGCTTGAACTATATGTTC
Source organism: Lathyrus oleraceus (assembly GCF_024323335.1). Classification (NCBI taxonomy): domain Eukaryota; kingdom Viridiplantae; phylum Streptophyta; class Magnoliopsida; order Fabales; family Fabaceae; genus Lathyrus; species Lathyrus oleraceus. Next base: position 442,506,722 of record NC_066584.1, on the reverse strand, counting down.
AAGAATAGTCGGTACCGCATGTGTAGAGTTTCATTGCATAAATATATGTATGGCGTATAATATGAATGGATGTATTCCAATATTATACGTGTGTTGTGTTGTTGTTAAGTATGATTTGAGATTATACTTGTGTTGTATGTTGGTGTTGAGTATGATGTTGAGCCAATGAGCTGTTACTGAATGTGTGTTGCAATTAGGGTAATTGATGTGTTAATTTACTTAACATGACATGAGATTTTATAATGCTTATTATATTGATTGAGAACTCACCCTTACAACTATTTTTCAGGTAACGAGAAATGAGTTGAGTAGAAGCTAATGCTTGGAGTCTAGTGTAGTCTCCTTAGTGGGTCATGCTCTGATAGATGTAACATCGGGAGGGAACATTTTAATTGTATTGTTGACAATTGTTGAACTAGTTTACATGTATTGTGGTACATGTTTTATACTGATGTTGGATTTCATTCCGTTGCGTATTATGCAACTATTTTATTTGATAAATGAAAGAGCATGACTGTTATATTGTCGAATGGTGTGGAATATTGTGTGACACCCTTACTTGGCATAATTACTCTGATTAGTATATGTTGATATTTTAAATTAAATATTTGGGGTATTTAGAAGGGTGTTACATTAGTGGTATCAGAGCATAGTCGGTCGAGTCGAGTCGTAATTATTCTGTTTCCCCTGTACGGTATAGGTGTTGTGTAACCCTATCAGTACTTATTGTTTTAGTTTGTTTGGGTTTTCAGAATAGAGATGGCTGGAAGAGGTAGAGATGATGCTGCGATTGCTGAGGCTCTGGGTATGCTAGCTGGAGTACTTGGAGAGAATCCGAATGTTGTGGGAATGAGAGCTGCTCGTCAACTGAGTGAGTTCCAGAAGAACAATCCTCCAATGTTCAAGGGAGCATACGATCCAGATGGCGCTCAGAAGTGGTTGAAGGAGATCGAGAGAATCTTCCGAGTGACTGAGTGTGCCGATAACCAGAAGGTCAGATTCGGTACGCATATGCTGTCAGAGGAAGCTGATGATTGGTGGGTTGCTACCCGCACGGAGTTGGAATCTGCTGGGAATGCTGAGATCTCTTGGACGGTGTTCAGAGAGAGATTCCTGAGGAAGTACTTTCCAGAGGATGTCAGAGGAAAGAAAGAGATAGAGTTTTTGGAATTGAAACAGGGTAACAGGTCTGTTACTGAGTATGCTGCTAAGTTCACAGAGTTGTCGAAGTATTACACTCCCTATGATGAGGCTACTGGGGAATTTTCGAAATGTGTGAAGTTTGAGAACGGGTTGCGTCCCGAGATCAAACAGGCTATTGGATATCAGCGGATCAGAGTGTTTTCTGACTTGGTTGACTGTTGCAGGATTTTTGAACAGGATTCCAAAGCCAGAGCAGAGAGCTATCAGCAGAGGGTTGATAGGAAAGGCAAGAATCAGAATGATCGTGGAAAACCGTATGCAGCTGGCAAAGGTTTTCAGAGTCAGAGTGGGATGAAGAGGCCTAGTGGGGGAGACTCTAGTGCTCCTGCTAAGTGTTATAGATGTGGTCGGGCTGGACATCGTGTCCATGAGTGCACCAGTGCTGCTATGAAGTGTTTCAAGTGTGGTAAAGGTGGTCACTTGGCTGCAGAGTGCCGGTTGAAGACTGTAACTTGTTTCAACTGTGGAGAGTTGGGTCATATCAGTCCACAGTGTCCTAAGCCGAAGAAAGAGAATCAGTCAGGAGGCAAGGTCTTTGCTTTATCGGGTTCTAAGACTTCTGCAGATGATCGTTTGATCCGAGGTCCGTGTTATATTAATGGCTTTCCTCTTGTAGCTATTATTGACACCGGTGCTACTCATTCCTTTATATCTTTGGATTGTGCTGTGAAACTTAAGTTAGAGATATCTGAGATGCTTGGAAGTATGGTGATTGATACTCCTGCAAAGGGTTCAGTGACTACTACTTCAGTTTGTTTGAGTTGTCCTTTGAGTATTTTTGGTAGAGACTTTGGGATAGACCTTGTGTGTCTTCCATTAGTGCAGATTGATGTTATCTTGGGAATGAACTGGTTGGTGTTTAATCGAGTTTCTATCAACTGTTTTGATAAGACTGTGATATTTCCTGAGATTGAAAAGGGAAAGGATTTGTTTCTATCAGCGAGGCAAGTGAATGAGGCAGTAGTAGATGGGGCAGAGTTGTTTATGCTGTTAGCGACTTTGGAGGCTAAAGATAAACTGGTGATCGGCGATCTAGCCGTGGTGTGTGATTTTCCTGATGTGTTTCCGGAAGAGGTGAATGAATTGCCGCCAGAGCGTGAAGTTGAGTTCTCGATTGATTTGGTACCTGGTACTAGGCCGATATCGATGGCTCCGTACCGTATGTCTGCTGTTGAGTTAGCTGAATTGAAGAGTCAGTTGGAAGATCTGTTGGACAAGAAATTTATTCGTCCGAGTGTGTCACCGTGGGGTGCGCCAGTGTTATTGGTTAAGAAGAAAGAAGGTACTATGAGGTTGTGTGTGGACTACAGGCAACTGAATAAAGTGACGATCAAGAATCGGTATCCTTTACCTAGGATTGATGATTTGATGGATCAGTTGGTTGGTGCGAGTGTGTTCAGCAAGATAGATTTGAGATCTGGGTATCATCAGATACGTGTGAAAACTGAGGATATTCAGAAGACTGCTTTCAGAACAAGGTATGGACATTATGAGTATTTTGTGATGCCTTTTGGTGTGACTAATGCGCCTGGAGTATTCTTGGAGTATATGAATAGGATTTTCCATCCGTACCTAGATAAGTTTGTTGTGGTGTTTATTGATGACATTTTGGTGTATTCGAAATCTGAAGAAGAGCATGCTGAGCATTTGAGAGTGGTTTTAGAAGTTCTACGAGAAAAGAAGTTATTTGCTAAACTGTCGAAGTGTGAATTTTGGTTAGAAGAGGTTAGTTTTCTTGGTCATGTGATTTCAAGAGGTGGTGTTGCTGTTGATCCTTCTAAGATAGAAGCGGTATCTAAGTGGGAAGCTCCGAAGTCTGTTGCTGAGATTCGAAGTTTTCTTGGTTTGGCTGGTTATTATAGGAAGTTCATTGAGGAATTTTCCAAGTTGGCGTTACCGTTGACAATGTTGACTAGAAAGGGGCAAGCATTTGTTTGGGACTCAAAATGTGAAGAAGGTTTCCAAGAGTTAAAGAGAAGGTTGACTACTGCTCCTATTCTGATATTACCGAGTTCGTCGGAACCATTTGAAGTTTACTGTGATGCTTCATTGTTGGGTTTGGGTGGTGTGTTGATGCAGAATAAGCAGGTTATAGCTTATGCTTCGAGACAACTGAGGGTTCATGAGAGGAACTATCCGACGCACGATTTAGAGTTGGCAGCTGTGGTATTTGTTCTGAAGTTATGGAGGCATTACTTGTACGGGTCGAGATTTGAGGTTTTCAGTGACCATAAAAGTTTAAAGTATTTGTTTGACCAGAAAGAGCTGAATATGAGACAGAGGAGATGGTTGGAGTTTCTGAAGGATTATGACTTTGGTTTGAATTACCATCCTGGTAAAGCCAATGTAGTGGCTGATGCATTGAGTCGGAAATCATTGCATATGTCTATGTTAATGGTTAAGGAATTGGATTTACTTGAGCAGTTTAGAGACTTGAGTTTGGTGTGTGAGAGTACTCACAATAGTGTTAGATTGGGAATGTTGAAGTTAACAAGTGGTATTCTGGATGAGATCAGAGAGGGTCAGAAATCCGATGTGTTTTTGGTTGATAAGTTGACTTTAGTGAATCAAGGCCAAGGTGGTGAATTCAGAGTTGATGGGAATGGTGTTTTGAAATTTGGTAATCGGGTGTGTATTCCGGATGTTGCCGAACTTAAGAAGAGTATTCTTGAGGAAGGACATCGTAGTGGCTTGAGTATTCATCCTGGAGCTACGAAGATGTATCATGATTTGAAGAAGTTATTTTGGTGGCCGGGAATGAAAAGAGAAATTGCGAGTTTTGTTTATTCCTGTTTGACTTGTCAGAAGTCAAAGATTGAGCATCAGAAACCGTCTGGGCTAATGCAACCGTTGGCTATCCCAGAGTGGAAGTGGGATAGTATCAGTATGGATTTTGTTTCTGGTTTGCCGAGAACAAGTAAGAATTTTGAAGCCATTTGGGTGATCGTTGACAGATTGACAAAGTCGGCTCATTTCATTCCGATTAGAATGGATTATCCGTTAGAGAGATTAGAGGAGTTGTATATTGAGAAGGTTGTAAGCTTGCATGGTATTCCGTCGAGTATTGTTTCGGACAGAGATCCTAGATTTACATCGAAGTTCTGGGAAGGTTTGCAGAAGGCTTTGGGAACTAAGCTAAGATTGAGTTCTGCATATCATCCGCAGACTGATGGTCAGACGGAGAGGACGATTCAGTCACTAGAGGATCTTTTGAGGGCTTGTGTTTTGGAAAAAGGAGGTGCTTGGGATTGTTATTTGCCTTTGATTGAGTTTACCTACAACAATAGTTTTCATTCGAGCATTGGTATGGCACCGTTTGAAGCTTTGTATGGTAGGAGATGTCGGACACCTTTATGTTGGTATGAGTCCGGTGAGAGTGTTGTGGTTGGACCGGAGATTGTTCAACAAACTACGGAAAAGATTAAGATGATTCAGGAGAAAATGAGAATTGCTCAGAGTCGTCAGAAGAGTTATCATGACAAGAGAAGGAAGTCACTTGAGTTTCAAGAGGGAGATCATGTGTTTCTTCGTGTTACTCCGATAACTGGTGTGGGTCGAGCTTTAAAGTCGAAGAAGTTGACACCTCGATTTATTGGTCCTTATCAGATTTTGGAGAGGATAGGAGAGGTAGCCTATCGTGTCGCTTTACCGCCGTCGCTTGCGAATTTGCATGAGGTTTTTCATGTGTCTCAGTTGAGGAGGTACATTCATGATCCGTCGCATGTAGTCCAAGTAGATGATGTACAGGTGAGAGATAACTTGACTGTTGAAACATCACCTATGAGGATCGAGGATCGAGAGTTGAAGCAGTTGCGGGGTAAAGAGATTACCTTGGTGAAGGTAGCTTGGGGAGGACCAGCAGGTGGCAATGTGACTTGGGAACTGGAGAGTAAGATGAAGGAGTCGTATCCGGAGTTGTTCGCTTGAGGTATGTTTTCGAGGACGAAAACTCTTTTAGTGGGGGAGAGTTGTAACACCCCAATAAAATAAAATAATTATTTAAATCTAAGTTAATAGTATATTATTAATTTAAATTAATAATTGGATTATTTTATTATTGGAATAAAATAAATTGGAAAATATATAAGTTGGAATTAAGGAAAAAGTCCCATTTGGAGTAAAAAGGTTTCTACGTGAAAAACAGAGAAGCGATCGTGAAAGAGGAAAAGGGCAAAGAGGTAGAGCAAGGGCTGAAGGTTGAAGAGAGAAAAGCTTGGAGCTTGAGATTCGTCGATTAACTCAGGTAAGGGGGGTTTATCGTCGATTAATGGATATTATGGGATAATATGTGATGGGTAGTGATAAGCCGTTAATTTGACCCTAATTGGGATTGTTGATGCTGAAGAATTGAATTGGATAAATTGTATTTAGACTATAATTGAATCTGTGTTTGGGTTAGTTGTGAAATTCCGAACGTATAGCTTTTTACGGAATCGGAATCGGAGGTCCGGAAGTCCTCCAACGGCGGAAAATGCGGAGAATTCTGCATTCTACCTTGTGTTAGCGCAGGAACTGCTGTTTTGTCTGCGTTAACCGGTTAACCCAGGGCGTTAACCGGTTAACACTGTTGCGAATTGTGAAATTGGTGCTGTTTTTCCTGCGTTAACCGGTTAACCCAGGGCGTTAACCGGTTAACACTGTTAAGTTTTGGGCAGTGAGCGTGTTTTGCCTGCGTTAACCGGTTAACCCAGGGCGTTAACCGGTTAACACTGTTGCAGAGTGAAAAATTGGTGTTTTAAATGTTGTGTACCTATTTGAGGGTTGGCCTATGTTGGCCTATGGTGTAATAGGGATTAATTCCCGCTGTTTTGAGCAGTATATGGATTAGTGGAATGTACTAATATTGTGGTTGTTGTTTGGCATAATCTGACATGCTTATGTGATGAAATATTGATGATGTATAATGATATGCATGATGCTGTGAATGTATATATTATGCATGTATGTGTGAATGGACTGTTGTATGGCTTAGAGTGTGAGCATATGTCTATTCTTGAATTGTTGTTGATGTTGCATTGCTAGATGATTAGCATGCGTGGCATAGCCTTCGGGGCTGTAGCTAATTCCCATGGTGAGGAATTAGTGAGTGAATCATTGTGGATTTGTTGTTGATGTTTGCATACTAGATGATTAGTGTGCATAGTCTAGCCTTTGGGGCTGTAGCTAATTCCCATGGTGAGGAATTAGTGAGTGAGTCATTAGATCTCAAATGAGTGGGACTAGTGAGCTTAGTAGCCGTATCTGGAGTTGATCGGTGAGCTTGAACTATATGTTCAAGAATAGTCGGTACCGCATGTGTAGAGTTTCATTGCATAAATATATGTATGGCGTATAATATGAATGGATGTATTCCAATATTATACGTGTGTTGTGTTGTTGTTAAGTATGATTTGAGATTATACTTGTGTTGTATGTTGGTGTTGAGTATGATGTTGAGCCAATGAGCTGTTACTGAATGTGTGTTGCAATTAGGGTGATTGATGTGTTAATTTACTTAACATGACATGAGATTTTATAATGCTTATTATATTGATTGAGAACTCACCCTTACAACTATTTTTCAGGTAACGAGAAATGAGTTGAGTAGAAGCTAATGCTTGGAGTCTAGTGTAGTCTCCTTAGTGGGTCATGCTCTGATAGATGTAACATCGGGAGGGAACATTTTAATTGTATTGTTGACAATTGTTGAACTAGTTTACATGTATTGTGGTACATGTTTTATACTGATGTTGGATTTCATTCCGTTGCGTATTATGCAACTATTTTATTTGATAAATGAAAGAGCATGACTGTTATATTGTCGAATGGTGTGGAATATTGTGTGACACCCTTACTTGGCATAATTACTCTGATTAATATATGTTGATATTTTAAATTAAATATTTGGGGTATTTAGAAGGGTGTTACATCATGAATGTGAAGGTTTTGGTCACATTAGATCAAAAAGTCCCACGTATCTCAAGAAACAAAAGAATGACTTGTCTGATGATTATGAAGGTGAAACTGGTGAGGAAATTGCTAAGCATATTACAACTTTCACTGGTAGACATGAATTTGATGAAGATTCTTATGATGAGGATGTATCTTACGAAGAATTGGCCGCTTCCTTTAAAGGAATTTATGTCAGAAGTGAAGAGGTGTGTAAGTTGGGAGATGAGCAAAAGAGAATACAACTCAACTACAGGCTGAAAAAAAGAAACTTTTATCTACTCTCACTAATCTTGAAAATGAGGTAACTCTATTGTCTTCTAAACTCGAAAACATGACTAAATCCATAAGAATGTTGAACAATGGGTTTGATATGCTAGATGAAATTCTTCAAGTTGGAAAAGGGGCCGAAAACTTAAAAAATATAGGTTTTAATTACCAATATCAAAATAAACAAGGAAAAACCCTCGTGACAAAACTTATTCCTCCATCAAGGAAGTATGAGCCCATGATGTCCAACCAAATGATACAACATCCTGCCAGACATCAGGAAACTCAAACTAAAGTCAAGTTTTTGCCTTGGAAATGTCATTACTATGGTAAATATGGACATATAAAGCCTTGATGCTACAATTTGTATGGTTATCCAAAACATCCAACATATCCTAGGGCTAATCATGTAATGACTAAAACTAGAAAGGAGTAGAAACCTAAGGTTGCTCCACATGAAACTACTTGTTATCCCACATGCCTAATGTTCAAGGAATATGAAGTCAAGTTGTGGCACCAGAAGCTTGGGAATCTAAATCTTAAAGGCATATCTCTTGGTTACTCTATAAATAGTAGCACTTTCAGGGTATTTAACTCCAGAACCAAGGGCATGATGGAATCCATTAATGTTTTGGATGATGATTCAATTATTCTAAAAGGGACTTATGTCAATAAAGATGTTGAAACATCATCTCAGCAGACTGATGCTTCAAAAAATATGGAAGACATCGAGTCAAACATTGAGCCAGTAAGGAATGGATCAGATGCTTCTGTTGACATCTGAGTTGTTTGTTTTTCTGTTTGATTTTGTATGTTTTTTGTGGGCCTTTTCCCTGATTATTGAACCTCTGTGTGCCATGGTCTGTACCTCTAACTCACATGTTCTGCTACTGCTTTGATCTATTGTTTTGTTGCCATTGATGAATGTTTGCTTGGTTTATCATATTTTATCTATAAAGGGGGAGTAGATAGTGTAGAGTATTGCTAGTTATGCCCTTGATATTTTTGTATTCTTTGTGTGAAGGTCGTTTCTTTGAGGGGGAGTATGTTTCATTTGTGACAAGGGGAGTTATTTATGTGTTGCTAATCATGAAATTTAGGGGGAGTTTGATTTTTTTGTACCTAGGTTGTTGTGTACTTGCTGTGATGTCAGACAAAATCTCTTGACATTTTGTTTCAGAGAATTCTGTTTGTGCTTAGACTGTTGTGTACTTGCTATGAAGTCAGCCAAAATATCCTGACATTTTGTTTCAGATAACTTTGTTTATGCTTAGGATGTTGTGTGCTTTTTGTGACGTTAGACATAATGTCTTGATATTTTGTTTCTAAAGGAGGCTTGGAGTGTGAGCTTATTTCTCTCTATGTATTTTCTGTGAGGCTGGGTTTCTACTACTTATTTCAACTGTGTATTCCTTTGATATGTCTTGGTGTTATACCAAGTGTTTGGTTGTTTGATTTTTGTGCTTGTGATTATTGTTGTTGTGTTATTTTTTCTCTAGCTATTTGATGCAAAGGTTGTTTTAGCCAAAATTTGCCAAAGGGGGAGATTGTTAGGTCTGTGCTTTTATGATTGGCAGCAATTTTGTTAAAACATGTATCATAGCAAGATGTTGAGCAAGATGTCCTGACTTGTTGATCAGATATCTTTGCAGGTTTTGTTTTACTTCTTGGATGACTCATTTTGTTATGAGATATATGAAGATTCTCTAAATACTCAGCTATCATATCTGACTGTCAAAGAAGGTTTTTTTAGGAACTCTTATTTCGTTTACAACAGTGCATTTGTTTCATAAAAAGGGATGTTGAGACATTTTAAGGAAACATCATATTAGATTTGATTGTGCGGAATGAATGTCAAAACATTTAAGGAGACATTAGATTTGGTTCTGCCGAATAGATGTAAAAATATTTAAGAAAACATCAAATTTGATTTGATCAAATATTATGCAGAACACATGTCAAAACATTTAAGGATACATCAGATTTGATTCTGCAAAATGGATGTCAAAACATTTAAGGAGACATCAGATTTGATTTGATCAAATATTATGCAGAACAGATGCCAAAACATTTAAGGAGACATCATATTTGATTTAATCAACTTTGATTTGATTTGTTTTATTTTGGATCTGCTAGTTTTAATGCTTAAGCCCATGCTTACCAAAGGCTATTTAAAGAGGACGTTACTAAACCTAATTGACAGAAGAGAGAGCTACACTTCAGCATTGGAAAATTAGGGTTTTAGTTGTTTTTGTTATTTGTTAGCCTTTATAGTATATCCTTGATACTCGAATTGGACTAAGTATAATGAGTTGTATTTGTGAATCACTCATGAGCTTTTAAGAAAGAATGTATTTTATATCATTGGAAGTGTGTCTTCTATTCTTTGATTGTTTTCAGTTGTTATCACTGTTGTGTGATTGAAGGGAAGTGAGAGGGGTCTCATACCTAGGAGAGTCTTAGATAGAAATTCCAAGGGTAGTGATTAGGTGAAAAGTTTGTAAAACCAAAGGTTGTTTAGAACTTCAAACTAATACTATTATAATGGGTTTCCTTCTTGGATTGGATACCTCTATATGTAGGTGACATTGCACCGAACTGGGATAACAATTGACATGTGTTATTTACTTCCTGTTTTTTACACTGTTATTGGTTCTGGTGTGACATGTCTTAAACCTGGTGTCGTGAAATCGTTTACGACATCTGTCTTCTGCGTAATTATTTCTGGTGTGACATGTCATGATCATGGTGTCATGATATTGTATACGAAATTTGTTATCTTCTTACTATTATTGTTGTATGAAGTCCTGATATTAGTGTCGTGATATCGCATATGACATTTGATATCTGCGTACCAGAATTTCAATTGGTATCAGAGTAGGCACCCTGTTATGTTTTGGGTGAGCTCCAGGGAGATACTTTCTGGTACCATGGAAGGAGGATTTGTTAATAGACCATTTATCTTAGATGGAACCAACTATGACTATTGGAAGGCACATATGGTGGCATTCCTAAAATCTATGGATAACAAACTTGGAAAGCCGCCATCAAGGGTTGGGAACATCCTGTTATGAAGGACAAATATGGGAAGGCTACTACTGACTTGAAGCCTAAAGATGACTGGTCTAAGGAAGAATATGAATTGTCTCTTGGAAACTCAAAAGCTTTGAATGCTCTATTTAATGGGGATGACATAAACATATTCAGGCTAATAAAATCATTTATTATAGCCAAAGATGCATGGGAAATTCTCAAACCACTCATGAAGGCACATCTAAAGTGAAGGTGTCTATACTTCCAGTTCTCACTACTAGATTTGAGAATCTAAAGATGAAAGATGATGAGAGTATTCATGATTTTCACATGAATTTTCTTGAAATACCAAATTCATCTAGTGCCTTGGGAGAGATGATGTCAGAAGAAATGTTGGTTAGAAAAGTTCTCAGGTCCATACCTAAGAAATTTGACATGAAGGTCACAACTATTGAAGAAGCCCAAGATATTTGCAACATGAGAGTAGATGAGATTATTGAGTTACTTAAAACTTTTGAATTGGCTATCAGTGATAGATCTGAAAAGAAGAACAAGAGCATAACTTATATCTCCAATGTTGAGGATGAAGAGGATCAATGTAACTTGGAGACTGATAAAGGAATTTCTAATGCCACTGTGCTTTTTGGGAGGCAATTCAATAATGTGTTGAAGAAAATGGATAGCAAGTCAAGACCTGATGTCAAGAACATGTCATTCGACATCAGTAAGAACAATGATTCTCAGAGAAAAGTAATAACAAAATAAAAGCCAAATCAAGGAAATGGAATTAAGTGTCATGAATGTGAGGGTTTTTGTCACATTAGATCAGAATGTCCCATGTATTTCAAGAAACAAAAGAAGGGCTTGTATGATGATTCTGAAGGTGAAACTGATGACAAAATTTCTAAGCATGTTATGACTTTCACTAGTAGATATGAATCTGATGAAGATTCTTATGATGAGGATGTATCTTATGAAGAATTGGCCGCTTCCTACAAAGAGCTTTGTGTCAGAAGTGAAAAGGTATGTAGGACAGGAGAAGAGCAGAAGAGAATCATAGCTCAACTACAGGCTAGAAAAGAGAAACTTTTATCTACTATCACTGATCTTGAAAATGAGGTAACAATATTGTCTTCTAAACTTGAAAACATGACCAAATCCATAAGAATATTGAACAATGGGTCTAATATGCTAGATGAAATTATTCAAGTTGGAAAAGGGGCTAGAAACTTAAAAGATATAAATTTTAATTACCAATATCAAAATAAATAAGGAAAAACCGTGTGGCAAAATTTATTCCTCCAGAAAGGAAGTATGAGCCCGTGATATCCGACCAATTGATACAACATCCTGCGGGATATCTGGAAACTCAAACTAAAGTCAAGTTTTTGCCCTGGAAATGTCATTACTATGGTAAATATGGATCTATAAAGCCTTTTTGCTATAAACTGTATGGTTATCCAAAACATCCAACATATCCTAGGGTTAATCATGTAACGATTAAAACTAGAAAGGAGTGGAAACCCAATGTTGTTCCACATGAAACTACTTGTTATCCCACATGCCTAATGTCCAAGGAATATGAAGTCAAGTTGTGGCACCATAAGCTTGGACATCTGAATCTCAAAGGTATATCTCTTGGTTACTCTACAAATAGTAGTGTTTTTAGGGTATTTAACTCCAGAACCAAGGGCATGATGGAATCCATTAATGTTGTGGCTGATGATTCAATTATTGTAAAAGGGACTTATGTCAATAAAGATGTTGAAACATGATCTCAGCAGACTGATGCTTCAGAAAATATGGAAGACATTGAGTCAAACATTGAGCCAACAAGGAATGAATCAGATGCTTCTGTTGACATCTGAGTTTGTTTTTCTATTTGATTTTGTATTTTTTTGTGGGCCTTTGCCCTGGTTATTGAACCTCTGTGTGCCATGGTCTGTCCCTCTAACTCACATGTTCTTCGACTACTTTTCTCTATTATTTTATTACCATTGATGAATGTCTGCTTGGTTTGTCATATTCTGGGTAAAAGGGGGGATTAAATAGTGTAGAGTATTGCTAGTTACGCTCTTGATTTTTTTGTATTCTCTGTGTGAAGTTTTTTTTTGAGGGGGAGTATGTTTCATGTATGACAAAGGGAGTTATTTATGTGTTGTTGATTATGATATTTAGGAGGAGTTTGATTTGTTTGTACCTAGGTTGTTGTGTACTTGCTGTGATGTCAGACAAAATGTCTTGACATTTTGTTTCAGAGAATTCTGTTTGTGCTTAGGTTGTTGTGTACTTGCTTTGATGTCAGATAGAATGTCTTGAAATTTTGTTTTATAGAATTTTATTTATGCTTAGGCTGTTGTATTCTTGTTATGACGTCAGACAGAATGTCTTGACATTTTGTTTCTAAAGGAGGCTTGAAGTGTGAATTTATTTCTCTCTATGTATTTTCTGTGAGGCTGGGTTTCTACTACTTATTTCAACTGTGTATTCCTTTGATATGTCTTGGTGTTATACCAAGTGTTTGGTTGTTTGATTTTTGTGCTTGTGATTATTGTTGTTGTGTTATTTTTTCTCTAGCTATTTGATGCAAAGGTTGTTTTAGCCAAAATTTGCCAAAGGGGGAGATTGTTAGGTCTGTGCTTTTATGATTGGCAGCAATTTTGTTAAAACATGTATCATAGCAAGATGTTGAGCAAGATGTCCTGACTTGTTGATCAGATATCTTTGCAGGTTTTGTTTTACTTCTTGGATGACTCATTTTGTTATGAGATATATGAAGATTCTCTAAATACTCAGCTATCATATCTGACTGTCAAAGAAGGTTTTTTTAGGAACTCAAATATTATGCAGAACAAATGTCAAAACATTCAAGGAGACATTAGATTTGATTATGCAGAATGGATGTCAAAATATTTAAGGAGACATCAGATTTGATTTTGCAGAATGGATGTCAAAATATTTAAGGAGACATCAGATTTGATTAGATCAAATATTATGCAGAATAGATGCCAAAACATTTAAGGAGATATCATATTTGGTTTAATCAACTTTGATTTGATTTGTTTTGTTTTGGATCTCCTGATTTTAATGCCTAAGCCCATGCTTACCAAAGGCTATTTAAAGAGGACATTACTAAACCTAATTGACAGAAGAGGGAGCTACACTTCAGCATTGGAAAATTAGGGTCTTAGTTGTTTTTGTTATTTATGAGCCATTATAGTATCTCCTTGATACTCGAATTGGGCTAAGTATATTGAGTTGTATTTGTGAATCACTCATGAGCTTTTAAGCAAATTTGTATTTTATTTCATTGGAAGCGTGTCTTCTGTTCTTTGATTGTTTTCAGTTGTTATCACTGTTGTGTGATTGAAGGGAAGTGAGAGGGGTCTCATATCTAGGAGAGTCTTAGATAGAAGTTCCAAGGGTAGTGATTAGGTGAGAAGTTTGTAAAACCAAAGGTTATTTTAGAACTTTAAACTAATACTATTATAGTGGGTTTCCTTCTTGGATTGGATACCCCTATATGTAGGTGACATTGCATCGAATTGGGTTAACAATTGACATGTGTTATTTACTTCCTGTTTTTTACACTGTTATTGGTTCTGGTGTGACATGTCTTAAACCTGGTGTCGTGAAATCGTTTACGACATCTGTCTTCTGCGTAATTATTTCTGGTGTGACATGTCATGATCATGGTGTCATGGTATTGTATACGAAATTTGTCATCTTCTTACTATTGTTGTTGTGTGTCTATGTGTAAGCCCTAGAGGCCAATAATTTTGGGACTTGTATCGAATTATTTATTAATAAAAAAGGCTTTTTTTCTTTACTATGTTTGTTTAATAAAGTCCCTAGAATAGTGTCGCATCCTGCGAAAAATCAACCGGCGGGACTCAAATAAAAACACAACACAGAGCCGCCACTGCGCGTTATTTATCCCAAGATAGGGAAAGGAAACGCTCAGAGAAACCTGGAAAGGAAATGGTCTTGCGACCAAAGAGAAAGGGTAAGGGAGTCGGTTACGCGAGGGGAAGGTATTAGCACCCCTCACGTCCGTCGAACTCGACGGGATCCACGTTCTAAGAAAAGAATAGGTTGCTAAAACATCACACACACACACACAGGGGACGCAGGTGGGGTTAAGAGAAGGGAGCTCGATAGGACATCGCATCCTATGCCTACATATCTCGTCTGAAACGAGAATCAGAGCCACTGTAGTTCGGCTTACACACGCCAAACAACACAAAACACACCAACAGATGGCAAACATGGAGCCTGACAACCACTCGATGGAATTACGTCAGCATCCGAACCAAAACACACTCAAAAGGGCAAACGTGGAGCCCGACAGCCAATCACTGGACTTACGTCGGCATCCGAACCAAACACGCAATCAAATAACAAGTAAACACACGCAAAAAAGAAAAAAGGTTGCCCGGAGTGGTCTCGCACGACCACCTGCCTACATACCTCGTCTGGAACAAGGATCAGGGCGATGTAGTTCCCCCTAAAGGGAAAGAAAACCTAGCCAGAAACCAGGGGAAGACACACTACCAGGGAGCTGGACTCGAGCCTAGTGTTGTCATGCATCGTTACCCTAGGTTCAGTTTTCTATCCTACTTGCATAAGCAAACTACTCCTATCCAGGAAAGAAGCAAGCATACAAGCATACAAAATAATTCAAGCATACATCAAATGAGAACAAGCATCTCAAACAGATATCCACATAGCACGCACTATAACCAAACAAGTGGGCTCACACAATAGGTTTGACTGCCTCAGCAAGTCATCTGTACGGGCTGTGTTTGCTCTTAACCTTGCCATTACGAGGCTAAGGTGAAGCAGATGAAAGGTGAAGTGAGGATCAGACCTCACAGCTCTTATCCCTGACCAGGGAGAGCTTCTGACAAATGAGCATGGGTCCAGAATGGGGGAACCCTTCTATACTCAGAGACTCTGACACAATGTGCACTGCACAAGATCTTGGGCTTGTGATCTCAATGCTACAACCATGTAATGGGAGCAAGGAGAAGACTCAACTGAATAGTGGGGGATAGATTGCATATCCCTACCTTCCACCAATTGCCTTATTTAAAGGACTTTTCCTGCTTGGGCACAAATGTAAACACACACAAGCATCGCCTCTTAAGGAGGACTTCAGACAATTGCCTGGCCAAGTAACAGGCCAGGTCTTCCAGACTACATGAAGTTAGGAAGTTATACCTCAATGCAAGTTGCTTAAGCAAAGCAAAGCAAAAGTTCACAAGGAATTGAGCAACTAAAAGTACCTGGAAACAGTCAAACACAGTTAGTACTCAGACAGACAAAAATAAACAGCAAGTATTAATCAGTCAGACTATACAAACTAATGCACAACAAAGGCAAGCTATGAGCTCAAGCCCAATCTTCACAACCTACAAAACAAAGTTATGTTAGTGTACAAACATCAAACAACATCAATTGAATTGACTTGGTTCAATCTCCATACACATTGCACCTTTTCATCCTGAAAAATCAATCAAATGTTAGAAACTAGACCACTAGGCCAAGCCTAGGGTCCAAAGGTGACAAAAATGTCTAAACAGCAAGGGATCTCTAACCAAAGTCAAATTAATGTCAAACAAAAGCCAACACAATTAGTCCCATGTTTATATCATCCACCATATTCATTTCATGCACCAAACAATTCAATTTAGGTTAAATGAAGCATCAAACATCCAAACAGAACTATTGCATTCAAATCCATATCAAAACAATTCCAAAAATCCTCAAATAATTTACACCTAAACAGGGCATATTCAAGGTATGGCATGTCAAATTTTAGCTCGATTGGGCAAAGGGAACCATGTCAATGAAAATCAACAAAAACAGACACAATTATATGAGCCAAATCACAACATCAACACATGCATTTACTTCAAAAATTCATAAGTCCATGAAAACAATAAAGAAATGAATGGGACTAAAAGCACCATGTCCTATCATGTGTCTATAACCAGCACAACAAATTTCATATTCATTCAATACCATATGAGCATTTCACACAAGATCTACCAACCTATGTCACATGAACTTGCATAATTGACCAACAGAGATGAAAAATACCAATCAATTTGAAAATGCAATGGAAAAATCCAGAAAAATACACATAGCATCTTAACATGTTAATGAACATCCATGCAAAATTTCATTCCATTCTAACAAGTCTAGGTCATGAAAATAAATCCAGAAAGATGACCTAACTAGGTGTGACACAAATTGTCACACCTAGATTCCAAAATTCATAACTCAATCACCAGGAATCCAACATTCATGAAATTTACATGTAAATAACCATCAACCAGTCTACAATTACCACAAAAATTTTCAAGCATTTATTTGTAAGCATGAGGATTTCACAATCAAAATGGCCAAAGGTATCAAAATTGCACACATGTTAATCAACCCTAGGTCAAACCTAAATTCCTCCAAGCACAACTTCCAAAAATTAGTCAACAAAATTCTACAGTGAATTAGGAAGTCAACAAAAAAATCCACATATTTTTTGGATTGTTAAAACATTTTTTATGAATTTTTTAAAGTGTTTATGAATTTTAACAATTTTTTAGAATTAAATTAATTAAATTAGTTCATTAATGGCATATCCGTAATTAACATGAACAGTAACGCGGTAAACATCTTATTCAAATTTTCAAACAGGATTTCGGATCAAACAAGCCTTTCCTCATCGTTTTCGCTCAGAATTTTCCCAGGACCACATGAACATGAAGATCCACGAATTATCACCAAAATTTGCAAGCGCATAGTCTATGGAATCGTCTAAGAACAAGGAGTCCAAATATGTCAATGATTTAACCTACAAGTTCCTAAATCTCACGGATCGATCGCGTTAGGGTTTGGTTTCAAAACTTCTAATCAAGATTACTTCACCTACGTTTCATCATTCCTAAAACTAAAAGCATCACGATGCTCTACATGAACCAGTCTACAAAACGCATACAAGCAATCAAAGAACCATGACATTCGAAAAAATCAAGTACCTGGAATGCAGTGCTGGAACTGATGTTCTTCGCACGCTTTTTCCACAAACAGTTGAACTAGAAGCTCCAAGGATTTGAATGCAAGGCTTAGGTTCAATTGATTCTGCTCCTAGTGCTTGAATTCTCCAAATGCCATGAATGATGCAAACTTGAACAGTCGTGTTTTAGTGTGAATTTGATGATGAAATCCAAAAACAGTTGATGATGATGATGAGAGGAATTGGCAGCAAGAAGAATTTCGAAAGATGACCAAGAATTGAGAGAGATCTTGTCAATTTTTGGTTTTGGTGTTCTTGAGAATTTTCAGAATTTGGAGAGAATTTTGATCTGATTTGGTGAATTGTGAAATCTGTTATGATTTAGTTGTGATTAGGAATATATACTCTTGATTAATCCATGCTTAATCACACTAATTAGCCAAATGCAAAATGCTTAGCATAATGTCATTTTCAAGCTAGGGGCAAAATTGAAATTTCACATGCCAGCTCATGACAGCTCATGGACAACTCACACACTCTCAAAATGACATGTGTGAGCTGTTGCAACTTGGTTCATGTTGATTGGATGCATATTTCTCATTTTCACTATGTGATGGCTTATGTGTTCATTTTCAAGTCCATTTCAAAAGCCATTTTCCAAACCATGAAGCCTTAGCATGTTATGAATATTCCAACAAGTTTCAAATTCCATTTATGAAGTGTTGCAAAAATCCCCACTCAAAAATTCCAATTATTTCACAAGTTGGACAATTTTGCCCCTGGTCCATTTAACTGTCCAGTTGAAATTTGACTTTTTGCATTGACCACTTTTGAGAAAATCCAATTATGCACCATGAAAGTACATGTCAAATGGAGTTTGTGCATATAAAGAACACTTAATTGGGATGCTCCATGTGGAAATTATGGCCTCCTGATTATGGGTCATTTTTGAAATTCACTGGACCATAACTTGACAACCATACATGGGATTTTCAAGTTCTTGGACTTTTTGGAAAGGTGAAAACAAGATCCACAACTTTCATGTTGAACAAATTTCCATTTGAAGCTCCCTTGGACATTTTATTTTGAGGTCAAAAACTTTCCATTTTTGGAAACTTCCATTACAAGTCACTTTCTATTTTTGGCAATTCTTGTCCTGACTTGATTTTCTCCATTCTTAAGCTTTGCAATGTCAAATAACACTTGTTTCAACATAAATGAAGTGTATCCAACTCATTTCCACCTCCCAATCCATAAAATCATGTACAGTTGACCACAGTTGACTTTTTCCACTGATAGATGAATCTGGCAATGCATTGATCAAATTGAGCCCCAATCCTCTGATGAAATGGTCCAAGGGTGAAACCCTAGCCTCCATAAGCTCAATACAATCATGAAATGATCCTCATATACATTGTAGACCCCATCTCCTGATCATGCCCTGATTGGCCCAATGCAACTGATTAGGGTTGACCAGTGGTCAAAACCCTAATCTCAAGGGATGTGCTTCAACACTTGATGAAATCAAACCATGATGATGATGTATCACTGTAATCAAGATGAAGGCCAATATCCTTTGAGAATCACAAAACCCTAATTTGGACCCGCACATCCTCAGATGATTAATGACCAGTCCAATGAAACCCTATCTGGCACTTGACCTCCTCATCTTCTGACCAAGACTTGTGAGGATGACTTGCACAATGTAACCACATGATATGCAATATGCCATGCCTAATGACCTAAAAATGTATGTAATATGTTAATGCTAGTCCCAAGAGAGGAGGGCAAATTTTGAGGTGTTACAAATAGCTAGTCCATTTAATGTATCAAGTGTGACTTAATCATGAGATCCCATTAAACATAAGGACACTATTCTTAAAGTATTCGTAGTCGAGCTTTGTTGTGAATAGGGATAACATTAAAGTATTAAGACTATTATGTATATAGACTGATGATCACATCTCATGGATCATGGATAAGGAGTTATCAAGTCTTAAAGATAGGTATCAATAATAGGAGTAATATTTATACTGGATTGACCTGCTATGAGAATACTATATAGAATGTTATGCAAAGTGTCATAAGTTATTCTTATGGTGATAATGGTGTATACCACCTTCGACCTGAAACCACTATGGACCCTAGATGCAGAGTCGAGTGCCTTATTGATGATCAAACATTATCTGTAACTAGATGACCATAAAGACAGTTGATGGGTACTCCACGAAGCATGCTGAGGGACATGAGTGACCTAGATGGAATTTTCCCATCATACGTAACAGGATAAATGTCTAAGGGCCCAATATTGAACTGGACAAGGATGACACGGTCTATGCCTTATGTTCAATATAGACATAAGGGCAAAAGGGTAATTATACACATAAGTATTATCCTAAAAGGTTTTGTCAGATCACATGACATTTTCGTGTCTTGGGTAGCAGTGATGTGTTGCTAGATACCGCTCACTGTTCATTATGTTAAATACGTGATTTAATATAATTATCAATGTCGAGAAAACCTACAGGGTCACATACAAAAGGACGGATTGATGAGAGATAGAGTAAAAAAGGAACACCGTAAGATACGACGCACTTAAGTGAATTTTAGAACATTGTAAGGTACGACGCACTTAAGTAGAATACGAAATATGGTAAGGTACCACGCGCTTAAGTGATTTTGGTATATCATAAGATATGGGTCACATAAACTTAAGTGAGTTTTTTAGCTTGCAACCCACACAAGTGGTTCTATAAATAGAACCCTTGTGCAGAAGCGTTGTATTAGATAAAATTTCGTTTCTCTCTCTCTCTCTCTCACACACTCACTCAAAGCCTTCATTAGTAGTAGCTAGCACGGAGATTGAAGGAATCTGTTCGTGTGGACTGGGTAGAGGCGTTGTCACTATTCAACGTTCGTGATCACTCCTTAGACATGAATCAAAGGTTTCAATTGCCACAAGAGGTAACAATTTCTATCATTGATCATGCCCATTCGTAAGGATAACTAAAGGAGAAAATTTTAATTTCCCCTGCATTTTGGATCTCCATTCTCCTTCAGTGTGAAGTCCTGATATTAGTGTCGTGATATCGCATACGACATCTGATATATGCATACCAGAATTTCAATTGGTATCAGAGTAGGCACCCTGTTCTATTTTAGGTGAGCTCCAGGGAGATACTTTCTGGTACCATGGAAGGAGGATTTGTTAATAAACCATCCATCTTAGATGGAACCAACTATGACTATTGGAAGACACATATGGTGGCATTCCTAAAATCCGTGGATGACAAGACTTGTAAAGTTGTCATTAAGGGTTGGGAACATCCTGTTGTGAAGGACAAAGATGGGAGACTACTACTAACTTGAAGCCTAAAGAGGAATGGTCTAAGGAAGAATATGAACTGTCTCTTGGAAACTCCAAAGTTTGAATGCTCTATTTAATGGAGTTGACAAAAACATATTCAGGCTAATAAACACATTTATTATGGCTAGAGATGCATGGGAAATTCTTAAACCATTCACGAAGGCACATCTAAAATGAAGATGTCTATACTTCAGGTTCTCACTACCATATTTGAGAATCTAAAGATGAAAGATGATGAGAGTATTCATGATTTTCACATGAATTTTCTTGAAATACCAAATTCATCTAGTGCCTTGGGAGAGATGATGTCAGAAGAAATGTTGGTTATAAAAGTTCTCAGGTCCATACCTAAGAAATTTGACATGAAGGTCACAACTGTAGCACCTCAAATTTGCACCCTACCCTTTTGTACATTCATTTCATATTAGGTCATAACATAACATAGGCCACTGCATAACATTGCATTGTCCATTTGCCCAAGTGCAAGCTCAGATGACGAATTAGATCAAACTGATCAGGAGAATCAGTCAGTCAAGCAAGCCAGTGCTATTTTCATTGAGACAAAGCCCTAGGGTGGATTTATCAAGCTCATATGGTCTAAGGATCATTGTGAAGTGATTTGGCCAAAGATTGGATGCTCAGAAGTCACCAGTCAAGCTGAATTTCAGCTGGAACCATAGAAAGTCAACTGTGGTCAACTGTGCCTGATTTTATGGATTGGAAGGTGGGAGATGGTTTGAAAGGCCTCATTCATGTCCATACAAGTCTCATTTGACATATCAAAGACCAAGGTTGAAGATTTGGAGGTCAGACAAGAAGTTTCCTAAAATGGCAGGTGACCTGTAATTTCAACTGCCCAAAATGGAAAGTTTTTCTCCTCAAAATAACTTCATCATAAAAGCTTCAAATGGAATTTTGTCCAACATGAAAGTGGAAGATCTTGATCTCACCATTCCAAAAAGTCCAAGAACTTGAAATTTCCATGTGTGGTTAGCAAGATATGGTCCAATCATTTTCAGAAAATACCCGAAATCAAAGTGCCATAACTCTCACATGGAGTGGCCAAATTGGATGGTTTTTCTTTGAGCAAATCACATTTAATGTGTACTTTCATAATCCATCATCACATTTTGCCAAAAGCATTCACACAAAAAGGCCATTTTTCAAGTGCACTAATTAAAATCCAAGGGCAAAATGGTCCAATTTGAGAAATATTTGGAATTTTGAAATGAGGCTTTTTGCAACAATTTCTAAATGTCATTTGTGACCTGTTGGAACCAAGTTTGGACAGAAAAATCAGCTGCATTAACCAAGGGCATTTTGGCCACACTTGAAAATTGCACATTAACACTAATCATGTACATTTTGCTAATCTTAATTAATTTGTGATTAAGCCTTGGTATAAATAGATAATTGCAACTGTATTCATAAAACACTAATCACTTTTTCAGATCCAATCCAAAAACCTCACCAAATTCTCTCAATTTTCACACTTTTCACATTCACTTTTTTCCAACTTTTCTCAAGAATCTTTGATTGTTCTTGCAATTTCTTTGTCAATTCTTCAGTTGCAGGTGTTTTAGGATTGCTGTTTTTGATAATTGAAGCAAGAACACGTGAAAATCCCAACTGTCCAAGCTTCACTCCATCAATGGCAAGTGGAAAATTCTTCATGATCATGCACGGTTGAGCTGCGAATTCTTCACCAAACACCTTCATAATCATCATCCTCCTTCTGTTTTCGAGAATCGGATCAAAACACGCAAAGATTTCGCACCGCCACTCCAAGAAGGTGAAATTTCGAACTTGTTAATTCACGCAATTGTTATATGCATCTTGTAGTGCGTTGAATGTAGAACATTTTTCCGTTTGAATCGCGTAATTTCGTCGAGTATTCATGGAGATATTTGGATTTAAAGTTTATGCGTCGAAACTTCTTTCGATCGAACCTTCGCGTGTGATAATCTTTAGGAAATTTCGTTTGCATATTGTTAATCTACACTGAAAGACGAAGAGATCCGTATATCATTTGCGTATTTTCGTTGAGATTGGATCGTAACCGAAGTTGGCAATAAGAGAAGCTATGAACGACGACGGACACGATGATGAATTCTGGGAAAAGTTGCTGTAGATCCGTTCATGCACTTGGCCAATTTAAGTTTCTGTTTGGCGCCGACTTGGACTAATCGCGAGCTGCCACAGCATACATGACGCTACAGTAACGTGTTTAGCTTGGCTTTGGAATATTTACATTACTGCCATTTAATTAGTTAATTCGTATTCCATTAAATAAATATTCAATAAATTTAACAAACTTAAAAAATTCATAAAAAATTCAATATTAGTCCAAATTAGGTGGGATTTTTTTTGTTAGTTTCCAAATTTTATCTACTTTCTTTTAGGCATAGTAGTGTAAGTTGTGCCTGGTAAAATTTTGGAATGGTATATCGATTTTTGACATGTGTGACATAATTGTATGTTTTGCCATTTTAATCACCAAATAATCATACTTCATCCAAAATTAATGAAATTTCATATGATGATTCTTGACACATTTCTGGAGATTTTCATGTATCATTTGTGATTTTTGGACCTCTGGATTTGTAGATATGATTTTTTCTTTTTGAGTGTGACAATATGTGTTACATTATGATATGCTGAGTTCATGAATTATTTTTCCATGCTTCCCCTAGGCCTATGGCTCTGATTTTTTGCATGAGATACAAGGAATTTTTACCAATATACCCCAGTTTTTCAATTAATTTCCCAAAATAACCCACATTTCAAAAAAATTCCCAATCTACCCCACATGCATAAGGGAGGCGCCAATTGGATTGGCGCCCCCTCTTAAAAATTACAAGGAGGCGCCAATTGGATTGGCTAGGGCACCTGCCCTAGCCAATCCAATTGGCGCCTATGTGTTATTTTTAAGAGGGGGCGCCAATCCAATTGGCGCCTCCCTTAAAAAAGCCTCAAATGGAAAAACTTTCAACATGAAAGTTGTAGATCTTTTCAAGACAATTAATTTGGATATAAATTTTGCAACATTTGGATTTTTTTTGAGAAAGTTATGGCCAGTTGAAGTTGGACTTCTGAGTTTTTCAACTGTTATCTGACCCATAATGTTTTGTATTATTGCATGTGTTTCTTTTAGGAATATGAATTTTTGTCCAACATAACATTTGAAGTAGACATCCTAAATTTTGCAATGCACTTGGTCCCACCTCAAAATAATAAAAAATGAGTGAGTTAGGTCCCTGCGAACTTGACCCAAAATTAGGGTTTCAACTGTAATTTGACCTATAATGTCTTGCATTATTTCATGTGTTTCTTTTAGAGTTATGAAATTTTGTCCAACATAACATTTGAAGTAGACATCTTAAATTTTCTAATGCACTTGGTCCCACCTCAAAATAATTAAAAATGAGTGAGTTAGGTCCCTGCGTGGTTGACCTAAAATTAGGGTTTTGAAATGTTTTGAAATGAATGATGAGCTTCCAAGTTTCAAATGGATTTTTGATGAACATGAAAGTTGTTCATATGGCGACTGTTGTTAAAACTTGAATGGAGGCGCCAATTGGATTGGCTAGGGCAGCTGCCCTAGGCTAGGGCAGGTGCCCTAGGCTAGGGTAGGTGCCCTAGCCAATCCAATTGGCGCCTATGTGTATGTTTTAAAAGGAGGCGCCAACTCAATTGGCGAGTCCCTCATAAAATGCCTTTTTTGTCTTATAAATAGATGCGTTGTGTGACCTATTGTTCCACAACTCATATAATCATTTGGCTATCATGTTTGGTGTTCGTCGCCGATACGGTAAGGTGATTTATGCGAGAGACAAACCGCAATTGCTGATGCTGTTTTGGAACATCACCACGTTAGATCAACTGAAGAGGGAGCTGGTTCGATGGTTAGACGGGAAAATACCAGAAGGGGAAAAAATCAGAAGTATTGAGAGACTTGACAGTATCTTTGGTTGGGTGCGAATGAGGACTGATAAGGATGCTAGGGAAATGATGTTCGGTCGAGACGACATTAATTTGATTGTTGTAATCAGTTAGAATTATTTATGTTTTCAGATGTTTTGTACTGATGTTGGTTATGAAACTCGTTGTAACAAGAACTTAATGATATATAATGATTGATTGTTACAGAAATACAATGTTACAACAAGCATAAGATGTAGATACAATGTTACAAATAGCTTAAGATCTAGATATAATGTTACAATAAGCTTAAGATGTAGATGATGCTCCTTGATTGGGACAGTTGTTTTTGTTGTGTCCTGGTTGACGACAGATACTACATAATCTTATCATTTTATCTGTGGAATCCATCTCTGTTCTTATACGTGTGTTGTTTGGCCTTCCTTTCTTCTTTCTACGCATCTCTTCATTGTGCCAAACAATATCTCCTTCATATGGAGGCCAATAATCCTCCATTGGTAGTACTGAAAAGCTTTGACTATATACATTCATGATGGTGCTGGCCTTGTACACATCAGATAAATGGGTGTAAGCGTCTTGACGAGTATAAGCGCATGCTGCAATGACATGGGAGCAAGGTATGCGGAAGGCCTGAAATTTTCCACAATCGCACCAACTTCTGTTTAGTCTAACAGCGTAGGCTAAATTTGGTCTCCCCTCGCTGTTGCCCATTGTTTCCTGGACGCTGAAATTTTGTCTATGACGGTCAAACACTGTTACAGCGTGTGTCGTAGCTTTGATGCTCTCCTCTTTCATGACCTTCATGCAACATTCACTGAATACTTGTCCGGACATTAACACTGCACTCCATCTTTCACCTCTGCTTGCGAACATAGAAGCCAACCTATAATAGGTTGATCTTACCAAGGCTGTTATCGGCAGGTTTCGTATTCCTTTAAAAACCCCGTTCATGCATTCCACAATGTTTGTTGTCATGTGGCCCCATCGACAACCACCGTCAAATGCTCTTGTCCACTGCTCTACTGGGATGTTATTTATCCATCTCCCCGCGTCTTCATTAGACAGTCGAATCTCATCACGATAATATTGAAAAGACGGTTGAGTTAACGCATACCCAGCATTCACCACCTTCTTGCGAAGATTCTTATCTTTTATAGCACGCATGAAGTTTTGTGCTATGTGTCTGATACAGTAGACATGTGTAGAAGGAGGATCATGCCATCCGTTGTCATGGTTGTTGTAGGCACTTTCGATGGCAGCATGTCTATCAGAAATCAGACATAGATTGGCTTGTGGTGCGACATGCGTTCTGAGATGTCGAAGAAAGAAACCCCATCCAGCAGCCGTTTCACCTTCAACAAGAGCAAAGGCAACGGGAAATACATTGTTGTTACCGTCTTGTGCAACTGCCATGAGCAACGTACCCTTGTATTTTCCGTATAACCAAGTGCCATCAATTTGCAGGAGAGGTTTGCAGAATGCGAAACCTTTGATGCAAGGGTCAAATGCCCAAAAGAGACGGTGAAATATTCTATTACCTGTAGCACAGGTTCCGTCTGGCATCATTGCTTGCACTGTCTCCAGAATTGCCACAGTTCCTGGGACATAAGTTTTTAGTGCCCATAAAAACCGGGGTAATTCCTTGAATGAGTCCTCCCAGTTGCCGAAAACCTGCTCAACAGCCTTTGTCCTCGCAATCCATGCTTTCTTGTAAGATGGAGTATAATTATATGTTGTTCGGATATGTGATATAATTATACTCACCTTCACTGATGGGTCTTTATTTACCAATGGCAGAATGTCTCGACATATCAATGCTGTGCTCAGTTTACGGTGATCTTGTTCAACGGTTGTTGCGACGCAATTGTGTGGTGGGTCTATTGAAGCGATCTCCCAAGAGTCATTTTTCTTCTTGTAAGATGCAGCCAAACGAAACTTACAAAGCATGTTACGACATTCGATAACATACCTTCTTGAATCAGTGCGTTTTACCGTAAAGTCAACAAAGTTGTTCATGTGGTATTTTTTGATTGCCAAGACACATTCCTCTTTGGTACGAAACATGTCTCCCACCTTTAATTCGCCTACTGGTCTCGGATACGGATTGTAGAAGACACTGTCGGACATTTCATCGTCGTGAAGATCCATATTTGTCATATGTTGAGGAGGAATATAGGCATGAGTAGGAGGTATTGGTGGTGGTTGAGCCTCATCTTCATCGTCGTTATTCAGGATGTGATCAACCTGTATCTCAGTCTCCTCTTCTTCTTCATCAACAACGTCGACCTCTACTTCTGCTTCTGGGTTGAGTTCATCTGACCATTGTGCATCATCTACAGCATCTCCACCAGCTGGATCCTGATCTGTTAGTTGAGACTGTTGAGACGGTATACATGGTTGTAGAGTAATGTACAACTCGATACAATCCATGCCTGAATGTTCATGACTAAGAAACATGCTTTGTACATCTTCATCGTCTCGTATCTTTAGGGGGAAAAACTTGCATTGACCATTCTCAAAAAATATAGGATTCTGATATGTCATCTTTGACACAATACCTGATGCTATAAAGGATTGTATTCTTTTTTTGAAATGCAAAAATGTTGCATTTCTCTTCATCGAAACTCTAATGGTATCAGTGTTTCTAAAACCAAAACCATGAAGCTCAGACTCAAAAGTTTCACCGTTGCAGTGAACGTTGATACTGTATAATGATGAAGATGACATTTTGGAGATGAAAAGTATTTTGCAAATGCAGAGGAATGTGAGTGAAGATGAAAAGTATTTTGGAGATGAAATTTTGCAAGTGCAGATGAATGTGATAGTAAGACACTTTAATAGATGGTATCAGTGTCTCACATTGAAGCTAGTCTGAGATACCGTGTCAAGCATGCAAGTAATTTCAGAGATGAGGTGTCTGTCATGCAATACAGTGTGAGTTGATGTGTCAAGCATGCTAGGTAGTCAAGAGTTGATGTGTTTGTCATGCAAGACAGAAGTGAGTATTCAGCATGCAGGATAGTAGAGAGCCACGTGTCTGAGATGATGTGTCAATCCTGCAAGACAGTGTGAGTTGATGTGTCAGCCAGGCAAGGTAGTCAAGAGTTGATGTGTTTGTCATGCAAGACAGAAGTGAGTATTCAGCATGCAGGATAGTAGAGAGCCACGTGTCTGAGATGATGTGTCAATCCTGCAAGACAGTGTGAGTTGATGTGTCAGCCAGGCAAGCTATCAAGAAGGTAGTCATCAGCATACAGGAGACAAGACAGACACGTGTCGGACACCTAAGATGGTCAGAGATGACATGTCAATCATGCAAGCCAACCATAAGTGTTTTGTTCAGCATGCAGGAGACAACAATGCCAAGTGTCAGACATGCAGAAGGTGGCGCCAATTGGTTTGGCGCCTACCTTTAGGGCTTGTACATGGTCGCCAATTTGAAGGGCGCCCCCATGTAGTCAGTCCTCGAAACCATGCATTCAGAACTAGCCTTGCATGCATGTACCCTATGGTGTCGCCAATTTGAATGGCGCCTACCTTTAGGGCTTGTACATGGGCGCCAAATGAGGTGGAGACACCATGCAAACACATTTTTTCATGCACTCATCCATTTGCCTATAAATTGATCCACTCCTTCAACAATTCTTCCACACCAACATTCTCACTACCTCATCTACATTTCTCACTACTTTATCTCCATTACTTCTTTTACAATTTCATCTTCAACAAAATCTTCCATTTTCATCTACACCAACTCCCCAACAATATGTCTTTACTCACAATGGGTGAGGCACACAGAGGAACAGTTGCAAACATCGCGACATACGTAAGTTTTTTCTTATACTTCTTTTTTATGTTTCATCTCCACCAACCCCATTTTATTTTGAAATACCGACTTAGTCAAGTGTTACATTATTTCTATTATAGGATGTCTCAAGGTTTCGCACTCGAGTCCACGAATTTGTCCACATGGATCCGATGATTCAACCTTATGTTGAACTTGCCGGTTTTGGTCACCTTAGCAAAATTATGTCTTGGTCTATAGATAACAAATTCATTCTCGCCTTATGCGAAAGATGGAGGCCAGAGACACACACATTTTGGTTTCCAACCGGTGAGTGTACCGTGACGTTAGAAGACGTCTACATGCTTTTAGGACTACCAATTGAAGGCAAGGCTGTTAATGGTAAGACCAACTTTCCAAATTCAATTTGCATGGAGCTTTTAAACGTTGATTTGTTAGATGATAATGCTAGGGGACAAGGTATACTACTTTCACGCCTAAAGTCATATTATAATAGTTTTTATTTAGATGAGCATTCTACCGAAGAAGCTCGAATCATTAAAACTAGGTGTTACATTATGTTGTTACTAGGATCCTTTTTATTTCCCGAAGGTAGTGGTTCTAGCATGCATATTATGTACTTACCTTTACTTAGACATATAGATAGAATAGGTAGTTATAGTTGGGGATCCGCATGTCTAGCCTATCTCTATAGTTCTTTGTGCAAAAACTGCCACAAAGATACTTCTACATTTTCTGGATGTGCTGTTTTGCTACAAGCATGGGGATGGTCAAGACTACCGTCTCTAGCACCGGTCAATAGCAACCCCTTCACTTTTCCATATGCAAAAAAGTAAGTTGTTTAAATTGCTATATCTTTACTTCCTTCCTTACAGTTTATTACCCATAACTAATTTATTTTAACTTTTTGGTGTAGATGGTCGGCACGCGGTATGAATTACAGAAGATGTCCGAGACACTGTATTACTCAATATCGCAACCTGTTGGATCACCTTCGACCGGCAGACGTAAGCAAAATAATTACATTATTTCTTCATATTATATTGACTTTTTCTACATTCATTTAAATCCTATTGTCTTTAACATTTCAGTTCATCTGGCGTCCATACCTTAATATGGATCATGAGCATCAGATCAACCCTGAAGACGCAGCCGTATGGACAACATGCACACCAATAGCCAAGAACCCCAAACATCACAATACCAAAACATCCCACAACCATATCTCTTCCAAACACCCCAACAACCTTTCCAACCTTTCCTAGACCCATCATTGTCACCCATGTCCCCCTTCAACCGTCCTGGTCGCCCATCCATGAGTCAACCACACCCCAACTTCTCTGGCATGGGTCATGAGCTCAGCTACGCCGGTACACCATCATTGAATACTGAAGACTATGCTGAGTTGGCTGAATACCTCAACGGATCTTCTCCTGTAGGCGGTAATGACGCTCCTGGACCATCAGATGAACAAACACCGGTTCAGAATCGTCAACATGGGTTAGGGCCAAGGGTTAGGATAGCTAGGGGATGTGGGACCGGAGGTCGGTTAGGTGATCCCGGTCATCACCATTAGGATTCATTGTGTAAAATCCAAATTTTATTAATATCAATTCGTATTATGTCAAATTTATCTTTGTGTATTCTCCAAACATTAAGTTTCTTTCATAATTCTAAAATTAACACATATCATAAAACAAAAATTTATAGGTCAAAAACCCTAATTCAAGGACTTGTTATTGTTATGTTGAAGGGCTTGAATTTGGTCCCTTTTGGCAAAGTTCACATACACTTGTTTTGACAGAAACCCTAATTTTGGGTCAAGTTCGCAGGGACCTAACTCACTCATTTTTAATTATTTTGAGGTGGGACCAAGTGCATTGCAAAATTTAAGATGTCTACTTCAAATGTTATGTTGGACAAAAATTCATATTCCTAAAAGAAACACATGCAATAATACAAAACATTATGACTCAGATAACAGTTATAATGTCAAAGAGTCCAAGTTCAGGTGCCCATACCTTTCTCATAAAAGCTGCAAATGATGCAAACCTTTAGTCCAAATTCATTATCTTGAAAAGATATACAACTTTTATGTTGAAGGTTTTGTCATTTGAGGCTTTTATCATTCAAACTAAAGGGCTTGAAGTTGGTCCCTTTTGGCAAAGTTCACATACACTTGTTTTGACAGAAACCCTAATTTTGGGTCAAGTTCGCAGGGACCTAACTCACTCATTTTTAATTATTTTGAGGTGGGACCAAGTGCATTGCAAAATTTAAGATGTCTACTTCAAATGTTATGTTGGACAAAAATTCATATTCCTAAAAGAAACACATGCAATAATACAAAACATTATGACTCAGATAACAGTTATAATGTCAAAGAGTCCAAGTTCAGGTGCCCATACCTTTCTCATAAAAGCTGCAAATGATGCAAACCTTTAGTCCAAATTCATTATCTTGAAAAGATATACAACTTTTATGTTGAAGGTTTTGTCATTTGAGGCTTTTATCATTCAAACTAAAGGGCTTGAAGTTGGTCCCTTTTGGCAAAGTTCACATACACTTGTTTTGACAGAAACCCTAATTTTGGGTCAAGTTCGCAGGGACCTAACTCACTCATTTTTAATTATTTTGAGGTGGGACCAAGTGCATTGCAAAATTTAAGATGTCTACTTCAAATGTTATGTTGGACAAAAATTCATATTCCTAAAAGAAACACATGCAATAATACAAAACATTATGACTCAGATAACAGTTATAATATCAAAGAGTCCAAGTTCAGGTGCCCATACCTTTCTCATAAAAGCTGCAAATGATGCAAACCTTTAGTCCAAATTCATTATCTTGAAAAGATATACAACTTTTATGTTGAAGGTTTTGTCATTTGAGGCTTTTATCATTCAAACTAAAGGGCTTGAAGTTGGTCCCTTTTGGCAAAGTTCACATACACTTGTTTTGACAGAAACCCTAATTTTGGGTCAAGTTCGCAGGGACCTAACTCACTCATTTTTAATTATTTTGAGGTGGGACCAAGTGCATTGCAAAATTTAGGATGTCTACTTCAAATGTTATGTTGGACAAAAATTCATATTCCTAAAAGAAACACATGCAATAATACAAAACATTATAGGTTAGATAACAGTTGAAAAACTCAGAAGTCCAACTTCAACTGGCCATAACTTTCTCAAAAAAAATCCAAATGTTGCAAAATTTATATCCAAATTCATTGTCTTGAAAAGATCTACAACTTTCATGTTGAAAGTTTTTCCATTTGAGGCTTTTTTAAGGGAGGCGCCAATTGGATTGGCGCCCCCTCTTAAAAATAACACATAGGCGCCAATTGGATTGGCTAGGGCAGGTGCCCTAGCCAATCCAATTGGCGCCTCCTTGTAATTTTTAAGAGGGGGCGCCAATCCAATTGGCGCCTCCCTTATGCATGTGGGGTAGATTGGGAATTTTTTTGAAATGTGGGTTATTTTGGGAAATTAATTGAAAAACTGGGGTATATTGGTAAAAATTCCGAGATACAATGTATATGTTAACTTTCAACATGAATTTTTGTGGATTTAATTGATCCATTTTCTATTTGATTAGGATTTTTGATTGCTGTTTAGCAATTTTAGGGCTTTGTTTGTGTGACAATTTTACATATGTTGCTAAATCCTCATCCCTAATCCTATGA
The DNA here is from genome assembly GCF_024323335.1 of Lathyrus oleraceus. Classification (NCBI taxonomy): domain Eukaryota; kingdom Viridiplantae; phylum Streptophyta; class Magnoliopsida; order Fabales; family Fabaceae; genus Lathyrus; species Lathyrus oleraceus. The sequence continues at coordinate 442,474,471 of NC_066584.1, read as the reverse complement.
TAATGAAATTTGGTGGAGTGGTTCCTAACATGTGTAGCTTCCATTTGGCTTTGGTCCCATTAATTTCCCATGTGATATCACTGTTTTATGAATTGTTGAAGATGATGCTTATGTGGAGGCCTTGAATTGGCTTGTATAATTGTGTCTGGATTTCTTGATTTTCATTGACCTAATTTCTTTTGTCCAATTGAGCTGAAAATTGACATGCTATACCTTGAATGTGTCCTGTTTATGTGTGAATTTTTGTGGAATTAATTGAATTGATTTGATATGCTTTTGAGTGAGATAGTTCTGTTTGGTCATTTGAAGTTGCAAATTTCATGATTGATGTTAAATTGTGCATGAAATGATAATGGTGAATGATATGAGCATGGGACCAATTGCATTTTATTTTGAATGGTTTTAATGTGATTTTGGTTGAATATTACTTGCTGTTTAGAACTTTTTATCCCTTTTGGACCCTAGGCGTGGCCTAGTGGTCTAGTTTCTCACATTTGGTTTGGATTTCCAGGATGAAATGCACAATGCTTAAGGAGATTGCTTCAAGGCAATTTGAATTGAGTTTGGTTGGTGTTTATGAACTAACATGACTTTGTGTTGTAGGTTTGATGCTTGAGCTTGGGCTTGTAGCTCGCACTTGTGTGCATTGACTTGTGTTGTCTGTATAGATTAACATTTGCTGTTTATTTGTTGGTTTGTCTGAGTACTGATGATACTTGATTGATTTCAGGTACATTTAGTCGCTTACAGTTCTTTAAGAACTTGCTTGCTGTTGCTTGGTTTTTAAACCACTTGAGGTAGGACTTCTATTCTCCATGTAGTCTGGAAGACCTGGCCTGTTACTTGGCCAGGCAACTGTCTGAAGTCCTCCTTAAGAGGCGATGTTTGTGGTTGTTTACATTTGTGCCCAAGCAGGTGAAGACCTCTATGAGGCAATTGGCGGAATCCAAGGGATATGCAATCTATCCCCCGCTATTCTGTTGAGTCGTCCCTCTGCTCACACGGCTGTGTGTTGATGCATTGGGACACAAACCCAAGATCTTGTGCTGTTGCACAATCGAGTCAGAGTCTTGAGCGTAGAAGGGTCCCTCCATTCTGGACCCACGCTCCTTTGTCTGAAGCTCTCCCTGGTCAGGGATAAGAGCTGTGAAGTCTCATCTTCACTCACCTTTCATCAGCTTCACCTTAGCCCCTCAATGGCAAGGTTAAGAGCTAACCTTACCCCGATACAGAGGCTTGTTTGTTGAGGTTGATATGACCCCTCGACTAAAGCCTAGCCTTGATGTTTGAGCCCCTTGTTGGTGTGTTTATTTCATGCTGTATATGTTTGTGTGGTGTGATTGTATCCCCTAGGTTTGCTAGACTTCGCGTAGTCTCGTTTGCATGTCAATTAAGGTAGCACGGTTCCTTCATATAGGACTTCCTTTCTTGCTTGAGCCTTCCTAAAACACAAACAAACATTATCCCCTCTTAAGGATACGTCAACTCCTTCTACTACAGGTGAGTAAGTCTCCAAAGGTCGAGCATCCGGTAGATTGCGTAGTGACGTCGTCCACTTAAAAAACATAAACCAACAAGAATAGTTTAGCCGAACTACGGCAACTCTGATTCTCATGTCCAGATGAGATACGTAGGCACGAGATGCGATGTCTTGTCGAGTTTGACTAACAACTAACACTAATTCTTTTCTCTCGCCCTCGTTGCGATCGAGACCTTCCCCTTCTCTTGCCCTAGTTGCAATCGAGACCCTTCTTCTTGTTGTGTGCTTGGAAGCTGATGTAAGTCCATCGAGTGGCATTCGGGTTCCAGTGTGTGTGTTTTGGTTCGGATGCTGATGTAAGCCCAGTGATTGGCATTCAGGCTCCACGTTTGCCTCCTTGTGTGTGTTTTTGGTTCGGATGCTGATGTAAGTCCAGTAATTGGCATTCAGACTCCACGTTTGCCTTTGCCTGTGTTTGTTTGTGTGCGTGTTAGCCGAGCTACGGATGCTCTGATTCTCCTTCGTCCAAAGGAGATACGTATGCATAGGATGCGATATCCTAGCGAGCATGTGTCGTTTCCCCAGTCCGAACTACTTTGACTCTGATGTCTATGCTTGATAGACTAAGTAGGCCCAGGATACGATATCCTGCCGAGTCCGTCTTGTTTGTTTCCTGTATCTCTTTCAGCCAGTATCTATGTGTGTGTGAGCAGTGTTTTAGCAACCATTTTCCTTCCTTTTGTGCGTGGATCCCGTCGAGTACGACGGATGCGTAGGGGTGCTAATACCTTCCCTTCGCATAACCGACTCCCGATCCCATTCTCTTTGGTCGCGAGACCATGCTTTTTCCAGGTTTACTCTGAGCGTTCCCTTTCCCTCTTTTGGGATAAATAACGCACGGTGGCGGCTCTGTTGTTCTTGTTTTCCCGCCGGTTTTTCGCGTAATGCGACAGCTGGCGACTCCGCTGGGGACAAGAGAAGTTGACCTGTGCTGGTCCATCTTCCCTAAGCGAGTCTCTCCTAGCGCTCTCTAGGATAGGGTTTTGGTTGCTTTGTGCTGTTATTTATCGCATTCATTGTTTATTGTTCGCATTTATTGTTTGCATTAATGTTTGCATTCATTCATATTCATCTGCTGTGCTGGCTGTGTTTCTCTGTTTGGGGTGGGAGTTACTCGAGGTAAAAGGCCCAATACCCAGGCTATGAGTGCAATCTAGGAAACCTAGGAATAGAGTGATTCATGGGAAGCGGGTGGTGTACGCCACTTAGCGGAATATTGATATCACGAGCAGTTCAGACTCTGATGGGGTATTATCGGTGCATACATCTGGTGTGCACAGGATGATATTCTTGAAAGGGTTGTTTATCCTGCGTTTCTCTCGACCTTACCCTGGCCTAGATGACACCCGTAAGTGGGGAGGGAATGATCACTTTAACAGGTACAGATGGTGACAGTTGCTGGCTTGTTGGTGACTTGTTGGTGACTCTTGGTACTGATGGTGACTATGGATTATGGACATTTATTTCTGGGACGCCGGAGTTCTGTCCGTGGTTTATCAGCGGGTTTCGTTTATTTCGGATCCCCCGGGTTGAGTTGAGAGTACTTGTTCAGAGGATCCGATTGTCATCCGTTCAGTGGATGTTCCTGTGATGATAGTGATGTAATCTTCAGTTCCGTTTATTTCGGAACTCCCCAAGTCGGATTTATGGTGACTTGGTCCCACATATGGGACTGGTTCAGAGAAGTGATGGGTCTTCAGATGACTTGGTGGCACAGTGACCTGCATTCATGCATTTGCATCGTCCCATTTCACATTCATCTGCATTCCACCCATGTCGATCCGTACTCAGGGTCTATTGTTGATTGAGATTCTGGTTGAGAGACATCCAAATGTCAGATTGTTATTGATGAAAAATTATCTGTCTCAGTGATGCTAGAATCAAAGGAAGGAATATTCCTGGTACGGATAGACACTGCATGTGTGAGTCATACTAACCCATTTGCTGTTTTGTAGGTTTCAGTATTCAACCGGTGCGCATAGCTCGTTTGCTCAGACATCCTGCTAGGGGCAACAAATCCAAACTGATGGATCTTCCCAACACCGACATCCTTGAACTGAAAGAGATGGTGAGGGATTTGTTCAGTGTGGTGCAAGGGCTTGCCTTGGGGCAGAAAGCCATGGTCGAGAGATTGGAAAAGACTGAGAAGTGGCTGATCAAGGAGAAAGTTCAGGGGAAGGCTCCGTCCTCCGAAGTGAACAAACCCTCTGGCACTGTAACCAGGAGACCCTCTGACAGTGGTCCGCTCGAGAAAGAAGTTGACTCAAGTGGTGTGCCAGCAAAGAAAGAACGCAGTAAGGATCGTTATCATCCTTATGCTACCGCTGCAACCGCTCCTGTTGGTAATCCACTTGTACCACCGCAACAACCACCACCTCAACAGAAGGCACCGAGAGCTAGGAGCCAGGTGAAGAAGAAAAAGGAGGAGCGTCAGTTCGAGGAACCACCTGTGACCTACACCCTTTTGTTCAGGAGATTGAGGGATTTGGGGTTAGTCCGGCCAAGGATTTTGATTCCCATAGCACAACAGAAGAGGCCTGCACAATATGATGAGAATGCCAGGTGCGAGTTCCATTCTGAGGCACCCGGGCACAGTGTTGAGGGTTGTAGGGCTTTCAAGCATGTCGTCCAGGACATGGTGGACTCAAAGATCATCAGCTTGGCACAGATCATGGATGGGGATGCCAACCCTGTACCCAGGAAGGGTCCTGTAAAGATGAAGATGGTGAAAAAGGTCAAGAAAGGAATAGAGATGACTAAGGAAGATCAGTTAAAGGTTCCCATGGTTGTGGTCCCAAAACCTCTGATGCAGGACGGAGTTTTCCCTGTTGTTGATAATTGTTGTGCGGCCGTTGCCACAGAGGGGTGTGCATTGATGAGAGATACAACCCAGAAGACGAGGGAAGCGGAAATGGATAGTGAAAAAGTTGAAACACCCAGTCAAGCAATTGAAACCATCAAGGTAGAGAATGCTGTTGTTATTGGGAAAGAGAAGACGCTGTCCATTTCTTCTTATAAGCAAGCTCTCGAGGTGGTGAAGAACAAAGAGGCCCGAGGTTGGGGTAGAATCATTGACATAGTGGTAAAGGCAGACATGTTCGGGATTGGTTATCCAGATCAGGAATCGTCTAGACCAAACAGAGGACGTCGTCCGCCGTACATCTTTGTCAGTGCAGGAATGTTGGATTCTGATCATGCTTGTTCAGTGAGTGAAGAGACCGACCGTGACCGCGACCTCGAGTTGTGGATAAAGTCGTGCGTACCAGGCAACTGGAAGGCCTCCAAAATCACCACTGTCACTCATCCTGAGGTGTAGGATTTCTGGTTTTATTTTGTTTGCGTGAAAGCCATACGTTTTGCCCGAAACGTAATGATCCATTGTAAGGGCCATCTCATGTGTTTCATTGTGCAACATTTTGCATCAGTAATAAATGGATGTTTTTGTGATTAAAAGCGGTGTTCCCTGTTTTTTCACTTTTTGCAGTTTTAAAAAAATAAAAATAAAAATGGCAATGTTTTTATTCTCTTTCCTTTTGATTCATTTGGTTCCGACCTCAAAAGTGATTACCATCCTGATCTCATCGATAACAATTCGGTTACACCTCTGTATGACTTCGACAATCCGATCTATCATGCCGAAGAATAAGGCGAAGAAGATTGTGATCTGCTAGAATTAGCCAGCTTGTTGAAACAAGAGGAGAAGGTGATTCAACCGCACGAGGAGCGATTCAAGATTGATATTTCAGGCACCGCCGAGGTCAGAAGGGAAATGAAAGTTGAGGCCGCTTCAGAGGCGAGTCGAAAGCAGAATGGTAGCCCTGTTGAAAGAGCATGTTGATATCTTCACCTGGTTGCATCAAGATACACCAAGGTGGAATACCCATGTTGTGGGGCACGAGCTACCATGGAGAGAAGACTGTTCTCCAGTGAAGCGGAAACCGGTGCTAAAAGATGAGAATGTGTGTGGACTATCGAGACGTGAATAGAGCTAGTTCGAGAGATGAATTCCCGGTACTTCACATGGATGTATTGGTTGATAGTACGGCTCAATTCTCGGTGTTTACCTTCAGGGATGGCTTTCTGGCCGAAATCAAGTGGAATTGTCGCCAGATGATATGGAGTAAACAATGTCCATCACACCAAAGAGTACCTTCTTGTTGTAAGGTGAAGAAGAAGGTCGGTGCCACGGATCAAAGGGCTACGGTGACTTTGTTTCATGATATGACTCATCGTGAAAGCGAATGCCATGTTGATGACATGATGACAAAGTCCCAAGCGGAAGAGGGGCATCCGGCGGATCTGGGGCAAATTGTTTGACCGGATCGAAACTACTCAGACTGAGGTTGAGTCCGAACCAGTGCACTTGTGGAGTGTTGTCCGGTAAGTTGCCGAGGCTTATTGTGAACGAAAGAGGAGTCGAGGTCGATCCTGCTAAAAAAAAAAAGAAAAAAAAAAGAGAAAAAAACAATACAAGAAACGCCTGAGCCGAAAAAAAAGAAATCAAATGGTCAGGTGGAATGGTGACTGCCAAGGGGCATGGAAAGGAAAATAAGTAGCAGGAACCTCTGATTCTGATACCTTCCTTGGAAGAAACAACTGTTAATCTGGTACTTGACAGCCCTTAAGGGGTCTATGAGGCGTATTGGGTCAGCATGACTAGTCTTGTCAAAAAGAGCATGCAATTTACCTAAGCAAAAAGTTTATCGACTGTGAAACAATACACTCACTGTTCGAAAAAACTTGATGTACTTTGGCATAGACTGCTCGCCGACTGAGACAGTATGCTGGTTCATACCACCTTGTGGATGTCCAAAATGGATCTGATCAAGTATGTGTTTGAGGAGATAGCGTTGAACGGACGGGTTGCGAGAGGGCGAATGGTGTCGACTGAATACGATATTCGGTATACCTCCCAGAAAGCAATCAAGAAGAGGGTATTGTATGGTTATCTCGCCCAACAACCCATCGATGATTCTCAACCAAGGAAGTTTGAAGTCCCTGATGAGGACATCTCGAGGTACTCAAATCGAAAGATTGAGAGTGACCGATCCCGGAGGAGGGGTCTGACCCTGAATCCGAACGGATTCTGATGTCTGATGGGGAGAGTTTAAAGTGTTTCCTCGATAACAGTTGAAAACACCAACGATGGTGGCTGAGTACGAAGTTGGTATCCTGAGCGTCGTACTTCGATACGTGCATCTACTGGGGCAACACCTTCCTCATTCAGTATGGGATGGAAGTGATATTGCCTGCTGGAGGCTAGATCTCATTGTGGAGAGTCCAGGTGGACATAGAATTGAAAAAGGCTGAGCGGATAAAGACTCGGTACGACGCATGGAGCCTGGCTGAGGAAGAGGGCTGACAGTTATTTGTCATGGGACAATTGTACCCAGTGAATGAAGCGGGTTGTTGACCGAGAAGTGCGGCCTCGTGGGTGGCATGGAAGAGATGTGGTGTTGAAAAGGATCCTTCCTCCTCAAGACGATCGTGGAGCAAGTGGATAAACAGTTATGAATGTTCGTTCGTGGTCAAAAAGGTCTCCTCTGACAGAGCCTTGTTATTGATGACCACGAATGATGAAGATTTTCCATTCCCTGTGAATGCGGACGCAGTTAGAAAATACTTCGTGAAAGAGACCCGCTGGACAAAAAGAATAAAGAGTCCAGGCAAAAAAGGGCATCCCGGCGAACCAAGAAAAAGGAGAAAAGGTTCGGGCAAAAGTTAGGGATAATGAAAAAACTGTACACCCGGCAAGTCGAAAACCCCACAAGGGCGGCTTGGGCAAAAAAGGGTATCCCGGTGGACTGAAACCCGAAAGGGCGATCCAGCCAAAAGAGGGAAGGAAACGAACAATTGCGTCTAGCATGATCGTTGGTGCTTTGGTTAAGACATCATAGCTAGTCTCCGACAGAGATCGATCGGAAGCGTCTGGTTCAAAAGGCCGAAAGTGCGGAAAGTCTTGAGGACATATGGGGCGTAACCGAGTTGGAACCCGATGAGATCACGGTTTTACATTGCCATTAGGATAGATTTTTTCCTTTTATGCGCAATCACCTCTTTTCAGGGTTTGCTTCCTGTGTGTTGCTTAATTCTGAGCCATCTTTTTTTTTCAGTCAATAAGTGCGTGTTCAGTCAAATAGTTTTGTTTTTGTTTTCATTACCGCTTTGATTACGAAAACATCCGTTTATTTTGATAAAGAATATTTTCATTCTGAAACATAGAGGTCCCTTCCGATGCATGCTTATAAGATTGAAATCTGGAAATCTTATTCGGAAGTTTGAGTGACCCAGATGTTGAAGTGTTGGCACGCCTGGGGCACGCTTTTATCTAACAATCTCTTGTGCAGGTGCTGTTAGATATCTTCATTCGCTGGCAAGTAGTGATATGAAGCCTTTTGACAAAAGATCCCCACAGAGTCCAACCAGGGGCAAGGGATAGACGAACAATGAAAGGACGGTGAAGGATCACGACGACGATCCTGGAAAGTTAATCAAGAAGACTCTTCAAAGTCCGAGGGCTGGAAGATTTGTATGAATCCCAGGAATTCGATCTTCGTGGGATGAATCAGAAAAGTCCAGGCGATTCTGGAAGATCTAAAAAATGGAAAGCTGACACTGTGGGTGGACGATGGATGACGCTGTTCGACGACTTGACAGATGTCCCGTACCCAATAGGATGTGTCTCCCCAATGGGTGTGAGAGTGTTATCTCCCTAACAGATTTGAGATCAGTCGCTCCTCAGCAAGTCTGAAGGTTACTGCCTTCCCAGCAGAGTTTGTGATGATGGTCTTCCCTCATCAAGGTCCCCAAGAGGATCGGATTCGGCGGGGCTATCCCCAGTAGAGGTAAGGATTGGTAGCCTCCCCTAGCGGGGTAATCTCCAAGCAGTTCGGGTTCGATGGAGGTCATCCCCAGCGAGGATTGTCTTTCCCCAGCAGGGTGGAAATTGACGTGGCAAGGAGATCCTCAGCATAATTCCTGGAGTTCCCCGGTGTTGTCTCTGGAGGGGACGTATTTTTATGCATCCATCATTTAGATAAGCATAGCATATTGCATCACTAGTGCCTAGCATTTCCATGATCATGGGGCATTGCGCTAAAAAAAAAAAACTCTCATGCATCTGCATTGCAAGCATATCCATTAGCCCTTAGCCGTGGTGACCGAGAATGGATTGGTGGAAAGAGTTTAGCATCGCTTGGATCGATTTCAGAATTGGGTTCCCCAGCAGGGTTGAGAGAAGTGTTTCCCCAACAAGTGACTCCTTAGTTGAGTGGGTATCCCCAGCAGTGTTACTCCCCGAAGTTGGCAGCATCTTGCAAGCTTGATCAATTCCCCTAGCAGATGTGGGTGTGTCTGATCTCTCCATGTAGAGTCTACCCCTTAAGCAGAAAGTGTCTACCATTTCCTTCTGTGTTCCCCCACTGAGTTAGATCCTCGTGGATGACGATTGTTTCCGTTCCCTCCCTCACGGGACGGGTTTCCCTATTGAGTTCTTTCCTCATTAGGATGAGTCTTGTTTCAGTCTGCCTTTTGGGATTGATCCTAAATTGGCTCCCTGTCGGCTGTCTCTTGTACTTCCCTGGGGCATAAATGAATAGTTGCTCACTAACCGGCACTCGTTCATCTTATCCTCAGCAGAATCTTTTGTGGCCTCTACCTACAAACCGGTAGCTGTAAGTCCTATCGTCGTGGTTTTCTACCTACAAACCGGTAGTTGTAAAATCCCACTTTCATCCCCTAGCAGAGGTAACCTTTGTGGTTCATTCTGTCGGTTGGCCTCTACCTGCAAACCGGTAGTTGTAAGTCCTATCTTTGTGGTTTTCTACCTACTAGCTGGTAGTTGTAAAATCCCACGTTCTCTCCTTGTTGTGGAGTTAACCCTCTGTGCTCATCCGAGTTGATGACGGTTTCCGTTCCCATGGTTTTCTGCCTACAAACCGGTAGATGTAATCCCCTCTTTGCAGTTATCAGTATCTCGTTTGCGGTATTGATATTCTTTTCCCCTCTGTATACTTGCCTTGATCAAGCAGTATTGTCCCCAGTGGGTCTTCCCCTTCCCTTTGGGTATTTGCTCCGAGTTAGCAACTTTATCCTTTTTTGATTGGTCATCTTTTGCATACCTAGTCTGGTACCCCGATGCCTTTCTTTTCGGTCGTTTATCCATTTTACAACCCACCCGGTTATGGATAATCTTCCGTGCGAGTATGTTATCTACGTTTTGACGGCTATAGATAATATATCTCATGCGCTCTTGGGTCGAAGTCGTCCTCCCCAGTTGAGTAAGATTCGTATTCCTTTGTTCGGAATCGAATGTCCATCCTTTAACAAGTTTGCCTTTGCTCTCTTCAGGATGATGTCGGTCGATTTATCCATTTTACAACCTACCAATCCGGTTATGGATAATCTTCCATGCGAGTATGTTATCTACGTTTCGACGGCTATAGATGATATATCTCATGCACTCTCTGGTCAGTCTTTTGATTGCTTTCTCCAGCAGAGTAAGATTCGTATTCCCTGTGGAATCGAGTGTCCATCCTTTAACAAGATCGCTTTTCTAGCCCTCTTCAGGATGTTGAGTGTTTTGGAACACAAACCAATTCACGTTTGGTCGGTCACCTGTTTCATACCTACAACTCGGTATCCTTGGTGTTCCTTCCTATTTGCTCGCTGTCGTGACCTTGTTCCCCAGTGAGATCTCCTGCAAGTGTTCAGGCCTTGCCCGGACATGTAGATGTCAGTATCCTGTCAGCACCCGCGTGTGTTTGTTTCTTTGGTGTCGGTAAACACCATCTTTCGGTGCTTTCCCAGTCATGCGTAGTGTCTGGTCTGCCTTTGATGTCTGTAAACATCCTCTTTCGATGTTCGTAACGTCGTCCCTTCCCTAGTGAAGTTTCCTCCTCTCCGTTGGTGTCGATAAACGTCGAGTTTTTCCTATGCGTCCGTTGGCGTATAGTTGATATCTTTCCCCACAGGATCGTCCCCATAAGATTTCTCCTCTCCGTTGGTGTCGATAAACATCGAGTTTTTCCTATGCGTCCGATGACGTCTATTTGCTTATTCCCCGCAGATCATTTGGTAATGCCAGATGATTCCCCTCAGAGTTACCTCCTCTCCGTTGGTGTCGATAAACGTCGAGTTTTTCCTATTCGTCCTATGACGTCTAGTTGTACCCTTCCCCAAGTGGATTTACCTCCCCGTTGGTTTCGATAAACGTTGTGTTTTTCTCATTCGTCCGATGACGTCTGATTGTATACCCTATTCCCAGTCATTCATTAATGTCTGGTTGATTTCCCAGCCAGAATCCCCAGTAGACGTCCTATTTGGTGTCCGGTTGTGGTCTCCCTTTCGTCCTATGACGTCTGGCTGAGTTTTCTCCTTCTCCGTTGGTGTCGATAAACGTTGAGTATCCCTTTCGTCCTATGACGTCTGGCTGAGTTTTCTCCTTCTCCGTTGGTGTCGATAAACGTTGAGTCTCCCTTTCGTCCTATGACGTCTGGTTGAGTTTCCTCCTTCTCCGTTGGTGTCGATAAACGTCGAGCTTCTCCCTTTCGTCCTATGACGTCTGGTCGAGTCTTCCCATTCATCCTATGATGTCTGGTTACCTCTCCGTTGGTCTTGGTAAACGTTGAGTCTTTCCCATTTCGTCCGCTGACGTATGGTTGTATCACTATCCTTCCAGTCATTCATTAATGATTGGTTACCTCTCCGTTGGTCTTGGTAAACGTTGAGTTTTTCCCCATTACGTCCGCTGACGTATGGTTGTATCCTTTCCTGGTTATCCCCAGTAGAGTTGAGTTACCTCTCCGTTGGTTTTGGTAAACGTTGAGTGTTTCCTAGTTGTCCGTTGGCATCTAGTTGAGATGATTTCTGTTCCCATTCATCGTGTGTCGATGTCTGGATGTGCTTTACCCTGAAAAGAAAGAAAACAACAAAAACAAGAAAGACAATTCCCAGCAGTGTGCAAATTTCTACGGTTCTTGGTATTCAATCCCTGTTTACCCTGAAAGTCTGACAGCCGTTGCTCTCATCCATTCGGGTTCCCAGTTGATTGAATAGGGGCAGCTGTAGCACCTCAAATTTGCACCCTACCCTTTTGTACATTCATTTCATATTAGGTCATAACATAACATAGGCCACTGCATAACATTGCATTGTCCATTTGCCCAAGTGCAAGCTCAGATGACGAATTAGATCAAACTGATCAGGAGAATCAGTCAGTCAAGCAAGCCAGTGCTATTTTCATTGAGACAAAGCCCTAGGGTGGATTTATCAAGCTCATATGGTCTAAGGATCATTGTGAAGTGATTTGGCCAAAGATTGGATGCTCAGAAGTCACCAGTCAAGCTGAATTTCAGCTGGAACCATAGAAAGTCAACTGTGGTCAACTGTGCCTGATTTTATGGATTGGAAGGTGGGAGATGGTTTGAAAGGCCTCATTCATGTCCATACAAGTCTCATTTGACATATCAAAGACCAAGGTTGAAGATTTGGAGGTCAGACAAGAAGTTTCCTAAAATGGCAGGTGACCTGTAATTTCAACTGCCCAAAATGGAAAGTTTTTCTCCTCAAAATAACTTCATCATAAAAGCTTCAAATGGAATTTTGTCCAACATGAAAGTGGAAGATCTTGATCTCACCATTCCAAAAAGTCCAAGAACTTGAAATTTCCATGTGTGGTTAGCAAGATATGGTCCAATCATTTTCAGAAAATACCCGAAATCAAAGTGCCATAACTCTCACATGGAGTGGCCAAATTGGATGGTTTTTCTTTGAGAAAATCACATTTAATGTGTACTTTCATAATCCATCATCACATTTTGCCAAAAGCATTCACACAAAAAGGTCATTTTTCAAGTGCACTAATTAAAATCCAAGGGCAAAATGGTCCAATTTGAGAAATATTTGGAATTTTGAAATGAGGCTTTTTGCAACAATTTCTAAATGTCATTTGTGACCTGTTGGAACCAAGTTTGGACAGAAAAATCAGCTGCATTAACCAAGGGCATTTTGGCCACACTTGAAAATTGCACATTAACACTAATCATGTACATTTTGCTAATCTTAATTAATTTGTGATTAAGCCTTGGTATAAATAGATAATTGCAACTGTATTCATAAAACACTAATCACTTTTTCAGATCCAATCCAAAAACCACACCAAATTCTCTCAATTTTCACACTTTTCACATTCACTTTTTTCCAACTTTTCTCAAGAATCTTTGATTGTTCTTGCAATTTCTTTGTCAATTCTTCAGTTGCAGGTGTTTTAGGATTGCTGTTTTTGATAATTGAAGCAAGAACACGTGAAAATCCCAACTGTCCAAGCTTCACTCCATCAATGGCAAGTGGAAAATTCTTCATGATCATGCACGGTTGAGCTGCGAATTCTTCACCAAACACCTTCATAATCATCATCCTCCTTCTGTTTTCGAGAATCGGATCAAAACACGCAAAGATTTCGCACCGCCACTCCAAGAAGGTGAAATTTCGAACTCGTTAATTCACGCGATTGTTATATGCATCTTGTAGTGCGTTGAATGTAGAACATTTTGCCGTTTGAATCGCGTAATTTCGTCGAGTATTCATGGAGATATTTGGATTTAAAGTTTATGTGTCGAAACTTCTTTCGATCGAACCTTCGCGTGTGATAATCTTTAGGAAATTTCGTTTGCATATTGTTAATCTACACTGAAAGATGAAGAGATCCGTATATCATTTGCGTATTTTCGTTGAGATTGGATCGTAACCGAAGCTGGCAATAAGAGAAGCTATGAACGACGACGGACACGATGATGAATTCTGGGAAAAGTTGCTGTAGATCCGTTCATGCACTTGGCCAATTTAAGTTTCTGTTTGGCGCCGGCTTGGACTAATCGCGAGCTGCCACAACATACATGACGCTACAGTAACGTGTTTAGCTTGGCTTTGGAATATTTACATTACTGCCATTTAATTAGTTAATTCGTATTCCATTAAATAAATATTCAATAAATTTAACAAACTTAAAAAATTCATAAAAAATTCAATATTAGTCCAAATTAGGTGGGATTTTTTTTGTTAGTTTCCAAATTTTATCTAATTTCTTTTAGGCATAGTAGTGTAAGTTGTGCCTGGTAAAATTTTGGAATGGTATATCGATTTTTGACATGTGTGACATAATTGTATGTTTTGCCATTTTAATCACCAAATAATCATACTTCATCCAAAATTAATGAAATTTCATATGATGATTCTTGACACATTTCTGGAGATTTTCATGTATCATTTGTGATTTTTGGACCTCTGGATTTGTAGATATGATTTTTTCTTTTTGAGTGTGACAATATGTGTTACATTATGATATGCTGAGTTCATGAATTATTTTTCCATGCTTCCCCTAGGCCTATGGCTCTGATTTTTTGCATGAGATACAATGTATATGTTAAATTTCAACATGAATTTTTGTGGATTTAATTGATCCATTTTCTATTTGATTAGGATTTTTGATTGCTGTTTAGCAATTTTAGGGCTTTGTTTGTGTGACAATTTTACATATGTTGCTAAATCCTCATCCCTAATCCTATGATAATGAAATTTGGTGGAGTGGTTCCTAACATGTGTAGATTCCATTTGGCTTTAGTCCCATTAATTTCCCATGTGATATCACTGTTTTATGAATTGTTGAAGATGATGCTTATGTGGAGGCCTTGAATTGGCTTGTATAATTGTGTCTGGATTTCTTGATTTTCATTGACCTAATTTCTTTTGTCCAATTGAGCTGAAAATTGACATGCTATACCTTGAATGTGTCCTGTTTATGTGTGAATTTTTGTGGAATTAATTGAATTGATTTGATATGCTTTTGAGTGAGATAGTTCTGTTTGGTCATTTGAAGTTGCAAATTTCATGATTGATGTTAAATTGTGCATGAAATGATAATGGTGAATGATATGAGCATGGGACCAATTGCATTTTCTTTTGAATGGTTTTAATGTGATTTTGGTTGAATATTACTTGCTGTTTAGAACTTTTTATCCCTTTTGGACCCTAGGCGTGGCCTAGTGGTCTAGTTTCTCACATTTGGTTTGGATTTCCAGGATGAAATGCACAATGCTTAAGGAGATTGCTTCAAGGCAATTTGAATTGAGTTTGGTTGGTGTTTATGAACTAACATGACTTTGTGTTGTAGGTTTGATGCTTGAGCTTGGGCTTGTAGCTCGCACTTGTGTGCATTGACTTGTGTTGTCTGTATAGATTAACATTTGCTGTTTATTTGTTGGTTTGTCTGAGTACTGATGATACTTGATTGATTTCAGGTACATTTAGTCGCTTACAGTTCTTTAAGAACTTGCTTGCTGTTGCTTGGTTTTTAAACCACTTGAGGTAGGACTTCTATTCTCCATGTAGTCTGGAAGACCTGGCCTGTTACTTGGCCAGGCAACTGTCTGAAGTCCTCCTTAAGAGGCGATGTTTGTGGTTGTTTACATTTGTGCCCAAGCAGGTGAAGACCTCTATGAGGCAATTGGCGGAATCCAAGGGATATGCAATCTATCCCCCGCTATTCTGTTGAGTCGTCCCTCTGCTCACACGGCTGTGTGTTGATGCATTGGGACACAAACCCAAGATCTTGTGCTGTTGCACAATCGAGTCAGAGTCTTGAGCGTAGAAGGGTCCCTCCATTCTGGACCCACGCTCCTTTGTCTGAAGCTCTCCCTGGTCAGGGATAAGAGCTGTGAAGTCTCATCTTCACTCACCTTTCATCAGCTTCACCTTAGCCCCTCAATGGCAAGGTTAAGAGCTAACCTTACCCCGATACAGAGGCTTGTTTGTTGAGGTTGATATGACCCCTCGACTAAAGCCTAGCCTTGATGTTTGAGCCCCTTGTTGGTGTGTTTATTTCATGCTGTATATGTTTGTGTGGTGTGATTGTATCCCCTAGGTTTGCTAGACTCCGCGTAGTCTCGTTTGCATGTCAATTAAGGTAGCACGGTTCCTTCATATAGGACTTCCTTTCTTGCTTGAGCCTTCCTAAAACACAAACAAACATTATCCCCTCTTAAGGATACGTCAACTCCTTCTACTACAGGTGAGTAAGTCTCCAAAGGTCGAGCATCCGGTAGATTGCGTAGTGACGTCGTCCACTTAAAAAACATAAACCAACAAGAATAGTTTAGCCGAACTACGGCAACTCTGATTCTCATGTCCAGATGAGATACGTAGGCACGAGATGCGATGTCTTGTCGAGTTTGACTAACAACTAACACTAATTCTTTTCTCTCGCCCTCGTTGCGATTGAGACCTTCCCCTTCTCTTGCCCTAGTTGCAATCGAGACCCTTCTTCTTGTTGTGTGCTTGGAAGCTGATGTAAGTCCATCGAGTGGCATTCGGGTTCCAGTGTGTGTGTTTTGGTTCGGATGCTGATGTAAGCCCAGTGACTGGCATTCAGGCTCCACGTTTGCCTCCTTGTGTGTGTTTTTGGTTCGGATGCTGATGTAAGTCCAGTAATTGGCATTCAGACTCCACGTTTGCCTTTGCCTGTGTTTGTTTGTGTGCGTGTTAGCCGAGCTACGGATGCTCTGATTCTCCTTCGTCCAAAGGAGATACGTATGCATAGGATGCGATATCCTAGCGAGCATGTGTCGTTTCCCCAGTCCGAACTACTTTGACTCTGATGTCTATGCTTGATAGACTAAGTAGGCCCAGGATACGATATCCTGCCGAGTCCGTCTTGTTTGTTTCCTGTGTCTCTTTCAGCCAGTATCTATGTGTGTGTGAGCAGTGTTTTAGCAACCATTTTCCTTCCTTTTGTGCGTGGATCCCGTCGAGTACGACGGATGCGTAGGGGTGCTAATACCTTCCCTTCGCATAACCGACTCCCGATCCCATTCTCTTTGGTCGCGAGACCATGCTTTTTCCAGGTTTACTCTGAGCGTTCCCTTTCCCTCTTTTGGGATAAATAACGCACGGTGGCGGCTCTGTTGTTCTTGTTTTCCCGCCGGTTTTTCACGTAATGCGACAACAACTACTGAAGAAGCCCAAGACATTTGCAACATGAGAGTGGATGAGCTTATTGGGTCACTTCAAATTTTTGAATTGGCTATCAGTGATAGATCTGAAAAGAAGAACAAGAGCATAACTTATATATCTAATGCTGAGGATGAGGAGGATCAATGTAACTTGGAGACTGATAAAGGAATTTCTAATGCCATTGTGATTTTTGGGAGGCAATTCAATAAGGTGTTGAAGAAAATGGATAGGAAGTCAAGACCTGATGTCAAGAACATGTCATTTGACATCAGTAAGAACAATGATTCTCAGAGAAAAGCAAGAACAGAAGAAAAACCCAATCAAGGAAATGGAATTAAGTGTCATGAATGTGAGGGTTTTGGTCATATTAGATCAAAATGTCCCACGTATCTCAAGAAACAAAAGAAGGGCTTGTATGATGATTCTGAAGGTGAAACTGATGATGAAATTGCTAAACATGTTACGACTTTCACTGGTAGATATGAATCTGATGAAGATTCTTATGATGAGGATGTATCTTATGAAGAATTAGCCGCTTCCTACAATGAGCTTTGTGTCAGAAGTGAAGAGGTGTGGAAGACAGGAGAAGAGCAGAAGAGAATCATAACTCAACTACAAACTAGAAAAGATAAACTTTTATCTACTATCACTGATCTTGAAAATGAGGCAACAATATTGTCTTCTAAACTTGAAAACATGACCAAATCCATAAGAATATTGAACAATGGGTCTAATATGCTAGATGAAATTATTCAAGTTGGAAAAGGGGCTAGAAACTTAAAAGATATAAGTTTTAATTACCAATATCAAAATAAACAAGGAAAAACCGTGTGACAAAATTTATTCCTCCAGAAAGGAAGTATGAGCCCGTGATATCCGACCAATTGATACAACATCATGCGAGATATCTGGAAACTCAAACTAAAGTCAAGTTTTTGCCTTGGAAATGTCATTACTATGGTAAATATGGATATATAAAGCCTTTTTGCTATAAACTGTATGGTTATCCAAAACATCCAACATATCTTAGGGATAATCATGTAATGATTAAAACTAGAAAGGAGTGGAAACATAAGGTTGTCCCACATGAAACTACTTGTTATCCCACATGCCTAATGTCCAAGGAATATGAAGTCAAGTTGTGGCACCAGAAGCTTGGACACCTGAATATCAAAGGGATATCTCTTGGTTACTCTACAAATAGTAGCGCTTTCAGGGTATTTACCTCCATAACCAAGGGCATGATTAAATCCATTAATATTGTGATGATGATTCAATTATTGTAAAAGGGACTTATTTCCATAAATATGTTGAAACATCATCTTAGCAGACTGATGCTTTAGAAAATATGCAAGACATTGAGTCAAACATTGAGCCAACAAGGAATGAATCAGATGCTTCTATTGATATTTGAGTTTGTTTTTCTGTTTGATTTTATATGTTTTTTGTGGGCCTTTTCCCTGATTATTGTACCTCTGTGTGCCATGGCATGTACCTCTAACTCACATGTTATGTTACTGCTTTGGTCTATTATTTTGTTGCCATTGATGAATGTCTGCTTGGTTTGTCATATTCTGGCTAAAAAAGGGGAGTAGATAGTGTAGAGTATTGCTAGTTATGCTCTTGGTTTTTTTGTATTCTCTCTGTGAAGGTTGTTTCTTTCAGGGGGAACATGTTTCATGTGTGACAAGGGGAGTTATTTATGTGATGATGATCATGACATTTAGGGGGAGTTTGATTTGTTTGTACCTAAGTTGTTGTGTACTTGCTGTGATGTCAGACAAAATGTCTTGACATTTTATTTTAGAGAATTATGTTTGTGCTTAGGCTGTTGTGTACTTGCTGTGATGTCAGACAAAATGTCCTGACATTTTGTTTTAGAGAATTTTGTTTATGCTTAGGCTGTTGTGTGCTTGTTATGACGTCAAATCGAATTTCTTGACATTTTTTTTCTAAAGGAGTCTTGGAGTGTGAGTTTATTTCTCTTTGTCTTTTCTGTGAGGCGGGGTTTTTACTACTTATTTCTGCTGCATATTACTTTGATGTGTCTTCGTGTTATACCAAGTGTTTGGTTGTTTGGTTTTTGTGCTTGTGATTATTGCTGCTGTGTTATCTTTTCTCCAACTATATGATGCAAATGTTGTTTTAGCCAAAATTTTCCAAAAGGGGAGATTGTTAGGTCTGTGCTTTTATGATTGGCAGAAATTTTGTTAAAACATGTGTAAGACCCTAAATTTTGACCCTAAGATCCCTCATGCTATCTTATTATATGCATTGGCATTGGGATCACACCTTGGCATCCTCTTTACCCCTCATTCAGTAGGTTTGCATTGGGAGAGATCACCAAGTATCATTTGATTGTATCATACTTTGTATTTTATCATCTTTACTAACCAAAATTCCAAAAATATGTCTCTATATACACTAACTCTTTTGTAGGTAGGGCATGTGCTCACCTTTGATTCATCAAGCTCATATCTAGGGTTTAAGACCCTTAATGCAAGGAGCTCAATCAAGAATTGGTCTACTATGGCTCTAGACATCATATATGAATCCCCATGATCTCCACATGTTATTTTGATCAAGAAATCATCAAGATTTTGGAATTGGTTTGCCTTGGAAACCCTAGTTCATCTAGGTATCTTGTGTAACTTCTTTAACAATCTTCTTCAACAATTGATCAAATATTATATGGGATACTTCAAATTTCACAATCTTATGCATATATGATCCTCCACGAGTCCCAAAGTTCAAGATAATTGCAAGTTAGCAAGTTGGTTGATGGTGGTTGACCAGAGGAATTCATCTTATCAAAACTGGGGTTCCCTAGACCCTATCTCATACAATTTGTGTCATATGAAAATGATTCCCAGAGAAAAGTTACTCTAAATGACATTAAAAACAACTTTCATGTTGAGGTTTAGAGCTAGTTTTTCTTGGAAAGTTATTTTTATGGTGAAAGATTATAGGTCATTTCGTCTAAACTCTAATTTGGAGGTCAACTTCCCAAGGCCATAACTTGCTACATTTTTATGAGATGGAAGATTTTCGAGTTGCACAATCAAATTCAAGATGTCTACTTCAACTTTTATGTTTAGAGGAAGAGCTAATTCAACTTTTATGTGCATGTGATATGAGGATACATTATATGTCATTTTGGACCAATGCCATTGAATAAGTGATTTTCCTCAAGTTCAAAAATGCATAACTCCTTCATATTAAATCCAAGTGAGGTCAACTTTGTGACCATTGTGAAGGAATTTGATAGAGATACAACATTGATGAATGAACTTGTCTCATTTGAAACTCACATAAAAAGTTAGCCAAGGTGGAATAAGTGAACATATGGCTTGACACTTAGAATTTTTTTTGACAGGTTTGATTTTCCCAACTTCCACCTCTAAATTCATCATGATCCAAGCTTCAAATGAAAAAGTGTCCAACATGAAATTTGTTTCTCTTGATCTAACCTTTCTAAAAAGTCCAATTTTATCCATTTTGGACAAGATTTGAATGGGCTACGCATGGCTTGAACATTGCATCATCATTTGGCAAGATTGAACTTCAAACTCCCACACACCAATGCATGACATTCCAACATGATCTCAACCTTGCTTGTATTCAATTATGGACCAGATGACATGATTTCATGGGCCTATACACGCCCATGCACCCATGTATCACTCATTGCTATTTTTGGAATTCCATTTCAAGTGTGCAAATATCAAACCAATTGGCTATAAATAGAGCCCTCTATGTGTCGCTCCCCAGGATTTCCCGAATCCAGGTACAAACGCGAAGAAGAGTGGCGAGAAGAAAAGGATAGAGTCGCCAGCTATGTACTTTTATCCCAAGAGGAGGGAAAGGTAGTACTGCATAACCTAGAGGGAACGGATAAAACAAAGTCTCGAACCAAAGAAACTGGGTAAGGGGGCCGGTTACGTGAAGGGAAGGTTATCGCACCCCTTCACGTTTGTGGTACTCCACAGGATCCACGATTTCTAGTTATGTCTAAAGTGTGTGTAAAAGTCCTATATGCAATGCAAAAGAGAGAAAATCAAAGTAGGGAAAATAAAGAGTTATTGCTCGCATAGGCCCTACCCTGCTGCATACGTATCTCAAGAAGGATTGAGAATCAGAGCACCGTAGCTCAGCTAAACTATTTCTGTTTGTTTTGTGTTTTTTAGATGAACAACGTTACTACGCAATCTACCGGATGCTCGACCTTTGGAGACTTACTCACCTGTAGTAGAAGGAGTTAACGTGTCCTTAAGAAAATAAAATCAAAGAGTTTGTTTGTGTTTTAGGATGCTCATGCAAAAAAGGAAGTCCTAGACGAAGGAACCGTGCTACCTTAATTGACATGCAAACGAGAAACTATACGAAGTCTAGCAAACCTATGGGGATACAACAAACAAGTCTCATAAGAGAACAACGAAAACTGGAAATGGAATGCCAATCAATGGGCTTACATCCAACTCCAAAAACAAACGGGAAACAGAAAGCCAATCGCTGGTCTTACATCTGACTCCAAACAACAAACGCAAAAAAAAGAAAAAAGGTGCCCGGAGAGATCTCGCTCAATCTCCTGCCTACGTATCTCATCTGGTATGAGAATCAGGGCGACGTAGTTCCCCTTACCAGGGGAGAAACTTTCTCCTAGATAACAAGCTAATAGGGAGACTACGACTCGAGCCTAAAAGTTGTCATGCAAACGATCCCTAAGTTGAGGTCTCTAATCAGAACCTAACTCGCACAGGAAGCAAGTCAAAACAAACAACAAATAAACATCAATCGCAGGTGAACAAGTATCACACTTTATATGCAAACAAGCGGCTCATACGAATGGCTGGGCTTTAGTCAAGAGGGGTCATATCAACCTCGACAAACAAGCCAACACTGTAGGGGTGTGCTGAGCTCTTAACCACTGACATTGACCGTCAGGGTGAGCAGATGAAAGGTAATGAGGATAAGACCTCATAGCTCTTAACCCGGGCCTGAGTGAGCTCAAATCAATGAAAACATGTGGATCCAGAATGGGGGACCCTACTCCACTTGACTGACTCTATATACAAAGAATCTTGGGTTAGGTTCAAGAGCATCAGCACGTAGTGCAAGCATAATGAACGACTCAACGATTAACAAGGGATTGATTGCTAATCCCTTCTATCTGTCAATTGCCTCTTCAGTTAGGAGGACTTAACAAGTAACATGCCTCGACAAGGAGGTCTTTAGCACAAACGTAAACAATCACAATCATGGCCTCTTAAGGAGGGCTTCAGCCAAATGCCTGCCAAAAGAAACGATAGGGCTTCCAGACTACATGGAGAAAAGAGTGGTTACCTAAGTGGTATGCAACCCACAAACCAAAGCAAAGCTCAATCGAGAGCTAAAAGCGACTAATGTACCTGTACAAAAGCCAGACAATTAGTAACTCAGACAAACAAAGCAACAGACAAACAGAGGAACCAATCACAAAGCAATGCACAATTGCAAGCACTCAAATTGTTTCATCATTTCAAATGACCTACAAAACAGCAAGAATTAGTGATCAAAGTAATTGGCATCTCAAGGAATGAGGCCAAACCAACCATTAGTGCTAAATACCTGAAACATCCAACATAATTGGTGAGTACAAACCACTAGTACAAAGACTAGGGTCAAAGACAAGTCAAATAGTCAAAACATCAGTCCATATTTCACATGAAGCACATTCAATCAAACAAGAAGAAAGCCTCAAAAGGACCAAAGCCAAATCATTAAGCAAAACCATCACATAATCAAGATTGGACATCAGGAATAGAAAATCCACATTAAAACAAAAATGTGTCCAATGATCATGATATTTTTTATGTGAATTCAACATGTTAAGAATGAACATCATGCCAAAAATCAAGTCCAGAGGAGTTTAATTGATGCATGAATAAATTGCACAAAAGCATGGTTCAAAATGTTACACCAAATGTCACAACATATGATCATGTACACAAAACAGTGACAACAAATGGTAAAAATGTCAAACCAATTCTCAAAAATCAGGAAACATGTTAGGATCTAGCATGTTAAATTTCAAGGCAATTGGACAATCAATGAGCATTTCACAATCAATGGAATGAAGCATGGTAGATTTGCATACATGTTCAAACACACATCCTCAATTAAACATCCAGAACCATTCAAATCACACAAATGACATCTAAAAATAAAAGACATCAATACAAACAAGTGAGAAAAAATTGGGAGCAATTTGAATTAATATGCTATTTTTTTATGATTTTTTCAAATTGAATGAACAAAATGAAATAACACATGAAATAATATGGAGGGAAATAAAATGGTTTGATAGAATTTGAAAATATGCTGGGAGTGGGAATTGAACCCAGGACATGTAGGCTAAAATAAGCGCATGAAATAATTAATTCAGAAATTGTTGTGGCAAGGTGTTGAACACAGGTTCACAAGGTTAATAGAAGCGCTGGCAAAAATAAATTTCAAAGATGTCATGGCAAGGATTCGAACCAAGTACCAAGAGGTTACATGAGCGCTCAAATAAAACATTTAAAACCAAGCCATGTGAGAATCGAACCAGGGAAACGTTGGTCAAGGCAGCGCTAGGCATCAAAATGCAGCACTTCACTAATTGAAGTGACGCCTAGTCAGCTAGGTCAAAACGCGTGGAACTGGTCAAAGGCGCGCTATCCAATCGTTTTGCCAACAGAAGCACGCGTGGCAGTCAGCTAGGAGCAAACCCTAGGAATTAATACAGGCGGTAGACTGTGGCGTTTTCCACCGTCTTCTCCGGCCAACCAGGCGGAGAAGACCTAAAAAAAAATTTCCAGAATTCAAAAACAGGCACATCATTGGAAAGGTTTCATCATGAGGAACACGAAAATCACATTAGCTAGATCTAATTCATCATGTATTAAGCAAATCGAAGCAAAACATTTCTCATATTCAAACATTCAGATCAACATATCTCATTCAATATTCAGCCAAATTCAAAAATATTTATATCAGAATTCTCAGCAAGATGAGATCTGTCTAATCATTGCAATGAATTGAAGAAACGTGAGATTCGAAATTTTACTTACTTGAACTTGCAGTGTCCAAATCCACGTGTTCAAGGCTCCAGAACTTCCAGATCTCCTTCTCCACTCTTGTTATGAAGCTTGATGCACGAAATAGCCACTGAAATCCACCAGATCTAGCTCAAATTCAGAAAACCTTCTTCATGTTCATGCACTTGTAGAGCTCGATTCTGCACTGTATTCTTCAAACCAAAGGTGGATTTCTACTCAATGATCCATGATAAGCAAGAATATGCACGAAAATTGATGAGTTATGTGAAGAATTTTCAAGTTTGAAATGAGAGAAAAATTGGAGAGAATGGAAATTTTCAGATCTAGAAATGTGTTCTTTGCAAATTCTGTTATGATTTAGCTTATATACCTCCCACTAATCATGCTGAAATCAAGTTTAAGCTTTGGCTAATTGGAAATTAGAGAGAAATGAGGTGTGATGCCAAAAATGCAAATGTGAGGTGGCATGAGCAAATGCACGTGAACAGTGCCATGCAAGGTCCAATTTCACTCAAAATCATCCAACAAACATGATGGAATTGGAATGAGGCCCATGTGATCCACCAAATTTGAATTCTCCATTTTCCTTCCAAAATGTACATGAATGAACACTTGATCATATGAGTTAATTTCATGCAATGCAATGCTTGATTTGGAAAATAT
This sequence comes from Lathyrus oleraceus, assembly GCF_024323335.1. Classification (NCBI taxonomy): domain Eukaryota; kingdom Viridiplantae; phylum Streptophyta; class Magnoliopsida; order Fabales; family Fabaceae; genus Lathyrus; species Lathyrus oleraceus. The sequence continues at coordinate 442,450,183 of NC_066584.1, read as the reverse complement.
AGGTCATGATAAGCAATATGCAAAAAGAGTGGACCAATTTGGAGTTTTGAATCAAAACTTATGCCATGTTGAACTTCCATGCACACTTGGTGATCATTTGGCTATAACTTCTCAACCATTCATCAGATGAACATGATCTTGGACTTTTTGGAAATGGGAGAGAAAGATCTTCAACTTTCATGTTCACCAAAAATTCATTTGAAGCTTTTTTGATGTTGGAAAATCAAGTTGAATGTGGTCCAAAAACTTGCCATTTTTGGAATTTTGAAATTACAGGTCATTTTTCCATTTTTGGAAACTTTTGATTTGACTTCAAAATCTTCAAGATAGATGTTTGACATGATGAATAGGCCTTGTATGAACATGAATGAGATGCTCCCACTCGCTTCTCCAACTCAAAGCCCTCAGTTGACTGCACAATTGACTTTTATGGTCCTCAGATGACCTGGAAATGCACTGATGAATTTGGGCCTCTGTCACTTGGGGAAAACTGCTCCGAAATGAACCCTAGCTCATATAAACTCTTCAGTATAATCATGTGGCCTTCATCTCAAGGAAAGACTTGCTCTTTTGTACAAAGGATTCTCTTGATGCCAATTCTGACTGATATGGTGCAATGCAATATGGAATGACTGACAAATAACCTAAAAAATGAAATGAATGCATGAATGGGGAGGGCAAATTTGAGGTGCTACAGCTGCCCCTATTCAATCAACTGGGAACCTGAACGGATGAAAGCAACGACTGTCATACTTTCAAGGTAAACAGGGATTGAATACCAAAAGAACCGGAGAATTTGCACTCCGATAGGTGACGAACCAAGGAAAGCGAGGCCATTTACCGATGGCGACTTCAACAGAAGGAAAGCGAGGTCATTTACCGATGGCGGCTTCAGAACGAAACTTGATACTTACCGATATCAAAGAAAGCGAGGCCATTTACCGATGGCGGCTTCAATAGAAGGAAAGCGAGGCCATTTACCGATGGCGGCTTCAGAACGAAACTTGATATTTACTGATATCAACGAAAGCGAGGCCATTTACCGATGGCGGCTTCAAGATGAAATCTGATATTTACCGATATCCATGAAAGCGAGGCCATTTACCGATGGCGGCTTCAAGATGAAAACTTGATATTTACCGATATCAAGGAAAGCGAGGCCATTTACCGATGGCGGCTTCAAAACAAATTTGATATTTACCGATATCAAAGAAAGCGAGACCATTTACCGATGACGGCTTCAGAACGAAACTTGATATTTACCGATATCAAGAAAGCGAGGCCATTTACCGATGGCGGCTTCAAAAGAAGGAAAGCGAGGCCATTTACCGATGGCGGCTTCCACTAGGGAGGAAAAAAGATGTTTACAACTGGAACAAGACCAGACGTTTACTGAGGAATTGATATTAGAAAGCACTTCACGACCAGACATTTACCGATGACTGGGAAGAAAGGATACACGACCAGACATTTACCGATGACTGGGATGGGACACGATGTTTACCGACATCGAAAGATGATTTTACCGACACCAAAGAAAAAGCTTCACGACCAGGCATTTATCGATGATTGGGAAGAAAGGAACCACGACCAGACATTTACCGATGACTGGGAAGAAATGATACAAGACCAGACATTTACCGATGATTGGGCAGAAATGATACACGACCAGACATTTAACGATGACTGGGAAGGAACTCGATGTTTACCGACATCGAACAATGATGTTTACAGACACCAAAGAAAGGACACACACGAGTGTTGACAGAACGATTTTGTTTTAGACACCACGAGAGGCATGCCATTTACAGATGGCCAACGATTGGAATTCGACGTTTATCGACATCGACAGATGATGTTTACCGACACCAAAGGGGATTGACACGACACTTACCGGTATCGCAAGGATGACATCTACATATGTCAGAACAAAGCAAACACTGGCCGGGGACTAAACTAGGGAGAGAATCAAGCTTTCCTTCCACAGACTAGTGAGAAAAAAAATCTCACTGGGATTACCGATCCTGAATGTTGCCAAGAGCAACTGCTGCAAATGTGCTGTACAGATGTTGAAAAATGATCCGCCTCTGCTGGGGATAAGATCTAATCTGGTTCAATGCATGTATGCATATGTTTGAGTTTTTTCATGGCGTAATGCTCCATATCGAATGGAAATGCTACGCGATTTGAGAATGCGAATGCAAGTGATGATTACTATATACAAGATGCAAAGGGAGGAAAAACTCCTGCTGGGAAAGCACACGATCGCTTTGCTGAGCACACGATCTCTGATTTGATCTTCCAACTCCGTGGGGACGCACAACAATTCTATTGAGGATACTTACTGATCTGACATTCTCGGAACGACAGAGAAACCAACTCAACTAGGGAGTCACTTGTTGGGAAAACACCAACTCTCGACCATGCTGGGGAATAGCGATGCTGCTGGGGAAAGGAAAATCCTTACTAGGGACGACCTCCACTGAACCCGATCTTCTTGGGGATTTCACTGGGGAGGAAATTACCAACACACACCTCCGCTGGGGAAACAAATTCTGAATTCGACTCAGACGACCCAACTTCTTACACTACTGGATAGTGTTGAAACAAACAGGGTCTTCATTCGAACAAACTTTGGCTCATCTGCTTCAGCCATCAATCAAAGGTAGTAAGTAACCTGCAAACAGCAAGACATACATGCCCCAGGGGAATGTATGGACAAGATATACCCAAGTGCACTCAACATTCAAAATGATTTTCAAATGTTTTATCTTTCCGCACGTCATTGTCTAGCCTTCATGTTTTTAGATGCAATGTTTATAAAAAATTCGGACGTTTTTGCAAACAAAACAGTAAAATAAAAACACAAGAGAGCAATTTGACTGAACAATGACTTTTATTGATTGAAAATGGCCTGTAAAGGCAAAATACATCAGGAAGCAATTCCTAGGAAGAGGTAATTGCGCCAAAAGAGGAAATAAACTATCCTATTGGCAATGTGGACATGGCATTCCACTATTTTCCAATTCTGTTATGACTCATATATCCTCAATTTCCCCAAATTCTTCGCTTTCTGAGAAGGGTGATTGGACCGATCATATCCTTCAAGATGGTAGACACTGAAACGCGATGAAGTACAGATAACTCAGACTGTAGTCTTCGCTCTAATCCCTCTTTTGCCTGGACCGCCTTTTCAGGTTTTCAATCCACCGGGATACCCATTTTTGCCTAAGCCGCCTTTGCAGGTTTTCGACTTACCGGGTGTACATATTTTTTTATTCTTTATCCCTAACTTTTGCCCGAACCTTTTTCTTTTTTTCTCTCGGTTCGCCGGGATGCCCTTTTTTGCCTGGACTTTTCTTCTCTTTTTTTTTGTCCAGCGGGTCAGTTTATGCGAAGTATTTTTTGACTACATCTGAGTTTCACGGGGGACGGAAAATCTTCACCATCCATAGTTGTAAGCATCAAGGCTCCACCAGAAAAGACCTTCTTAACAACATATGGACCTTCATAATTCGGAGTGCACTTGCCCCTGTTATCTGTACCGGGAGGAAGGATCCTCTTCAAAACCAAATCACCTATCTGATAGCTTCGAGGACGCACTTTCTGATCAAAGGCCTTCTTCATCCTTCTCTGATACAGTTGTCCATGGCACACAACCGCTAATCGTTTTTCCTCGATAAGACTCAACTCATTGAACCTTGTCCGAACCCATTCAGCTTCGTCTAACTTGACATCCAACAGGACTCTTAGAGAAGGAATCTCCACTTCAACAAGTAGAACTGCTTCCATACCATACACAAGGGAGTAAGGGGTTGCCTCGGTCGACGTACGTACTGAGGTACGATACCCATGCAAAGCGAAAGGCAACATCTCGTGCCAATCCTTATACGTCACAACCATCTTTTGCACAATCTTCTTAATGTTCTTGTTTGCCGCCTCTACAACACCATTCATCTTTGGTATGTAAGGAGAAGAATTGTGGTGTTCGATCTTAAAATCTTTGCAAAGCTCTTTCATCATCTTGTAATTGAGATTCGGACCATTATCAGTGATGATTCTCTCAGGAACCCCATAACGACAGATAATTTCTTTCTTAATGAAACGAGCAACCACTTGTCTGGTAACACTGACATAGGATGCTGCTTCCACCCACTTGGTGAAGTAATCAATCGTGACCAGGATGAAGCGATGTCCATTAGAAGCAGTAGGTTCAATCTTTCCGATCATATCCATGCCCCACATCGCGAATGGCCAAGGTGAATTCATAATATTCAGAGGGTTTGGTGGTACATGCACTTTATCTGCGTAGATCTGACATTTGTGGCACTTCCGAGCGTACTTGAAACAATCAGATTCCATGGTTATCCAGTAATAACCGGCTCTTAACAACATCTTGGCCATTGCATGACCACCAACATGGGTACCGAAAGATCCCTCGTGTACTTCCTGCATCAACATGCCTGCTTCGTGTCTATCCACGCATCTGAGCAGAACCATGTCAAAGATTCTCTTATACAACACATCATCCTGATTCAGATAAAAGCTTCCAGCTAGCCTTCTCAATGTCTTTTTGTCATTCTTTGACGCTCCTTCAGGATACTCTTGGCTTCTGAGGAAATTCTTAATATCATAAAACCACGGCTTCTCATCAATAACAGACTCGGCTGCAAACACATACGCATGCCTCTCGAGTCGATTCACAGCAACGTGTGGCACATGATTCTACCAATGGACTTTAATCATGGAAGACAATGTGGCTAAGGTATCGGCCATTTGATTTTCATCTCGGGGCACATGATACAACTTCACTGTCTTGAAGAAAGTCAGAATCCTTCTGGTGTAATCTCGATAAGGAATCAAATGCGACTGATGAGTATTCCAGTCTCCATTGACTTGGTTAATCACTAGAGCGGAATCTCCATAGATGTCCAAAGTTTTGATCCTTAGATCGATGGCTTCTTCAATCCCCATGATACAAGCCTCGTACTCAGCTTCGTTGTTGGTTACTTCAAAAGTCAATCTGGCGGAAAAAGGTATGTGTGCACCTTTAGGATTAATGAGTACCACCCCAACACCATTGCCATTCATATTTACTGCCCCATCAAACATCAGTGTCCACTTGTCATCAGTATCCGGTCCTTCCTCGACAAGAGGCTCTTCACAATCCTTCATCTTTAAGTACATGACATCTTCATCGGGGAATTCAAACATCATTGGCTGATAGTCATCAATAGGTTGCTCGGCAAGGTAATCAGACAGAATACTACCTTTGATGGCCTTCTGTGACGTGTACTGGATATCATACTTTGTCAAAATCATCTGCCAACGAGCCACTCATCCGGTAAGAGCCGGATTTTCAAAGATGTATTTTACTGGGTCCATCTTAGATATCAACAAAGTAGTATGGTTCAACATATACTGTCTCAGTCGGCGAGCAGCCCATGCCAAAGCGCAGCAAGTTTTCTCGAGCAGTGAATATTTTGTTTCACAGTCGGTAAACTTTTTGCTAAGGTAGTATATCGCATGCTCTTTTCGACCAGACTCGTCATGCTGTCCCAATACACACCCCATCGAATTCTCAGTTACTGAAAGGTACATTATCAAAGGCCTCCCAGGAACTGGAGGTATAAGGATTGGAGGTTTCTGCAAATATTCTTTTATCTTATCAAAAGCTTTTTAACAGTCGTTGTTCCACCTGATTGCTTGATCTTTTCTTAGCAATTTGAATATCGGTTCGCACGTAGCGGTTAGGTGAGATATGAACCGCGCAATGTAGTTCAGTCTCTCTAAAAACCCACGGACCTGCTTTTCCGTTCTTGGTTTAGGAATTTCTTGAATAACTTTTACTTTCGCTGGATCAACCTCAATCCCTTTCTCACTGACAATGAAGCCTAACAGCTTCCCAGATCTCACTCCAAACGTACACTTGTTTGGATTCAGCCTCAGTTTGAAATTTCTCAACCTTTCAAACAACTTCTACAAGTTTACCAAGTGCTCCTCTTCTGTCTGAGACTTCGCAATCATATCATCCACGTACACTTCAATTTCTTTGTGCATCATGTCATGAAAGAGAGTCGTCATAGCCCTTTGGTAGGTAGCACCGGCGTTCTTCAACCCAAATGGCATCACCTTATAACAAAACATGCCCCAAGGTGTAATGAATGTCGTCTTCTCCATGTCTTCTGGTGCCATCTTGATCTGATTATAGCCAGAAAATCCATCCATGAAAGAGAAAACCGAAGATTGAGCAGTGTTATCGACCAATACATCAATGTGAGGTAATGGGAAGTCATCTTTCAGACTGGCTCTGTTTAAATCTCGGTAATCGACACACATCCTGACTTTACCATCCTTCTTCGGCACGGGAACGATGTTGGCCACCCAAGGGGGATAATGAGTAACTGCTAGAAAACCAACATCCAACTATTTTTGAACTTCCTCTTTGATCTTAACAGCCATATTAGGACTAGTTATGCGAAGCTTCTGCTTTACCAAGGACAATCTTCTCTGAGAGGTAGCCTGTGCACCACAATATCTGTATCTAAACCAGACATATCTTGATACGACCATGCGAATATCTCCACATATTCTTGCAGCATTTCAATCAGCCCTCTCTTGACCTTTTCCTCTAAAGCAGCCCCTATCTTGACCTCTCTCCTGGCGTCCTCAATACCAAGGTTAATGATTTCCAACTCTTCTTGATGAGGTTGAATGACCCTTTCCTCCTGTTTCAATAATCTGACCAATTCTTTGGGGAGTTCACAATCTTCTTCACTCTCCTCTTCGGCTTGGTAAATGGGATTATCGAAGTCATACTGAGCCATAACAGAACTGTTTTTAATGGAATCCGCAAGATCAATTCTGCACGAACGATGTTTAATGCTTTATTTTAGAAAAGAGTTCAAGGAAGTCACAGAAACAAAAAACATTGCCATTTTTATTGTTTTGAAAATGAAAGTAAAAACAGAAAGACAATGAGCACAAATTTGATTGCAAAACGTCCTTTATTGATGATAATCATTGAAAATTCAAAACATGATGTGGCCCTACAATGAACCACTACACCCCGGGAAGAGCGTAGGGTTTTCATGCAAAATGAAAAACAAAAGAAAATTACTCTGTCTGAAGAGTAACTTGGACTATTTCTTCAGCAGTCCAGTTGTTGATTCTCTCCCCTGGAGCACACGGGCGCACCCAACTGTCCATATCACAATCACTGTCACCGTCTTCAATGCCTGCAGCAAAGACATCCTCGTGATTCACACTGTTTACTCTGGGTCCACCATGCTGAGGCATAGGATTATTCACCACATTCGGAACAGGAGCAAAGTTAATCGCCTTGGCATCAATCAAATCTTGAACTTTGTGGTGAAAAGCCCGACAATTCTCAATGTGATGCCCTGGTGCACCAGAATGAAAATCACAACGGACATTAACATCATACCCAGCAGGAATCTTCGTTAATGGCGCCATAGTGCGAAGTTCAACAAACTTCAACTTGAGCAGTTCAGGAAGTAACTCAGCATAAGTCATTGGCAACGGGTCAAAATGACGCTCTGGCATTCTTTGTCTTGGTTGAAATTGGCGTTGTTGTTGTTGTTGCGATTGTGGTTGCGGTTGTCCTCTTTGTTGTTGTTGATGTTGGGTTGTTGGAATAGTCACGGCAGCAACTTGACGGTACTGTTGGCCTCTGTTACCACTTCTCCGAGTATGAACAACATTCGTCTCACCCTCCCTCCTTCTGGGTCCCCCCGAAAATGGTTTTCTAGCACTTGAGGAACTTGAAGAACCAGGATCTTGGATCTTTCTTGCTTTGATAAGACTTTCAGTTCTCTCTTCGCAGATCACAACATCTAAGAAACTACCAAACGGACAACTTCCCATACGATCCATGAACACACCTTGCAGGGTTCCGATGAACATATCAGTCAATTCTCTCTCCAACATCGGAGGTTGCACTCTCGCAGCTAGTTCACGCCACCTCTGGGCATATTCTTTGAAGCTCTCACCAGTCTTTTGACACAAACTCTACAACTGGGTTCTGCTCGGAACCATGTCCATATTATGTTTGTACTGCCTCAGAAAAGCTTCTCCCAACTCTCTCCAGTTTCTGACAGATTCTTTCCTCAAGTCCATGTACCAGTCCAAAGAAGCTCCAGACAAGCTGTCTTGGAAAAAGTACATCCACATCTTCTCATCATCAGTATATGCAGATATTTTCCTGTAGTAAGTTTGCTGATGAGTTCGAGGACAAGAGGTGCCATTGTATTTGTCGAAAGATGGCGCTTTGAACTTGTACGGGATCCTCAACCAACAACTAACCCCATGTTGGTAACATCAAAACCCAAAGAATTCTGGCACTCCATGGCGGGAATCTTTTCAACAAGGGCGTCAACCTTCCTATCTCTCTCTCCCGCCTTTCCCAACTCATCATCATCACTGAGAAGAGTGAACATATCTTCCTGTCTGTCAACCAAGTGAGCAGGATGTCGAACCGGGGCACGTTCCGTCTGAGCATTAGCAGTCTCTGCAATGATGGGTTGTCCATTGATTCTAATGCCACGCAACTCATCACCAGCAGCATAGTTGTCGACAGGGTTGGTAGCAGCAGCGGTGTCATTAACAGGGGTTCCTTCTAGAAGATTTCGACCGACAGGGGGAATCACAACTTCTTGTCTCTGGGCCAAGGCTCAGAGTTCTTCTTGCCCTTGCACGACCCCTTGCATCATATTCATGAACTGGGCCATGTTGGCCCTCATCTCTGCCAATTCTGCTTGAACTTTATCCATGCTTCTCTGTTGATTCAGCCTTGTTGCGTAACGGTGCGGACGATACTCAACAATCCTGTTTGAAACGAGAACAAGGATGAGAAATCCTCCTCAAGAACACCTGTAATGATGCAAGAATGATATGTGTATGATGCGTGCGATGTGTATGCGGGTTAACTTTTTTCTTTTCTCTTTTTTTTATGCATTATTTTTTTTGAAAATAAATATGCTATGATGCAAAATGATGAAACAATGGCTGGTTGGCTGTGTATCACAGGGCACAGAATCAGAGCTTCGGCATGAATCCGGAACCGGGAACCATAGAACATGGTCATCAACTCAGAACCCATACTTTAGAACCAGGTCACCAACAAGAACCAAACAAAGGTCACCGACAGAACACGGTCACCAACAGCACAAGTCACCATCAGTACCTGTAAATGATTCATTCCCACCCCACTCACAGGTGTAATCTAGGCCAGGGTAAGGTCAAGAGAAACGCAGGATAAACAATCCTTTCAAGAATATCATCATATGCACACCAGATGTATGCAACGATAATACCCCATCAGAATCTGAACTGCTCGTGATACCATGTTCCGCTAAGTGGCACCATACCACCCGCTTCCCATAAATCACTCTATTCCTAGGTGTCCTAAAGTTCACTCATAGCCTGTGTATTAGGCCTTTTACCTCTTGTGGCTCCCACCCAACAGAGAAACAGATACACAACCAGTACAGTATGTATGAAACAGTAAAGCGCACATAGGATGCAATGCAAGCAGATAAGTATGCAAAGCAATAAATAAATAACACACAATAGACTAAAAAACAAACAAACGCTAGGAAAGGCCCGCTAGGGAAGATGGACCAACAAGAGGTCAACATCGGTAATCCCCAGCAGAGTCGCCAGCTGTCGCTCCCCAGGATTTCCCGAATCCAGGTACAAACGTGAAAAAGAGTGGCGAGAAGAAAAGGATAGAGTCGCCAGCTATGTGCTTTTATCCCAAGAGGAGGGAAAGGTAGTATTGAATAACCTAGAGGGAATGGATAAAACAGAGTCTCGAACCAAAGAAACTGGGTAAGGGGGCCGGTTACGTGAAGGGAAGGTTATCGCACCCCTTTACGTCTGTGGTACTCCACAGGATCCACGATTGCTAGTTATGTCTAAAGTGTGTGTAAAAGTCCTATATGCAATGCAAAAGAGAGAAAATCAAAGTAGGGAAAATAAAGATTTATTGCTCGCACATGCCCTACCCTGCTGCATACGTATCTCAAGAAGGATTGAGAATCAGAGCACCGTAGCTCGGCTAAACTATTTCTGTTTGTTTTGTGTTTTTTAGATGAACAACGTTACTACGCAATCTACCGGATGCTCGACCTTTGGAGACTTACTCACCTGTAGTAGAAGGAGTTAACGTGTCCTTAAGAAAAGAAAATCAAAGAGTTTGTTTGTGTTTTAGGATGCTCATGCAAAAAAGGAAGTCCTAGACGAAGGAACCGTGCTACCTTAATTGACATGCAAACGAGAGACTATACGAAGTCTAGCAAACCTATGGGGATACAACAAGCAAGTCTCATAAGAGAACAACGAAAATTGGAAATGGAATGCCAATCAATGGGCTTACATCCAACTCCAAAAACAAAAGGGAAACAGAAAGCCAATCGCTGGTCTTACATCTGACTCCAAACAACAAACGCAAAAAAAAGAAAAAAGGTGCCCGGAGAGATCTCGCTCAATCTCCTGCCTACGTATCTCATCTGGTATGAGAATCAGGGCGACGTAGTTCCCCTTACCAGGGGAGAAACTTTCTCCTAGATAACAAGCTAATAGGGAGACTACGACTCGAGCCTAAAAGTTGTCATGCAAACGATCCCTAAGTTGAGGTCTCTAATCAGAACCTAACTCGCACAGGAAGTAAGTTAAAACAAACAGCAAATAAACATCAATCGCAGGTGAACAAGTATCACACTATATATGCAAACAAGCAACTCATACGAATGGCTGGGCTTTAGTCAAGAGGGGTCATATCAACCTCGACAAACAAGCCAACACTGTAGGGGTGTGCTGAGCTCTTAACCACTGACATTGACCGTCAGGGTGAGCAGATGAAAGGTAATGAGGATAAGACCTCATAGCTCTTAACCTGGGTCTGAGTGAGCTCAAATCAATGAAAACGTGGGGATCCAGAATGGGGGACCCTACTCCACTTGACTGACTCTATATACAAAGAATCTTGGGTTAGGTTCAAGAGCATCAACACGTAGTGCGAGCATAATGAACGACTCAACGATTAACAGGGGATTGATTGCTAATCCCTTCTATCTGTCAATTGCCTCTTCATTTAGGAGGACTTAACAAGTAACATGCCTCGACAAGGAGGTCTTTAGCACAAACGTAAACAATCACAATCATGGCCTCTTAAGGAGGGCTTCAGCCAAATGCCTTCCAAAAGAAACGACAGGGCTTCCAGACTACATGGAGAAAAGAGTGGTTACCTAAGTGGTATGCCAACCACAAACCAAAGCAAAGCTCAAGCGAGAGCTAAAAGCGACTAATGTACCTGTACAAAAGCCAGACAATTAGTAACTCAGACAAACAAAGCAACAGACAAACAGAGGAACCAATCACAAAGCAATGCACAAGTGCAAGCACTCAAATTGTTTCATCATTTCAAATGACCTACAAAACAACAAGAATTAGTGATCAAAGTAATTGGCATCTCAAGGAATGAGGCCAAACCAACCATTAGTGCTAAATACCTGAAACATCCAACACAATTGGTGAGTACAAACCACTAGTACAAAGACTAGGGTCAAAGACAAGTCAAATAGTCAAAACATCAGTCCATATTTCACATGAAGCACATTCAATCAAACAAGAAGAAAGCCTCAAAAGGACCAAAACCAAATCATTAAGCAAAACCATCACATAATCAAGATAAGGCAAAGGCAAGCAATGTGATCAAGATTGGACATCAGGAATAGAAAATCCACATTAAAACAAAAATGTGTCCAATGATCATGAAATTTTTTATGTGAATTCAACCTGTTAAGAATGAACATCATGCCAAAAATCAAGTCCAGAGGAGTTTAATTGATGCATGAATAAAATTGCACAAAAGCATGGTTCAAAATGTTACACCAAATGTCACAACATATGATCATGTACACAAAATAGTGACAACAAATGGTAAAAATGTCAAACCAATTCTCAAAAATCAGGCAACATGTTAGGATCTAGCACGTTAAATTTCAAGGCAATTGGACAATCAATGAGCATTTCACAATCAATGGAATGAAGCATGGTAGATTTGCATACATGTTCAAACACACATCCTCAATTAAAAATCTAGAACCATTCAAATCACACAAATGCCATCTAAAAATAAAAGACATCAATACAAACAAGTGAGAAAAAATTAGGAGCAATTTGAATTAATATGCTATTTTTTATGATTTTTGCAAATTGAATGAACAAAATGAAATAACACATGAAATAATATGGAGGGAAATAAAATGGTTTGATAGAATTTGAAAATATGCTGGCAGTCGGAATTGAACCCAGGATATGTAGGCTAAAAGAAGCGCATGAAAAAATTAATTCAGAAATTGTTGTGGCAAGGTGTTGAACACAGGTTCACAAGGTTAATAGAAGCGCAGGCAAAAATAAATTTCAAAGATGTCATGGCAAGGATTCGAACCAAGTACCAAGAGGTTACATGAACACTCAAATAAAACATTTAAAACCAAGCCATGTGAGAATCGAACCAGGGAAACGTTGGTCAAGGCAGCGCTAGGCATCAAAATGCAGCACTTCACTAATTGAAGTGGCGCCTAGTCAGCTAGGTCAAAACGCGTGGAACTGGTCAAAGGCGCGCTATCCAATCGTTTTGCCAACAAAAGCACGCGTGGCAGCCAGCTAGGAGCAAACCCTAGGAATTAATACAGGCGACAGACTATGGCGTTTTCCACCGTCTTCTCCGGCCATCCAGGCGGAGAAGACCTAAAAAAAAATTCCAGAATTCAAAAACAGGCACATCATTGGAAAGGTTTCATCATGAGGAACACGAAAATCACATTAGCTAGATCTAATTCATCATGTATTAAGCAAATCGAAGCAAAACATTTCTCATATTCAAACATTCAGATCAACATATCTCATTCAATATTCAGCCAAATTCAAAAATATTTATATCAGAATTCTCAGCAAGATGAGATCTGTCTAATCATGGCAATGAATTGAAGAAACATGAGATTCAAAATTTTACTTACTTGAACTTGCAGTGTCCAAATCCACGTGATCAAGGCTCCAGAACTTCCAGAACTTCCAGATCTCCTTCTCCACTCTTGTTATGAAGCTTGATGCACGAAATAGCCACTGAAATCCACCAGATCTAGCTCAAATTCAGAAAACCTTCTTCATGTTCATGCACTTGTAGAGCTCGATTCTGCACTGTATTCTTCAAACCAAAGGTGGATTTCTACTCAATGATCCATGATAAGCAAGAATATGCACGAAAATTGATGAGTTATGTGAAGAATTTTCAAATTTGAAATGAGAGAAAAATTGGAGAGAATGGAAATTTTCAGATCTAGAAATGTGTTCTTTGCAAATTCTGTTATGATTTAGCTTATATACCTCCCACTAATCATGCTGAAATCAAGTTTAAGCTTTGGCTAATTGGAAATTAGAGAGAAATGAGGTGTGATGCCAAAAATGCAAATGTGAGGTGGCATGAGCAAATGCACGTGAACAGTGCCATGCAAGGTCCAATTTCACTCAAAATCATCCAACAAACATGATGGAATTGGAATTAGGCCCATGTGATCCACCAAATTTGAATTCTCCATTTTCCTTCCAAAATGTACATGAATGAACACTTGATCATATGAGTTAATTTCATGCAATGCAATGCTTGATTTGGAAAATATAGGTCATGGTAAGCAATATGCAAAAAGAGTGGACCAATTTGGAGTTTTGAATCAAAAGTTATGCCATGTTGAACTTCCATGCACACTTGGTGATCATTTGGCCATAACTTCTCAACCATTCATCAGATGAACATGATCTTGGACTTTTTGGAAATGGGAGAGAAAGATCTTCAACTTTCACGTTCACCAAAAATTCATTTGAAGCTTTTTTGATGTTGGAAAATCAAGTTGAATGTGGTCCAAAAACTTGCCATTTTTGGAAATTTGAAATTACAGGTCATTTTTCCATTTTTGGAAACTTTTGATTTGACTTCAAAATCTTCAAGATAGATGTTTGACATGATGAATAGGCCTTGTATGAACATGAATGAGATGCTCCCACTCGCTTCTCCAACTCAAAGCCCTCAGTTGACTGCACAATTGACTTTTATGGTCCTCAGATGACCTGGAAATGCACTGATGAATTTGGGCCTCTGTCACTTGGGGAAAACTGCTCCAAAATGAACCCTAGCTCATATAAACTCTTTAGTATAATCATGTGGCCTTCATCTCAAGGAAAGACTTGCTCTTTTGTACAAAGGATTCTCTTGATGCCAATTCTGACTGATATGGTGCAATGCAATATGGAATGACTGACAAATGACCTAAAAAATGAAATGAATGCATGAATGGGGAGGGCAAATTTGAGGTGCTACACTATGCTCAGAATTATGGACCCTGCGCGCCAGCTTTGATCCCAAGCATTCAAACCCTCCCATTCCAAAGGATAATCTTGATAATTTCCATTTGGAAATTGAGTTTGAATCTCACTATTTTGAGATTCAAATATCCAAGGATCCAAAGCCTTTTTATCATTGTATTTCACTCCTTCAAGCATCCTGAGCAAGATCAAGCACAAGCAAGAGCAAGAACAATCAAATTCAGACCTACATTGAAGGTATTTTCCAGAAATTTCTATCTCTTCGATTCTCACTCAATTATCCATAATTCTCTTGGATCTTTGGTTGTCTGCAGTCCTACCAATGTAGGCAACAAGTTTGAGTTGCTTTGAGGTCAAATCGTAGCAACTCAGATTGTGCACCTCAAATTTTAACTCCTTGTATCTCTCAATATACTTGGAGTTAGGATAAATTGAGGCCAAATTCGAGCTCAGTTCCATTTTTACTTTAAAATCATGTCCTTCTTTTTAATTTTGGTGATGGTTGTGACTGAACCAGTCCGGTGAGGTTCACCGGAGAAGGAGACCGGAGCTTTGGCTTCGGCGATGAGTTGGTAGTCATCAGAACCACATGACCCATTTGATTTAATCTAATCTCACGCGTTGGTTTGGATTACCACTTGTGTGGCGCGCTGGCTCAAGACCATAGTGGAAAGTGCATTGAGAACCACTTGATCTGCCACCTCAATTAATGAGGGAGATCAAGTGGTCCACATTTTTTCTTATTTCCTGATTTTCATTTTATTTGATCTATTTTCATTAATTCATATTAATTTTAATATTGATCCCAAAAATATGAGAGTTTCACCAAAAAAATTTAAATAAATTCCTCTTTCATTTTCTGAATTGAAATTATTTTTTGGATCATTATTAATATTTTTCATGATTTAATTGATTTTGTGAATATGTTTAATTATTTAAAAATACTTTTAAGTTTCCAAAAATTATGAATTTTTTTCTCCAAGGTCCTTTGACCTTGTTTGACCTATGATAAATCTCATGGCCATTTCTTTGGTGTTTTGATGAGGTTTAGGAATTAGACAAACCATAATTTAATTTAATGTATATTTTAGTTGATTTTAACTATTTAAATGCCAAATAAATTGTGTTGAGCTTCTAATTTTGACTTGTGTTGTTGGGCCTTGGTCAAGATTGATTTGACTTTGTTGAGTTAAAATCATTAGATTTAGAGGATTGATGAAATGTACATTTCATCTCCCAAAATGAATGAATGATTTTAATTTGGTAAAAATTCTCATTTGACCAATTTGTGTTGATTCCATTTTCCCTCCCTCTTCATCTCATTCCCCTTCTCTATTCATTCATGTCATGGACCAATGATATCTCCATATCCTAAGGCTAGTTGATTGAAAAATCAACATGAGTGTGAATGAGATTAGATCCCCTCTTTTGCATATTCTTTTTTAAGTTTGGTATGTTTTAGGAGCATGGTTCATAATACCATGTCTCTAACATGCACTAACACTAAAATTTATATTGCCCGACCTCATATAGTTGTGACTTCTACGTAAGTCCAATTACGATTGCTTAACATAGCGCTAAATTGTTGACACAAAAAGGCATATCATTCTAGTAAGTGAGATTGTAAGTCTCCCCTCTTTCATGGTGATGTATGGAAACTTGGCCTTTTTTCCTTCCTTTGAAAGATGTCTTGGTTCAAGGATCCATGCTTGTGATAAGTGGGTTGAGTGTTCTCCAAAGAATGACTTAAACAAAACAAAAGGAAAAGCAATACTAACTTCTAATCAATTAACAATTGACATTTAATTTTAAGCCATTTACTTTTATGCACTTTAATTTTAAGCCTTTATTCATTTGTCATTATTCATACCATTTAACTTGTTTACTTTAATTTCATTTTCACTTTGCTCATTTGAGCCATATCTTGTGATTATATTGTGTTTGTATATACTTGTTTGTGTTTGTGGTCTTTTGACCTTAATGTACATAATAATAAAAAAAACCTAAAAGGCATTTTTGTGTGGACTGTTGGTTTGATCTGAGACATTGGACTTAGAATTAGGCAACACTCCCTATGCAAAAGGACTCGGCCAATGCCAATTTTCATGAAAACCAAGTGCTTGTGGAGTAAACTTTCATCTGATACAAGTATTGAAGATCCATTTGAGTTCATCTGCAACATATTGAAGCTGTTATTTTGAACCTGTGTCTAATACCTATCTTTGAAGTCATCTGATACATTGGGAATTATGAAGAAGATTATGAAGTGGCTAAGCTTGGACGTGACTATCTTTATTTGATGTCTGGCTCTTCATCTTGCTATTTGTGTATTGATATTGCTTGATTCTAAAGTCCAAGAGAAATTTGGGTTTCTATATGACATTCTTGTCTATTGGATTGCAGCCCATTGGTCAGATCTTTTCATCTCTCAACTTTTAATTTGTGCTTAGGATTAGTCTCTTCATATCTTCCCCATTTCTTTAATTTCAAAATCTCTCCCTCCTTTTAAAAATCTTCTTTGCTTGTGTTTTTCTAAACTTAGACTTATTGCAAATTAGAAACTTTGGCCTTATGCCATTGCATTTCCAAACTTATTTTCTTAATCAAACTCGTAAATAAACTTAACCATACTTGACTTAAAATTTCAAAAAAAGACAAAAAGAACTAACACTCATTCAAACATTTTTTAGGCCTTTGGTGCATTTGTTAAACTTAAAATTTTGCTAAAAGCAACTCATTCACTTTGAAAGTTATACCACGAACTACGAGGTTTTGATCCCTCATTTTATGTTGGTACATAGGCACAAGTACGAAGGTCTTGTCAAACACAAAAATATAATTAATGAATTCTTTCCTCATCCCTCCACTCTATTTATTGCAAACATCATTTTATACTAAAACACATGTACACACAAAAAAGGGCTCCCTAGGACACTTTGGGTGCTAACACCTTCCCTTTGTGTAACCAACCCCTTTACCTGTAATCTCTGGAATTTTATTGGTTTTGATTTGAAAACTTCTTATTTTTGGGTTTTGTTCGTACTTGTCCCTTTTCCCTTGGAAATAATAAAAGCCCGGTGGAGACTCTGGTTTAATTAACGTCTAGCTTATCCATAGCTTGATGGTCATGAATTTACCGCTACAACATGTATCACAATAAGATGTTGAGCAAGAAGTTGTGACATGTTGATTAAACATCTTTGTAGGTTTTGTTTTACTTCTTGGAAGACTTGTTTTATTATGAAATATATGAAGATTCTCTAAATATTCAGCTATCATATTTGACTGTCAAAGAAGGTTTTTTTAGGAACTCTTGTTTCATTTCTAACTATGCATTTGTTTCATCAAAAGGTATGTTGAGACATTTTAAGGAAACATTAGATTAGATTTGATTCTACAGAATGAATGTCAAAACATTTAAGGAGACACCCGATTTGATTCTGCAGAATGGATGTAAAAACATTTAAGGAGACATCATATTTGATTCTGAAGAATGGATGTCAAAACATTTAAGGAGACATCAAATTTGATTATGCAGAATGGATGTCAAGTTGTAGCACCAGAAGCTTGGACATCTGAATCTCAAAGGGATATCTCTTGGTTACTCTACAAACAGTATAACTTACAGGGTATTTAACTTCAGAACCAAGGGCATGATGGAATCCATTAATGTTATGGTTGATGATTCGATTATTATAAACGAGTTTGGTGTCGATAAAGATGTTGGAACATCATCTCAACATACTGATGCTTTAGAAAATATGGAAGACATTGAGTCAAACATTGAGCCAACAAGGAATGAATCAGATGTTTTTGCTGACATCTGAGCTGTTTGTTTTCTATTTGAATTTGTATGTTTTTTTATGGGCCTTTGCCCTGAATATTGCACCTCTGTGTGGCATGGTTTGTACCTCTATCTCATATGTTCTGCTACTGCTTTGCTATATTGTTTTGTTGCCATTGATGAATGTTTGTTTGGTTTGTCATATTTTAGCTAAAAAGGGAAAGTAAATAGTGTAGAGTTGTGCTCTTGATTTTTTTGTATTCTCGGTGTGAAGGTTGTTTCTTTGAGGGGGAGTATGTTTCTTGTATGACAGGGGGAGTTATTTATGTGTTATTGATCGTGACATTTGGGGGGAATTTGATTTGTTTGTACCTAGGTTGTTGTGTACTTGCTGTGATGTCAGACGTAGCGTCTTGACATTTTGTTCCAGAGAATTCTATTTGTGTTTAGGCGGTTGTGTACTTGCTGTGGCATCAGACAAAATGTCCTGAAGTTTTGTTTCAGAGAATTATCGTTATGCTTAGGCTGTTTGTGCTTGTTGTGATGTCAGACAAAATGTCTTGACATTTTGTTTCTGAATGAGGCTTAGAGTGTGAGAGTTTATTTCTCTCTATCTCTTTTCTGTGAGGCTTGGTTTCTACTACTTATTTATGTTGCGTGTGCCTCTGATAAGTCTTGGTGTTATACCAAGTGTTTGGTTGCTTAGTTTTCGTGCTTGTAATTATTGTTGTTGTTTTATCTTTAATCCATCTATATGATGCAGAGGTTTTTTTAGCCAAACATTTCCAAAGGGGGAGATTGTTAGGTCTGTAGTTTTATGATTGACAACAATTTTGTTAAAACATGTATCACAACAAGATGTCGAGTAAGATGTCGTGACATGTTGATTAGACATCTTTGCAGGTTTTGTTTTACATCTTGGAAGACTTATTTTATTATGAGATATCTGAAGATTCTCTGAATATTCAACTATCATATTTGACTATCAAAGAAGGTTTTTTTAGGAGCTTTTGCTTCGTTTCCTGGCATAAAAAGGGATGTTGAGATATTTTAAGGAAACATTAGATCATATTTGATTCTGAAGAATGGATGTCAAAATATTTAAGGAGACATCAAATTTGATTATGCAGAATGGATATCAAAACATTTAAGAAGACATCAAATTTGATTTGATCAAATATCATGCAGAATAGATGTCAAAACATTTAAGGAGACATCAAATTTAATTCTGTAGAACTGATGTCAATATATTTAAGGAGACATCAAATTTGATTATGAAGAATGAATGTTAAAATATTTAAGGAGACTTTAGATTTGATTTGATCAAATATTATGCAGAACATATGTCAAAACATTTAAGGAGATACAAAATTTGATTTGATCAGATTTGATTTGATTTGTTTTGGATATGGTTATTTTTATGCATAAGCCAATGCTTACCAAAAGCTATTTAAAGAGGACGTTAGTAAACCTAATTGATAGGAGAGAGAGCTACACTTGAGCATTGGAAATTTATGGTTTTAGTTGTTTTTTTATTTGTGAGCCATTCTAGTATCTCCTTGATACTTGAATTGGACTGAGTTTATTTAGTTGTAATTGTGAATTAGTCATGAGCTTTTAAGCAATAGTGTATTTTATTTCCTTAGAAGTGTGTCTTTTTTTTTTTTTTTAATTTTTTATCAATGTTATGTGATTGAAGGGAAGTGAGAGGGGTTTCATATCTAGGAGAGTCTTAGATAGAAATTCCAAGGGTAGTGATTAAGTGAGAAGTTTGTAAAACCATATGTTGTTTAGAACTTTAAACTAATACTATTATAATGGATTTCCTTCCTGGGTTGGATACCCCCAGATGTAGGCGATGTTGCACTAAACTTGGTTAACAATTGACATGTGTTATTTACTTCCTACTTTTTACACTATTATTGGTTCTGGTGTGACATGTCATGAACCTGGTGTCGTGACATTGTTTATGACATATGTTATCTGCCTAATTGTTTATGGTATGACATGTCCTGATCCTGGTGTTTTAACATTATATACGACATTTATTATCTGCCTACTATTATTGTTGTGTGAAGTCCTGATATTAGTGTCGTGACATATCATAGGACATCTAATATCCGCATACCAGAATTTCAAGTCAGAATGAGTATGATCTTTGGAATTTTATTAGAGTTCAAGAGTGGTCTCCAATCTTTGATATGTTGAATGGACTTACCTATCCTCATCTTGTGAAAGATTTATGGGTCTGGGCAGATGTTTTTGATGAGCTTGCTGCATGTGAGGAACTTAAACTCCTGCTAGAAAAGGACAGTTCCTTGAAGGGTAAAAGCAGAAAAGAAGTAGGTTTAAAGAAGTTTGAATAAGTTGAAATAATATATGCGGTAATGGGTGTCAATGTGATATTCACTTAGAAAACTATTTCTAAACTCTCAAGTACACCAAACTCTGGTAGATTTGTTCTGGGCACCGAAGACAACGAACATGAAGCAGATGCTATCAAGTGGTGTTTATTTGATAATGCTGGAAATCTATGTTCTTTTGTTCAAGATTTTAATTGGTTATCTGATCCCCGGAGAAGGAAGTACTGATCAAATTTCATGGGATCACAAACACTTAATTTTCTACTTGAAGAATGAAGATAAGATAAATCTATCAACTTATATATTCAACCATCCATGTGAAGCAATCAAGGACAACACAAAGATTTGCAAGAAGAATGTGCCCTATTCTAGATTGTTGTCAGAATTATTTTATCAGGGTCGTCTAGTTGATGCCCTTAATACTTGCCTGACAGTGGGGGATCTAGAGGAGATTTTTGGAAATATCTTATCTGCTTTTGTTCTGGCTAAAATGAAGTTGATGAAGAAAAGTGATGTCGTTGCTTCAAAGACCCCTCTCTCTGTTAGATGTACCAATTCTTATTATCTTGAGGACTATTCTATCATCACCAAGATGGATAACCCTTAAGTAATTAAGAATATCATCATACAAGCATTAAAGGAAGGATAAAACATCATATTCAGAGATATTACTTACAAGCCTACCGATGTTTTTAGATCTTATAATTAGAGGAAGTAGGCGGCTTCAGTTGTTCTGAAGGATGTTCAAAAACCGTCTGAGAAAAGAGATATTGGTAAGGAAATTAAAGAAGTTGTTGCATCCACTCAGTTGATGCCTTCCAAAACTATAAGTGGAAAGTCTCCCAAGAAGGTTACTTATGTTTTGGTCATTTCAGAAGCACCTTTAAAGAAGAAGAGATTGAGGAAGTTGTATGAGATTGAGGTAGAATAAGAATAAGAAGAGGAAGTGGGTGTGTCCTTAATCAGGAAAATGAAAGACGCATACGACACTGCTTATAAGAGTGTAATTCAGCCCAACCTCAAGTGTGCTCAACTTTTAGCATATGTTATCTTAGCTCAGTCAGAGAAGCATCCAGAAACCTCTGTTTTTGGGAATCATGAGGTTGTTGTTGTTGATGAAATTGGAACATGTTGAGGTTCAGGCTGCTGAAGTAATGGATGTCTTAAAGTTTGTTGAAGCTTCTGATGTTCCTGAAGAATTTGTCTTAGAAACTGTTGTTGCTTCAGAAGCGCTAAATACTAGTGTAACAGGTATTTATCTGGACTTAATCTCTGAAGATTATTTTTATTACATATCCCTTAACCATATTTATCCAACACCCTCACCAATTCCCTCACCCAATCAATCACCAAAACACTATTCTCTCCCTGTTGATGAAACCACTAATGCTCATAATCAGCTAATTAAATTTTATGCTTATGAGCAACCTTAAGTCCTAAGCACAATGCTTGAATCCCCCATATATGTTTCTAGTGGGAAAGACACTTCTTCTATCTCTGAGTCAGAGTGTGATGCAGAAGGATTTGAAGCTCATCTTAACCTAAAATCTACAAAATCTTCGTCTAAAATCATCAAACCTATCAGTGCCATTCCTATTCAAATAATTTCTCCTCAAGGCCAACCTTCTAACTTATCATGTACAACTTCTAAATTTGAACATGTAATCCATGTCCAACCTAAAATTACCTTTCCATCAAAAACTCAGCCACCATCTCAATCTTCACCCCAACATCTCCTCATAGAGAACCTAGCCCCGTTCAGAGTCAACCTTTAGATCAAGTTGTATTTGAACTTCAGAATGAAACTGAACATCTTCAAGATCTATCTTTAATTCAATTTGCTTCTGAACCTAAAGTTGAGTATGAACAGATCCCCTTTGGCCTCCTTTATTATGAAATCTCCCTAAAATTATCTGGCCTTGTAAACCAATCTTCCGAACTTAGACCCTCTCATTCAAACACTTCATCCCTTTCACAAACTATCCAAATCAACATGGGTGTAATAAAAAATATCCTCTTAGATGAAGTATAGAGTCTGGTCGATGAGAGACCTTTTGTGTCTGACCCAGTAGCATATTCTGCCAGGTGGGATTCTCTCCAAACTTATGTTGCATCAGTTATTCAGAATCTGAAGGATGTTACTTCAGAGCATGTTGCATCCTCGTGTTATAGGCAAATTCTTATAGAGAAGAACCCGTGTTCTATTACTGCTACTAAACAAGCCATGGCTGTCAAGCAGATTGAAATGGATAATAAAATGAGGTTTATAGACGCCAGACAAGACATCATGGGTGCAGAACTAAGAGCTATTTTGGAACTTCTGAGTAAACCTTAGTCTTAGGTTCTAGAACCCATTTTTTTTGTTTTGTTGTTTATGTTAAACTAATTTCTTGTTATATGAATTTACTTTCTTTATCCGGTTTGCATGTCATATTTTTTCTGCTTATGTGGTTTTCTTTAAGCTACATTTTCTGGGAAATATTATTTCTTATCTGCTAAGTGTTAGAAATAATCCTTTCTTTCCTTGTATTATTCTTTAGATGAACTATTTATAAATATTTATTGGTTGATTAACCACGTTCAAATGAAACAACTATTCAGAAAAATCATTGCAAAATTAGAAAAAAATCATTAATCATTTGAAAGGAGTACAATATTTTTAGGGATTACATAAAATTTTCTAGATCAGAACAATATCCCCTAAATGCAAAAGAATCCTCCCAGTCAAGAACACGCTCATCACTTCCCTCATCTGAGTCATAGAAAAACATCCTTCTTGACACTCTTTTCATCTTCTTCTTCAATTTCTCCCGATTCTTCTTCTTGGGCTTCCTTACTCTTATGGCATCCCTTACAATAGTCGACCCAGATGGCTAGGCCTCCTCAGTGGAATGTTGAAAGTGTTGTTCCCGAGTAACAGGTTTGTCCTTAGCATTGAGATTTGTTGGGATAATTTTCTTAGCTTTCTATAATGGAGAACTCATGTTGTTATGAAGATAAGAATAGTTGCTTAAAAAATGAGAAGTATGTCTATGAAAGTATGATTTTATAGAGGGAGTTTAGTGACTTGTACGTTGCACTTAGAAACTAAAACTTATGATGATTTAATTCTTACAATGATTACTTCGGATGGTTGATATTCTTGAATGCCGTGTGACCATATTGAGAAATGCATAAATATTTCAACCATTATACCCATTTCTCTTTATTGGGAAGAGCAAAGGTTGTTCTTGCTATGTGTTATCAGATTTCAATTTTTCCCATATATATTCTTTCATTCCTAAAATATTTTTTGTCTTCTTATATGCTGATATGTGTTATCTCACTCTTTACTGATGATAAAAAGAGGAGAAATTTATGGGAATATTTAAGAGGATTAAAAGTATTTTCTAAATGATTTCAATTTACGCGAACCCTAATTATTTTGATATAATTTTCATCTGAACATTAATTTATGAAAATGAGTTTAAATTAACTTGGATATGACTTAAGGGGAGCTTACAAAACTCAACCTATGGACTATTAGACTCAGGGGGAGCTTACAAAACTCAACCTATGGGCTATTAGACTTAGGGGAACCTTACAAACCTCAGACTCTGATATTGTCAAGTTAGTTAAACTGACCAACCACTATTCTTAAATACATTTGTTTGTCATCTTCAAAAAGGGGGAGATTGTTGGAACAAAATTGTTCATATCCCTTGGATTTTTATGATAACAAAGTACTTAAAGAACAAATGGGTATACTAACATATGTTCAAGTGTGCAGGATCACAAGTATATAATTAATCCTGATTGAAAGCATATGTGGATAAGCAATATAATTTTGATTCTGATTTATTAGAATCTGATGACTCTGAATGTGTTTATCAGCCTCTGAAGGTTCAGACTATGGTCATATGTTCCTACCTCTGGTGAGAACTCGGACTCTGAAGGTCTGAAGAGCCTCTGATCCATACACTGTACCAAAAAAGATTGGTTTTTTCAAAGCCCCAGAATTCTGGACAGAGTCAACTAGGGTTTCGTTTTGCAAGGCTCAAGGAATGGTGAGGTGACCTATTCAGTCTATTCTACCTTTTGGTATATACCTAGTACTTAGAAAGGTGATGTGAACAATGTCATTATTCAGTGGGCAAAGCTTTTAACCATATGCATTCTCCAACGTATCTCTTGGTATGCTTTTTCACTAAGTTTGATCTTACGTTCAAACCCTCCAACAGATATTTCTCTACCTCTTTAAAAGGAAACTGAAGATTTAAAGGAAGGTGTACAACAATAACACATTGAAATATCTTAAGTATAACTCCTAGCTTTCATTTGTAACTGTTATTACATAAGATCTTAAGAGTTTTTTTTATCTTTGTATATCTTAGAAATCTTAAAAGGTTAAGAACCTTTGTGGTTGTTGCACAACTACTATACTTTTGATTGTGTATCTAAGTATAACGATTACCATTTCTACTAAACTATTTGTTTAAAGTAGAGGAAATATCTTGCCTGCGTGCTTGAGCAAGGAAGTCACTTGTCTATGTACTTGAACAATGAAGTATCTTTCTAAGTTTATTGAGTAGAAGTCTCTTGCAAGGTTGCTTGAGCAAAAGTCTATTTCTAGGTTGATTGATCAAGTGAAGTCTCTTGAAAGTGTACTTGAGCAAAGTTTAATGTATTGATTATAATGAAGATCTGTTGTTGAGGCAAGGGGACTAAACTACTCTAAGTTGAGGAGAGGAACCAACATAAACTTTGTGTGTTGCTTGCTTTTACATCTGATCATTATTATTTCCATTGCTGCTACCATTTATGATATCAGACTCTTAATGTTGTTCAGACTCTAAAGCTGCACTATCGTAAGCAAAACGATTTTTGGCATACATAATTCAACCCCCATCTACTTGTGTATTTTCTCACCTTCAAAGCTTTCAGAAGGATAAATTCAAGAATAGATTCAAGAAAAGTCTCATGGAAACATGTGATGAACTTGACAATGAAGAATACTCTGAAAAAGATGAAGAGCCAACTAACCTTACATTTATGGCTCTTACATCTTCAGAAGTAGAATCTTGCTCAAATTTTGGCTCAGAGTCTGAGGAAGAGGATGAGGTATTTTTTAAACTATCTCGTTCTAATTTAATTACTTTTGTTCAAGAGCATATGGTAATATATAAAGAGAAATCCAGAAACATGAAAATGCGGAAAAAATGATCTTTTGAAAGATGAGCTAAAGTCTGCTCAAAGCAAAGATGAAGTTCTAGAAAAAGATCATATTGCTCTAGTAAAGGAAGTGTCTGACAAACCTCTTGATGATCATGGAATGACTCTTCAAAAATGTCTCATTAATGATTTTAATAGAACTAAACATGCTTCCATGATTTATGGAGTAAGTATAAGGAAAAGGGAAGCTCTAGGTTACTCACAAAAAACTTTTAATCCAAGGTTTGAGACCTTGAGTAAAACAACAAACACTTCCTCTTCAACTCTTCTAAAAAAGGAATTGACTCTTATTTTGCACCTGTTGGTGAAAATGAAAAGGTTTTGACTCATACAAAACCTAAAGTTAATGAATAAAAGGTTTTGAAGAAACCAGAACCTAAGACTCTAACGTCAAAGGTTTTGAAGAAGCTAGAACCTAAGATAGAAGGGGTTAAGGTTTTGACTCAAATAAAACCTAAAGTTGATGAATCAAAGGTTTTGAAGAAACCAGAACCTAAGACTCTAACTTAAAGGTTCTGAAGAATCCGTAACCTAAGATAGCAAGGGCTAAGGTTCTAAGAGGTGCAAAACCTAAGGCAAAGGTCTATTCAAGACAATAAACATTTAAATCAAAAGTCTTAAATAATTCCAAACTTAGTCATATGACCTGTTAGAACTAACCCTAATGGACACATAAGATTATAGGTACCTAAATCTCAAATTGTCTTTGTTGTAGATATGTTTCAAAGGAGAAGCAAAGAAACAATCATGGTACTTGGACAGTGGTTGCTCACGACATATGACAGGAGAAAAGTTTATGTTATAAACCCTAACTCTGAAAGAGGGAGGAACTGTGGGATTTGGAGGAAACCAGAAAGGAAATATCAGTGGTATTAGTACTATTGGTAACTCTATTTAAATTAATAATGTTTGGCTTATAAATGGGCTTAAACATAACCTACTGAGCATTAGTCAATTTTGTGACAACGGTTATGAGGTCTTGTTTGATAAGAACAATATAATAGTCATGAACGGATCTGAAAACTCCATAATGTTCAAAGGGAAGAGAAAAAGCATTATTTATAAAATCAATTTTCTGAATTAGTTTATCAGAAGGTAGTTTGCCTTATATCTTTGAGTGGTGAGAACTGGATCTGACACGTAAGGTTAGGTTATGCTAACTAGAGATTAATCTCTAAACTTAACAAGTCGAAACTTGTTAAAGGATTTCCATATCTCAATTATCTCTCAGTTGCTCTTTGTGGAGCATGCGAATTAGGAAAAATCAACAAAACTTCTTTCAAATCTAACACCATTGTCTCTACCTCTAGACCTTTAGAGCCACTTCACATGATTTGTTTGGTCATGTTAGTACTGCATCAATCAATAAGAAGAAATACAGTATAGTCATTGCTGATTACTATAGCATATGGGCTTGAGTTAAATTCCTAAGAACCAAGGATGAATCATATGATATGTTCAGCATCTTCTGCATACAAGTACAAACTGAAAAAGAATAAAAAAATTTAAAGGTAAGAAGTGATCATGATGGTGAATTTGAAAATGAGTCATTTGAACTATTTTGTGAAAACAATGGAATTCTCCATGAAACAAGGGAATTCTCCATGGCTTAACTAATTCTTTTCTTTTCTAAGAATTTTCTAAGACAATGCATGATGAATTCGAAATGAGTATGATGGGAGAGCTGAAGTTCTTCCTTGGAATTCAAACTAATCAATGCAAAAAGGGAGTCTATGTTCATCAGACTAAATATACAAAGGAGCTTCTGAAGAAGTTCAAGCTTGATGTTTACAAGATCATGAGCACTCTTATGCATCTAACATACAACATGAGCAAAAAGGAAAGCAACATCAAAGTCTGTCAGAAGCTGTACAGAGGTATGATTGGTTCTCTTCTTTATTTAGCAGCTTCTAGACCAGATATTTTATTTAGTGTCTGTCTGTGTGCAAGATTTCAGTCAGATCCTAGAGAGACTCACTTAACTGTTGTTAAGAGGATATATATATATATATATATATATCTAAAGGAAACAATAAATATAGGTTGGCTTTATAAGAAATCCATAGATTATAATATAGTTGGATTATGTGATGCTGATTATGCTAGGGATAGAATTAAAAGAAAATCCACTAGTGGAAGCTGTCAATTCATAGGTGAAAATATAATATCCTGGACTAGTAAAAGACAAGCAACAATTGCTTTGTCTACAACAGAAGCATAATACATCTCAGCTGCAATTTATTGCACATAACTACTCTGGATGAAATATCAATTAGAAGACTATCAGATAAATGGAAGTAATATTCCAATCTTTTGTGATAATACTACTCCTATCTGTTTGACAAAGAATCCTATTCAACATTCTAGAACCAATCACATAGAAATAAAACATCATTTTATAAGAGATTATGTTCAAAATGGCGTGATAAATGTACGAGTTATTGATACAGATCACTAATGGGCTGATATATTTACCAAGCCTATTACTATTGAAATATTTGAGTTTATTAAAAATAATTTAAACATACATTTTGTTAAGGATTAATGCTTGCTTCTAAAATGGAGAATCATAGTCTGATGATGATCATAAGTTATTATGGTCAGAAGCTATGAACAAGCTTCTGATGAATAGTAAGCATCTGAGAAACTCAACCTCTGATACTCAAAATTTGACTTGTTGTCTCTTATAGCATATAAGTGGTTTATTTGATGTTTGACATCTGTCCACTTATGTGTCATGAATATGAAAGGTCTTTTTTGACACTTGATTTATCAGCTACTGGATAATGACGTATGCTTAATGATATACATGTTTTGAATACTCTGCATCTCTCTCAATTGTCATTAACGTATGTTTTTTCATCTAAGTATATCTTTTCCTCCAACTTTTGTATGACTCTATACAATCTGACTCTGAACTAGTTAGCTCACTATGTGAAATAATCTTCTGGTCCAGAAGATCCTAAGTCATAGTTCTTCTAAGAATTTTTTGTCTTCTGATCCTTGAGTTATATTAATAGATCTCACCAATCATGTTTAGTTAAGAAAAAAAATGTGGACTCCTTCTTAAATGTTCTTATGTTAACAAAAACGAGTGTGTTATCCTTGGTTATCATTGTTCCTGGATAAAATTAACTTCTATTTTGTTTTCCCTTTATAATTTTTTTCTAGCTGTGTGATAATTTATTGATTGAATTTATTTTTGCTCACAACTTAATATTTGTTGGAAATGGTTACAGAGCAACTTTAAACTCACTCTTCTTTATGGATCAAAAGATATAAATGCAAGTGATAAATAGTGATAGATGTAAGAAGAAAAGGAACATGTATTTTCTTTATTAAATAAAAGGGAAGGTACAAAAACTAAATTCCTCTTATAAGATCAAAATTATCTTCTAATCTTCTCCAAATTCCTCTAGAAAATAAACACGACGATTGAGGAAGTTTGACCAATCTAAATCAAACCCATCATCATCTGAACAATAGTCAGAAGGAGGATCTAGGTTTCTTTGAAGCATTATTTTCTTCTTTGCCATGGATGGTTTGCTCACCTTCACTGCCCTTACTGATGAATATGTCCTTCTTCTTAAACCTTCAGCCTTTTTGAATTGAAACTTCAGTCTTCTTTCAACATCCTTGGTAACTTCCTTGTTAAACTTCACTTGGAGTGTCCTCTTTGAAATTTTTGAGAGATTCACTCATTGTTTCTAAAGAAGTGTGTTAAGTATGATCCTGCTTGTATCAAAACTCTACTTTTATAGAGATTTTTGTTAAAAGTGAAATCAGTTTTGGATATTGTGCATCAATGGTGACCGGAGAGCAATAAGTTCATTATCTTCAAACATTTTTGTACAAACTTGACTGCTCCATTTAAAAAAAATCCTAAATGAAAGAACATACTTTGACCATCTTGATAAGTGCATGATTTGTTTACCAACCGTTCCAATTAACTCTCAAATATTTTCAAATCTTTTATCCAAAAGGAAAATCAAATATGCTTTTAAACTATGTTTATCCTATTCTGATTACATCCTAAATATGGTTCTTTTGAATTTCGCTTATATGACAATATTGTTTTCTTAATTATCTTTTCTATTTCCTTATTTGTTTCTATGACAAACTGGGGACTAGATATTGAAGTATTTATGCACCTGAAATCTGATAGTTATTATCTTGCTTAAATTTTGAAGTATTGTATATGTGCCTTAAATGTTTAAAATTTGATTAACCTGGATAGGACTTAAAGGGAGCTTACAAGAATAACCATGTGAATAGACTCAGGGGGAACTTACAAACCTCATACCCTGCAGTCAACTAGTTAATTAAATTATCAACCATTATTCTTAAACAATTGTGTTTGTCATCATCAAAAAAGGGAGGGAGGAGATTGTTGGAACAAAATTGGGTTGTCCCATATCCCTTGGTTTTTGATGATAACAAAGTATTTAAAGAACAATAGGGTATACTAATGTTTGTTCAAGTGTGCATAATAATATACTAAATTTCATATTAAATTCAAGTATTGGTTTTGACTCTGAACATCTAAAGAGAAGCGTGAAGATTATATTATGATGTATCTGAAGCTGAAGAACTGACTCTAAAGAAGTCATATCCAAAATAAGTCAACATTCAGACATCAGAGTTTGAAGGTATCAACCTCTGAGGAACAGACTTTGGAGAAGTCTGCTTCTGCTGATCAGAATCTGAGCTAGTCAAAGCGCAAGAACCAAGGTGACACTGATAGGTCACTGTTCATCCATGAACATACTTTATCACATGATTACCTAAGCTCTAGGTTTTTCAAAGAGTCAGCTGAGATACAACTGCTAATTCCTTTTGTAGCAAAGGTTTTCAAACTAGGTTTTGCATAACCTTACAATTTGGTGAAATATCCCAAAGTGTCCCAACATATATTTTGAAGCTTCTCAAAGGACTATACTGTTGCATCTTCAGCGATTTTTTCCTCATTATTTAAGGAACTAAAAGACTTAAAGATCATGACAATACAAGTGTAGGACAACACATACACGCTGGACATCCTTAAAAACAACTCACAACTAAAGAGAAGCTACTCTATCAAAGTTTTAGCATAAGCTAAACTTAGGATTTATTATCCTTGTATATCTTAGAAATACCTAAGTCTTGAATGAGTCATATTTTGTTGTATTATTTATAAACCTCTGATTGTATATCAAGTGTATTCACCCAACAATCATTTATCTGCTAGGTTGATTGTTAGAATTCTTAAGCTTGTATGCTTGAGTAAGAAAGTCTCATACTTATATGTGAGCAAGGAAGTATTTAGCCTGTGTTCTAGAGAAAGGAAGTCTTGAGCTTGTGTGCTTGAGAAAGGAAGTCTCATACTTGTATGAGTGATCAAGGAAGTCTTTAGCTTATGTGCTAGAGCAAGGAAGTATTGAGCTCGTGTGATTGAGCAAGGAAGTCTCTTTCTTGTGTGTGTGAGCAAGGAAGTCTTGTGCTTGTGTGCTTGAGCAAGGAAGTCTCATACTTGTGTGTTTAAGCAAGGAAGTATTATACTTATGTATATAAGAAATTAAGTCTCTTTCTTGTATGCTTGAGCAAATTATAGTCTTGTGTGATTATAGTGTAAATCTCTTGTAAGTACTTTACTCTTGATTTGCGAGAGGAACTAGGATAACTCTGTGTGTTGTCATTCTTTATTGCAATTTATATCCGCTTCCTATCTCTAACTAACTCAAATTTTATAACATTTTGTTTAGAATATGACTTAAGAGTTTTAAAAGAAAGAAAAAGCCAATGCAATTCAGCCCCCTTCTTGTGTTTTTCTCACCTTTAAAGATCCTTGTTGTTCGATAGCCCTTTTCTTTCATTTGGGAGAATTTTGAAATATTTTCCCGTTGACAATTTTGTACCACGTCATCCTCGTTATTTCTTATATTATTTTTGTTATGTTTTTCACAAATACTTCTCCTTCAAAGTTATACCCAACATGTTCTAGGATATTTGCGACCAATTCACCACATGGAAAGCATATTCCATTCTTTTGCTCCCTAATATGTGTTGGATCACTAAACTTGCTCAATTTGTCTTAACTTTGTTGTCAAGCAACCATACCACGGTAACATTAGACCTAGTCAATTGATTGAAGTTGACCTTCCTTGGAAAAATTTTATGATTTGACACATAACAAATTAGATGAATGTCTAGGCGCACAAAGCCTACAATAAATATGGAGGACACACAAGACTTTGGAATAAACAGAAAAGAGGAGATAACACTTTTGTACATGCATTTATCATCTTCTTATAGTTCATTTGACTTCAAGCGTTGTCCATCATGGGGTTGATCCAAAATATAAAAAAAATCTTCCAAAGGCTCATATATCTTGTGTTTTGTCACTTTGAAGTAGATAATCCCATAAATGAAGTATATACTTTAATAAAACATCTTGACTAATGATTGATAAACTTCTCTTAGAGGGTTGCATATGGATACCTTTAATTTTGATTCTTCAAACATCTTGAAGAATTAACATTCTTTAAATATCTTAGAATCTAAGGTACGAATGCCTAGAACCACCCTATTTGAGTATTCTTGAAAGAACCTCCCTTCTTGTTCTTGATTTGAGAAGTCATCATAGAGATAAGTCAGAGAGGGAATCTTAATCTCTTGGGTGCCATAATGATGATGACGATGGAATATGAAAGTAGTATTATTACACACACACACACACACACACACACACACACACACACAGAGAGAGAGAGAGAAGAGAGAGAGAGAGAGAGAGAGAGAGAGAGAGAGAATAAAGAAGGAAGATAGAAATAAATGACACAAAATAAGGGAATAAGATGACCTATTTATAGTGTTACTTATAACAGTTTGAGTGTGCAAAAACTCCACAAAATCCTTGAAGATATGGACCAGAAAATATCAGAACCAAAACATTCCAAAACATGCCTCGTAATCGATTATTTTATGGACCTAATCGATTATTTGATGATGATTTTGAAGATTTAATGTGTTTTCCATCAACGCTCAAATTTGAGTTGCTTTGAGGCGAAGATACAATCTCATTTCATATGAATTTTGAAAATCGTAAGTCATCTAATTGATTATGATAATCGATTATTTACCTTGGTTCCAGTCTCCTTGTATTTTGGGCCTTGGGTTGACATTTCTTTTAGGCGTACTACTTTTGACACCCTTTTTTCATCCAGATTACACCCCTTTCTCCAAAATATGCTAAAACTCAATTATTTTACTTTAATAATAATTTTAATTGATGAGGAAATAATAAACCACTTATTTAGAAGGTCAGTTATAGTCTTACAATATTTCAACCTCTAAAGTGTGTAGCACTTTAAAATCTCAAGTAGACTTGAGAAAGCTCCCCATTTCGAGGGAACGATAAACCGCTGTCATAAATCCATCTTTGTGAATTGTTTGACACGAGAGTTGGTTCAAATCATAGGGTTGATAAATCCATTAAATAATTATTACCAAAACATACTAAGAGGTTAAATGATCATCACATATCATTATGAATGTTGAGAAGCATACTCAACAACAAAGTTTTGATATCGTCCATTGAAGTACACCATAAACAGACATGTTTGAATCACAAGAATCAGTATCATCAAAATCCATTAGGAAAATCTTGTATTTGTATATTCAAGGTATACATATTGCTTCGCACAACTTCATTTAATACGTATTAAGGCTTCATTAAAGCTACTAAACATCCTTGCAAAACATAATAATTCACCTATGATACCAATTTTTTTTGGTCCTAGCGCATTAGTTGTTCTAAGAGGTCTTAGGTTACTACCTTTAAAACTTATTATTTTACCATAACAAAAATCATTTAAGTGGAGAAACCTAATACATAACGACTATTTAAAGTTAAGGAGGTTTTTTTTCCTATTAAAGCCTTTACTATGCGAACTACTTATTTTAAAACCTAATTAACTTTTATTCAAGGAACGTATATAATTTGATAGAATCAAGTCTAGATTTTATTTTCCCTTAGTAAATTTACTTAGGTTTTCATGAAGTTATTCACTTCCTTTTTCATCGATACGCAAGTCTCACATTTACTAGCTTGACTTCTAAGATTAGACATTTCATATCTTAGCATTTCATTGTTATTCTATAGAAACTCAATGTAGTAGTATTTAATATCTAAGTTACACTTTTCAATCTTATCACGTTTCTCAATTAACTTAGCATTTAATTTAAAGAGTGACTTGTGTAGCGGGGTATTCGTTCCCTTTAGATTTATTGACTAAATCAAAAATAAATCATACAATTCGAGTCGCCACCGCACTTCTATTTATCCAAAGGAAAGGTTAGAAAGCGAACAAAAACCGAGAAGTTTTATCAAATCAAAAACTAATAAAAATGTCAGAGATCTGGGTAAGGGGGTTGGTTATGCAATGGGAAGGTTTTAAGCACCCAAAACATCCTTAGTACTCTAAGGGAGCCCTTTTTACAAATGTTGTATGGTAGGTTGGTATTTGTGAAAAAAATATTTGTGCAAACATGATTGGGGAGATGAGAAAAGAATATACAAGTTATTTACAATTTTGTGTTTGAATGGATAAACCCATTGCCTACGTACCATCTTAAAAAGGTAGGATCAAAACCTCGTAGTTCGGGGTAAAAATCTCAAAATGAGTTAGTGAATTGATTGGTCAAAAGCCTTAAGGTATTTTGTTATCAAAGGGAGAAAACTCAACCTAAACCACAAATCCACCATGTGAGGAGAGCTTTAACATACTAGTGAGGGATCCATCCTATAATAAGTATGGAAGGCTTATAGTTCAATCACTAAGGATACAGGTGAGGTTTATATCAACCACTATGATAACTCAAACCTAATAGCTAATGTTTATGAAAAGTTTTGGCAAAAGTGGCCATTGGAACCACAAAAACAATTTGAGTGAGTTGTATTTACAAATGAAAAGTATTCACAAAATAAAGTCAAAGTTGACTTAAGATTCAATTCAAAATAAGTGTTATGAAAAGAGTTTTGAAAAAAAAATCAAAGGCATAGTGCCTAAGTTTCTAATTTTGAAAACAATGTTAATGTTTTCACAAAAAAGGTTTGGCTTGGGTTAAAGTGGAGAGAAGAAGAGAAGGGCTAGGTCTTAAACATGCAAAGATGAGGGAAGAGAAATAAAACCACTTGGAGTTCCCTTCTTGAGATCATAAAGATGATCCAAGTTGCTCATTTCCTTTGGACTTAGCAAGCAATAAGCAATTAACTCAAGCAATCAAGCAAATATAATCAAGCTCCTAGGATCTTCCAATTTGGATTTGTCTCTCTTATCTTGGATGCTCATGACAATGGTCCTTCTAATTGGCTCAAGTTTGGGATCCCTATCATACTAGAACACACAAATCAAAAAGTTCCACAATGCAATAAAAAGAATGGACAAGAGTGAGTTTAGAATTAGGGTCCTTTCAATTCATCTTCAAGATTAAGCATTCTAAAGGCATGAGGCCTAATTTCTCTTCAACAATTATAGCATTCTAAAGGCATGAGGCCTAGTTGCTTTTGAAACTCCATTTAGCATAGGTAAGGTCCTAATTCTAAGTCCTTTCTCCTTTTGCATTGGGTTCTCACAAACAAAAACAAAACAAGCACAAGGCAATAGTATATACATAATAATGTGCTCGAGTGAGCAAAAGGCAAATTGCATAAACATAAACATGAGCTCAAGTGAGAAAAGGGCAAAGACAAATGAATTAATGAGCAAGAAATTAAATTGCATTAAAGTAAATTGCAAGAATTAAATGCTTGAATTAAAAGTTAGTAATTAGTAGTTAGTGTTAGTGTGCCATAAGGCAATTTGGCGCTATGTTAAGCAATCGTAAGTGGACTAATGTAGTAGTCACACCTATCGGAGGCCGGTCAATAAAACTATAGGCAAATAAACACAAGTTAGAGACCATGACTAGTAAGCCAAGCTCCTACAACTTGCCATGCCAAAAGAAAAGAAAAATGACCTTGTATGGATTTAGGTTTTTTGCTTGACCAAGAAGCAACCTATCTTTAATGCAAAGCAATTTACTTGATATTTGATCAAGATGAATTTGATTTGGATCAAAGAAGGTTAAACCTCTCATATGTCAAGGCTAACCACCAATCATTAACTCATTGGTCAAAAAGAAAAAGAAGAAGAAGATGGAAATGGAATGTACATAATTGAAATTCAAAAGACATAACCAAAACAACATTGATCAATCATGAATGAAATCAACATCAATCAATGGTAAACAAAAGTGAGATGAAGATTAGAAGTCAAGAAATAACAAAAATATTTTTGGTATTTTTTTGGAATTAAAATAATACATGAAATAAAATGAACAAATAAATGTCAAACTTCAAATTCAATTCAAATCAACTTGGAAAAGTCCAATTGGATCATCATAAGTCTAACATGGTCAAACAAGGTTTGACAAAAAATTTCATCATTTTTGAAAACAGAAACTAATTTTAAACAATTAAAAATGAAGGAAAATAACATAATTGGACTAAAATCTCAAATAAATCTCAAATCAATTAAGAAATTGATGAGAAGATTTTTCATAGATTCATCATTATCCAAAGATGTTAATAAAATATTTTTGGCATTTTTGAATATCAAAAAGTATTTTAAATGAATTAAAAACAATTAGAAATGAAATAATTCACAAAAAATATTAAATGGAATCACAAAAATAATTAAAAATCATTTTTAGAAACTAGAATTTAAGAGAGAAATTTTGCAATTGGTCCCATATTTTTGTGATTCAAAATAAAGAAGTTATGAATTTTTAAAATAAAATGGAATAAAAAAAATTAAAATGGAAATTCAGAAAATAGCAAAAAGCCTGAGGCGTCAGATCTCATTTCATTAATTGACGTGGCTCATCTTGTGGTTGGGAAACGTGCGCGCATGGTGCACTCTAGTCAACAGCGTGGCACAATGATTTAAATAAAGTCATAACAATGAAGCGCTAGGATTAGATCTGGAAACATGGATCCAAGGGCTGAGGTTGGGACGCGTGGGGACGGTGGTGGAAACCACCGTCTTCTCCGTGAGAAGGCCAGTTCCGACCACCAGTTGCAGGTTTTCAAACCTCAACTAAAATGCGCAATTCACATACCATTCGAAAGCTTGGGTGATGTACATCACCCCTGTAACCTTAGTTTTCACTCAAGATTCCTATAGAGGAAGAAATCTGAGCTTGAAAAATGAGGTGTTCAATCTGAACTTGTTTAATTCTCAAAATTAAAACCACAAATCAATTGCCTCTCACATGAGGACTTCAGAGATGCTAACCGATACAAATAATGTTCAATATCCAAAGAGATTAGAAGGAAAACAGTTGGAGTGAAAACCTTTGAAGTGCAACTTGTGTGAGCTTGATCCAATCCAATCCTCGTGTGCAGCTTGATCTTGAAGTAACAAGGAAGCAAGGCTAAGGAATTTAGAAGCCAAAGATCAACCAATGAAGTTGAAATTTGAGCTTGAAAAGTGAAGAGAAAAATCCAGAATGCCTTTAATGGAGGGTTGGGGAATCAGTTGTGCAGAGCTTCAGGCGCCTTTAGGTTAGTTTTCAAACGAAGCAAGCATGTGTATTTATAGCAAGAGCTGATGCAATGCATGATCAAACTCGTGTGTGCATGAACTTGGGTCCTCTATGCATGGGCCTGTACAGGCGTATGTGAGGCCCAAAACCACATCCAATTGAGTGCTGAACACAAATGAAGGTGAAATGGACGTGCAGATGGCAATGCATAAGCTTGTGCATGGAATTCTAACATGTTATGCATAATTGAACCCAAAACTTCACATCTTCGAAAATGCCATTTGGAAATTTGAAACATTAGCATATGGGTAATGGTTGGAAAGGTCTTGATATGAGGAACAAATGTTATGTTGAACAAAAGTTCATTTGGAGTTGGGAAAATATTGAAAACTAGCCATGAAGTTCAAGGTACAAAACATGTATATGGAAAATTTGCCAAAAATGACCAACTTCAAGCCCTTCTGTTTCAATGACACAAGCCTCAAATGATAACACCTACAACATCAAAGTTGTAGATATTTTCAATACAATCAATTTGGACTTAAATTTTGCATCATTTGGATTTTTGATGAGAACGTTAGGGGCACTTGAAGTTGGACTTTTTCACATTTCAATGACTTTGGTCCAAAGTGACCTATAATGTTTTGTATTATCACATGTAATTCTTTTAGGATTATAATTTTTTTTCCAACATAACAATTTAAGTAAACATCTTAAACTTTACAATGCACTTGGTCTCATCTCAAAATCATAAAAAATGAGGAGTTAGGTCCTTGGGAAGTTGACCCAAAATTAGGGTTTCAGTCAAAATGACCTATAATGTTTTGGAATGAATGATGACCTTACAAGTTTCAAATGGATTTTTGATGAAAATTAAAGTTGTTCATATGGTTCTCAAGAACATGTTTACTCTTGGGGTCATCATCATTTGACAAACACATCAAAAGTTAGGTCTCAGTAGGTTTCAAAATAGTCAGATGAATTGACTGATCAACTTCTCAAGGCCAAATTTCAAATCTTGATGAATAAATGATTGAGAACACTCAAATAAGCTCATATATGCATAAAATGATGAATTAAAGAACTTGCCTTGATTGTATTTGATCATGGGTTGAGGTTGCATCATGAGCAAGGCACAGTCAATGCACAGTTGAATTAGGGTTTCCTTGGGAAACAATCCTCAAGCCCTTTGGTTTATCTTGATCAAATTGACAAATTGAGATACTTTGGAGGCATATATTCTGATTGAGAGCTTTGGGAACCATTGTCATGCTTGCTTTCAACATCATCTGGCCATTTCATTGAGCTTAGGGGCCTCCTAGGAGCCTTGGATCACATGACTGCTTAAGCTTCAAAACAAACAAAGTTAGTGACATATTTTTTGTGCTTTTGGTTAGTAAACAAAATAAGAAAAGCAATAATATACAATTCAAGCATGCTTGGTGGTCTCCAACCAACTCACACAAGTCCCAAACCCATGGGTTAAGGAGCCAAGATGCTATGATCCTTGAGGCAAATGCAATGAGCAATGATATGATGCCATGAGGGATCTTAGGGTCAAAATTATGGTATTAAAACTTGTACGGTAACTTTGTCACCTCACAATCATATTTTTCGTGTGAAGCTTTTAGACAACCTTGTTCATATTCTTCGTTCGATGAAGATTCTTCAAAGATTCTATCAGAGGTTTATTCCTCAAGATTTCTCCTTGATGTTGTCTCTTAAAAGATATTGTTTGTTGAAACTTATTTCTCATTTATTCATTTGAATATTCCACTAGATGAAACCCTTTCATCTTCTTCATATTTTCTCGTCGTGAAGTTTCTCCATTGGATGTTAAATATTCCAAGGATCATTTGTTCATCGAGATTTTTCTTTCAAAGGAAATTACTGGAGTTGATTTTACTTCTTATTCAAAAGAGTTTATTGATGAAGTTGGAATAGATTCTTTTAGGTTTGAGTTTGTCATTTCTTATTTTAATAGTTAAATCAACTCAATAAGTTTCTAGATGATTTCCTCCTTCTTGTATTTTCCTGAAAAAAGTATAACCATTTTCATCTTTTGATTTAAAGATTAGATCAGGTTTCTAATTCTAATTCTTAACTTTTAGATATTTGTTGACAAATGTTCTAACATGGCTTCCAATATTTATAAAGGTTGAACACCATTTATGAAAACAATATTCACATTCATCTGGTGTTTCAACTTATTCGTCTCATGTGTTCATTTTCTCTTGTTCAATACTTGGAGATACTCCATAAATCATTTCAAAAGTGTCCCACATTTCCTTGGCGGAATTACAATTAATTACATATATAAATTAATTTTCACTTAAGGACATGACTACTAGATTTTTTGCTTTAAAATCAATTTCAAACTTTCTCTTGTATTCTACGGTCCAAAGGAAATCAAGTTTATCTATTAATTCACTATTAATATTGTGAGTAGGGATAAACATGCCATTAGCTATTGTTTCTCACAATTCAATATTAATCATTTTAATTCTAGATTTCCACATTTCAAACCTATCAGCATTAAACAATGCAGGTGTATTTAGGAGAGTTCTATTATTAAAAGAAGTGTTGGAAGTCATATTACTTTCGAGATTATTAATCTTTAAACAAGAGTTAGATTGTGATGTCACTTATTGGACATGTAACTCCATACTTAATAGGGTGGAGGTGAATTATGGAGGTTTTAAAAACTTTGGTTTAAAACAAAATCATTTGCAAAACTAGAGTTTGAAAATATTTTGTAAAACAAATGAATAAATAGGCGAAAGAAAACCTAAGGAAATAAAGTTACTGGAAAGTAAAAGAGATAAGAGAGAAGAAATAAATCTAGAGAATTATACTGGTTCGACCAAGATGACCTACTGATATCCCTAGAAATTATTCTTGAGAGTATCCACTAAACTTGAGAGATTTTAGAAGGATTTTCCCACAAACCTCCTTATATATTTTCGACCAAGATAACCTACTATTCTCCCCAAAAACTATTCTTGAGAGTATCCACTAAACTTGAGAGCTCTTAAAAGAATTTTCCCATGAACCTCATATACAAGGAAATGGAATTTTTAGACTAACTTCTAACCAAACAATGAAAAATGGATTACAACAGTTACTCTCCAAACCAAACAAAGAGTTTCCATGGGATGATATTGAACCAAGATGGTGTTTTGAGTTGGATATCCTCCGAACCGAACGGGGCTTTTGAACATGTTGTCCACAAACCAAGTTGATATTTTTACCAGTCTGATCTTGAACCTACCGAGCCTTATATCGTGCTGAACTCAAGAACCAAGAGAGATTTTAACTGGGCTAATATCAAACAAGTAAAGCTTTTAATTGAACTGAGCTCAAAAACAATCGTGGAGATTTTACTAGCTGATCTTCATGAACCAAAAGAGAACTTTTTCTTTAAGGCAAAACTCTTGAACCATACATAGACTTCCTAAGACAATCCTCAAACCAAACAAGAGCTTTTAACAGGTT
Organism: Lathyrus oleraceus; assembly: GCF_024323335.1. Classification (NCBI taxonomy): domain Eukaryota; kingdom Viridiplantae; phylum Streptophyta; class Magnoliopsida; order Fabales; family Fabaceae; genus Lathyrus; species Lathyrus oleraceus. The sequence goes on along the minus strand of NC_066584.1, from coordinate 442,409,359 downwards.
TAACTTGCAACCAAAATAAAAATTCCTATGGAAGAATTATTTACTCATAAATAATACATTATTGGTAAATTTACAATTTTGCCTTCATCCAGAATAATTATTCCCATTTTGACTCAAGAACACTCTCGAAGCCTTATGGCTAAAAATATGTGAGAGTAATGAGAGATTTAGAGAAATGATGAGAGAAATGAAAAGTGGTATTTAAACTCATTTTTTGGATGTGATAAGGTGATGGAGAAATTCTCCATTTATAGGCCAAGGCGTGGTATAAACTTGGAAATAATCAATGGGCTAAATCAATGCTCTAATCGATTAGGATAATCGATTAGACACCTTAAATAATCGATTATTAAGGCCACATATGGAAGATTTTGATATATAGTTGTTACCAATCATTATGAGATTATTCAAGTCTTTTTTTTGACTGAACCAAGCATGATCTAATTAATTAGGTAAATAGTCTAATCGATTATTCAGTTAGAAAATGCATTTCAATCAATCAGACACTCTCCTAACCAATTGGTTTGGCATCAAAAACATTATTTGATGGTTTAAATAAAATATGAGAAATGGCTCATGTATTTTTAGCACGCACACGCACGTCCGCATGTGTGTGTGTATGGTTTAACCATAATATTCCCAAAAATACCCCTGTCTCTTTACAAGAACTAGTCAATCAGACAAACACGACCATGTGAGCTTTCACAATTCCTCTCTTTCACAACCCTGAAGCTCCAAGTCTTGACTTCATTATCTTTGGTTTTAACCTCACACAAGAACATTGAGTCTTCTTGATGAGGCTTGAAAGATGTTCATGTTTATCATTATCATTTGAGAGTTTGAGAGGTTAAACCATCGATGATCTTTAAAATATAAGTCTTAACTTTAAAGTTATTTGACCTTAATGTTGACTTTAAATATATGTCTTGATCTTCAAGAGAATGACTTAATTCGAGAAATATAACTTAATAAATCATCTTATGCATTTTTGACCGCTTGAGTTATCTTTAGTAAATGTTTAACTTCATTGGATATTATTTGATATTAAATATTGTAATCATCAAAATTAAACTACTTAGTTGAATTATAGCTTTGCTATCCATAAGTTTCACTATTTTTGATCACTTTGACTATACTTGTAAGCACATAGATCAACATTAGTATCATTGAATATAATATCATCAACATATATTTCCATAGGTAAAATGTCATGCTCATATTTTTTAATGAAAACTGTTGTGTCAATCTTCCCTCTTTGAAAATTAGTTTGAAGTTGAAACCCGCTTAAACTTCATATCAAGCCCTAGGGGCTTGTTTCATACTAGAGATGGCCTTTTTTCCAGCTTGAAGACATGATTAAGAGAAAAGGATTTTAAAAACTCGAGAGGTTGATCAACATATACTTTCTATTGGATGTAATTGTTCAAGAATGTGGTATTTACATCCATTTTTATGAGTCTGGAATTCAAAACACATGAAAAAGCTAAAAGCATCCTCATGGCTTGTAACCTAGCTACATGGGCACAAGTCTCATTGAAATTTATGTATTCATGTTGGTTGTACCATTTCGTAACAATATTGACTTTATTTCTTAAAACATTGTCATTTTTGTCCAATATATTATGAAAGACCCATTTGGTCTCAATCACTAGTTTAGATGAATGTTCGGGAACACATTTCTAAATGTTATTTCTCTCAAATTGATTTAACTTATCTTGCATAACAATAGATCAATGTTTGTTAATGAAAGCTTCACTGACATCCTTTGACTCAATTTGAAAAATAAAAGCCATAAATTCACATACAAGGTTAAAGGAGTGTCAATTTGTGACTCCCTTATAAATATCCCCTATGACGTTCTGGATTGGATAATCATTTTTTGTCCTGCATTCATTGGATAGATCTTGATGAACATTGCTTATTTTTTCATTTGGATTGCTTTCAGTTTGTTTTTCATCTTTATTTTCATCTTGATCTTGCCCTTTATCTTGCTATTTATCTTAATATTTATCTCGATCTTTATTTTTATCTTCATTTCAATCTTTTAGAAGAATGTTCTTCATAATATTTACACAATCAAATACTTGTACCTATACCGACTTAGGGTTAATTTCATTAAAGATAACATGGACTGATTCTTCTATAGATAAGGTTGTTTTTATTAAATATTCTAAAAACTTTACTAAAAATGGAATATCCTAAGATTAAACCTTCATCAGTTTTAGCGTTAAGTTTTCCAAAGTTATTCTTCCCGTTATTAAGGATAAAACATTTACATCTGAAAACATGGAGGTGGAAAAATTAAACTTTCTTCCTTTGTATAATTCATAGGGCGTCAACTTTAAAATTGGTCTTATCAAAATACGATACATTATATAATTACTGCATCATTAGCTCATAGGTACTTAGGAAGGTTAATAAAACATAAAAGTTAGTTATGCTTTACTTATATTGAAATCATAAATATTTTTCAATTAGAAATAGGGGTATTGTTCAAGTTCAAATATTTAAAACTTGAACATTTATAAGGCGACTCTGATTTTAATTTAGTCATATTTACACTATCATATCTTAATTCATTAATATCTTCTTAAACTCTCATGCATGTCAGGTAGTTGTTATTTCGCTTTTGAGGTAAACTTCTTTAAACTCTATTTTTTTATCTTTCATTTTTTTTCCATTTTATGGCTATTTCAGTCTATTAAGACACATCCCTTAATTGTTGACTTACCATCTTTTTTCTGTACACCCCAATTTAGGCCTGCAACGACCATTTGGACCAACACATGTTCATAAATACTAGTGACATGTTGTCTAAATTTACTACACTCATCGAGAGACTCATTAGTTTTCCTTCAAATATTTGTTAAATCTATCACATTTACTTTTATGTCACCCCTAAAGATCTGCTTGTGGAAGATTGCTTCCAAGTTACACTAGTTTGGGATCAAATTAGGGGATAAGGTTGTAAAACAAGTAAATGTGTCTCTTTTTAACAAACTTTGAAAGCATTTCATTTTCAAGTATTCGTCATTGTATAATTTGCCACTTTTGATTTGGAACCTTGCAACACGTTCTCCTGTAGATTCTCTTGCTTCACTTGTAAAACCACATTAGGCAATGTAGAAACAAAATAATGCTTATCTGCATAACATACATTGAGCCCATGCATATTAATGACTCGTTCAACTATATTCTCTGCATACCGCACTTATGTATTTTGCCTTACTTGTTGTGTGGAATCGTCCATGTTATAGTTTCTATTGACTAAGAAAATAATTCGAGTTTCAAATTAAAGATTTATCGTTAGAATCTTTAGGCATTGACATATTAAAAATGATTTAAAGTTTCAATTAAGAAATACTTTAGAAAGTTACTATCAAGAGAAAGAAAAAAAAACTTGTAAATGACTACATGATAAAGATTATTGTTATGTTATTAAATCTAGAACACTACAACTAGGTTCAAGTTATATAGTTCATCCACTTGGCATTTGATGTGTTGAATCCTAATTGGTGAATTTTGGCTTGTTTATGACTAGTGTTTCTTTATAAATGAACTCATCTTTCTATTGGGATATAATCCATTTATTTGCACTGAACAATATTGTCTTTGTCTGCTTCCACGACATATGACCATCCACAGGCAAAAACTATCATAACTATCTAAAATTTATTGTTTAAATCCTTGAGATAGTTAGGTTCAGCACTTCGAAGGTCTCCTTATTTTTTTTAGTTATTTATATCTCTTTAACATTAAAATCATTTCTCTGTGATTTCTTCACCTTTCATATGATATATTGAGGTTCATCTCGAAACTTTAAATTTTGAATATAAGACACAAGTGATACTATAACGAACATATAATTTTTTTGAAAAAATATATTATATTAAAAGGGAAAAGACTCCCGAATAAATAATAGTATAAAGTACAAGTTTTGTCTAATCAACAAGAAAAATGGAGACAACAAAGATATAAAGAGCTATGTCATAATCAGGGTTGACCAGGGTCATGTTTTAATTTTAAAATAGACCTAAAAGAATATAAATTTATATCGAATTTTTTTAAAAAAAATATAAAATAATTAAAAATAAATAAATTTTCATTCTATACCTATTTTTAAAACAGGGGTATAAAATAGATTTTGAAAACATATCGATTTTACACCTATTTTTGTAAAAATAGGTGTATAAAATATATTATTTATATAATAAAAAATATAAGTGGCCCCCCAAAATTTGGGGCCATGTTCTACAGCACAGGAAAATGGTCGGCCGTAGTCACAACTATCACAAAACCTCCTCGCTATTGAAGGCTAGATCCTAAACCAACTAGATCCACCATCAACAGATCATGAGATAAAAGGGGAATGAGCTGAAAGCCCACTACCTCATGCCAAATCAGGGAAAACACTCGATCTGCTAGAGGTGCAGGAAGAGGATAAGATTCTAAAGCCACTTTATGAAGATGTCAGAGTTCTCTCCCACCTTACCCAAAAACCAATTCCAAGACAGAAGACTACTTTTATCCGTCACTTCTTTTCTTGTTGTTGTAGTGACTCCTTTAAAGATATCATCATTTTGCGATTTCCAAATATATCAAATAACATTGTGCTAGATCAAAAAGTAGCCACCCCTCTTCTTACCTATACCTCATAATAAGATAAAAAATTAAAAAAAAAAAGCAACCTAATATCCTTATGGATAACAGTCTGCCACCCTAACCACCTGAAAATTGTACACTAAATGAACCAGGCTGACTCACAAGTAACAAAAAGGTGAGAAGTTGTATCTAAAGGGAAACCATAAAAAGGACAAGCAAGCAAATTAGGCTTCGCTAACACACATCGTCTAAACAAGTTGGCTTTGGAGGAGAATTTATTTTGTAATAGTTATCAAAAGAAAACCATGACCTTGGACGGAGCCCAACTACTCCAAATGAGATAGAGGGCATGACTCTTCCCCGGGATAGGTGCTATTGAAGAAGCTAAACTCCCTTTTTATGCGAGATAAGCAGAGGCTACTAAAAAAGAGTCGTCACAAAAATAGTTCCAAAACCACTTATCTCAATCCAAAGTCAAGATAACATCTCAAAGGAAGGCACGAAACTCATTGACCACATGTAATTTCCTAAGAAAAAAGGATCTCCTCCAAATGAGATTCCAAGAAATAACCTCATTGATAACCTCTCTTAATCCCATTGAGAACAAACCAAGAAACTTAAACATCAAAGTGAAACTCCCTAGCTAAGGATTTTCCCAGAAAGCAGTATGAAGACTTATACTGACTTTCATTGTAATACCTTAGAGAACTAATCTAGACTACAATCCTCTTTAGTCCCAAGAAGAGATATCTCTTTCCACCAAGAAGAGGAAGAGCAGAAATTGTAACACTCTATTTCCTCGACTCAACATTTAATTAAATAATTCAGTATAACTCAATAAATAAAGTATTACACATACTTCACCATAACATAAAAGAACCACAATTAAACATTCAAAAATAAGCCGTGGAAAACCAATAAGTTTAACATGTAAATCTCAACAATAATAGATGAGAAAGTAGTTCAACAATCCTCAAAATAAATAAGACATGCAACAAAAGAAAACATAGAACAACATGTTCCCTAATGTTATATATCAGAGCGACTCCACTAAGACCCAAACGATAAATAACTAAAGAGGTACAACATCATCCTCTAACATCAAGCATCTACTCTTGTACCTGATCGTCTGTACTCTAAAGGAGCACAGACGCAACAACAAACATAAAGGGGTGAGAATACACTCAAATTAGTTAACGGTACAAAACATAACATGAGTTGTATCACATAAACACAATCATCAATCATCACATAACAACATGTGTATTCATTAGTTCACCCACATCACCAACAATTACATGTCCATTTACAACATCAACAATTATAAGATAACTTGATCACAAATGCAGGTATATATGCAAATGTATCCTCAACTCGATTCTAAAAGCAATTATGGTACCAACTCTTTGGATATCAGAGGAATGTTATTGATATTCGTTCATAATCGCATATGATCCCACTACGGGACCACAACAAACCAAATCATTATTGATTCCTCACCATAGAATCAATGACGTTTCATTGATTCCCATTTATGGAATGCAGATACTCGCTTCCGATTCCACCACTGAACTAGAGCACACCAAAATTGGTACTGATCACTCATCATTAAATCAACAACGCTTCATTATTCCCATCATACGAGAATCAACTACTCGCACTCAGTCTCACTAATAGACCAAATCACATCACTGAATCGAAGTTCATACACAAATGATGCATGATTGTAAGACCCCAATTTTGACCCTAAGATCCCTCATGCAATTTCATCATAAGCATTAGCATTGTGATTATACCTTGGCATCCTCCTTACCCCTCTTCCATTGGGTTTGTTTTGGGATAAATCACCAAGCACTTTGTGATTGTATCATACTTGTATATTATCATTTTACTAACCAAAATACCAAAAATATGTCTTTGCATTTGCCTAACTCTTTTGTAGGTAGGGCATGATCTCCATTGATCTATCAAGTTCACATCTAGGGTTTGAGACCCTCATGACAAAGAGCACAACCATGAATTGATACAAGAAGTTTTATTAACATCATATATGAGTCCCAATGATTACTACATGTCATATTGATCAAGTTTTCTTCAAGAGGTTGGAGGTGGTTTGCCTTGGAAACCCTAGTTTGACTATATATCTTGAGTAACTTCTTCAACAACATATCTCACCAATTGATCAAATTTATCAAGGGACACTTCAAATTTCATCATCTTATGCATATATGATCTACCATGAGCCTAGAAAGTCAATAGAATTGAAGATTAGCAAGTTGGTTGATGGTGGTTGGCCAGATGAATTCATCTGATCAAAACTGGGTCTCCTTAGACCTTATCTCCTACAATTTTCACCATATGAAAATGATTCCAAGAGAAACGTTACTCTAAGTAACATTCCAAACAACTTTCATGTTGAGACCTAGAGCTATTTTTTCTTGTAAAGTCATTTTCCATGTTGAAACATTATAGGTCATTTTGTCTAAACCCTAATTTGAGAGTCAACTTCCCAAGGCCATAACTTGCTCAATTTTTATGAGATGAAAGATTTCCAAGTTGAAAAATCAAATTTAAGATGTATAATTCAACGTTGATGTTTGGAGTGAGAGCTAATTCAACTTTTATGAGCATGTGATATGAGGCTACATTATAGGTCACTTTTGACCTATACCATTGAACATGTGATTTTTCCAAACTTCAAAAATGAATAACTCTATCATTTCAAATCCAAATGACATGACATTGGTGGCCATTTTGAAGGTATTTTAAAGAGCTACAACTTTGATGAATACACTTTTCTCATTTGAAGCTCACATAAAAAGTTAAGCAAGGTGGAATATTGAGATATATGGCTTGACACTTAGAAAAATTTTCAACATGTTGAAATTTCCAAACTTCCACCTCAAAATTCATCATGATAAAATATTCAAATGGAAAAGTGTTCAACATAAAAGTTGTTTCTCTTGGTCCAACCTTTCCAAAAAGTCCAAGTTCATCCATTTTGGACAAGAATTGCTAGGGATGCGCATGGCATGAACATGGTATCATCATTTGGCAAAGATCAAACTTCAAATCTTCACACACATTTGCCTTGCAATACAAGTTGATTTCAGACCCTCTTACACTCATTTGTGGACCTTAAGCAATGATCTCATGGGCCTGTACACGCCCATGCATCCATGCATCACCAATTGTCAATTTCTGAAAGTGAATTTGGAGGTGCAAATATCATGAGCTGCAACTATAAATAGAGACCTCTAGCACCAGAATTGAACACACCTTGTGCGCCAGCTTTGCCCCCATTGAAACCCTCTCATTCCAAAGGAAAACCTGATAAATTTCAACTTGAAATTTGAGTTTGAATCTCAACTGTTGGAGATTCAAAAAAAACTCCAGGATCCAAAGTCTTGCAACCTCATCAATCATTTCCTGCTAGCTTCTCAAGTGTGATCAGATCGTGTTTGGAGCAAGCAACCTCAAGAATTGCACTGCATTGAAGGTAATTTTCAGAAAACTTCATCTCTTCGATTCTCTCTCAATCTTGCTCAATTCTCTTGATTCTTTGGTTGTCTAAAGTCCTACCAATGTAGGCAAGAAGATTGAGTTAGAATTGAGGTGATATTCGTGATCTACGCCATTTTTCCTTTCAAATCATGTCCTCCTTTTTTATTCTGGTGATGTTGAAGGTGGACCAGTCCGATGTGGTCCACCGGAGAAGAAGACCGAAGCTACAGCTCCGGCCGTGTGTTGGCACGTCTCTAACCATAGGATCCATTTAAATTGTTTAATTACCACGCGTGCTGCTCACTTGACTAGAGACCACATGGAACGCACGCTGGTGGCCACTTGATCTGCCACCTCAATTAATGAGGGAAATCAAGTGGTCCACGTTTTTTTTGATTATTTGAATTTCATTTTAATTGCTTTATTTTCATTAATTCATATTAATTTTAATATTGATCCAAAAAATATGAGAGTTTCATCAAAAAATTTCAAATATTTTCCTCTTTCATATTCTGAATTAAAATCATTTTTTGGATCATTATCAATATTTTTCATGATTTAATTGATTCTTCATTTGTTTTTAATTAGTTAAAAATACTTTTAAGTCTTTTAAAATTCTGAATTTTTTTCTCCAAGGTCCTTTGACCTTGTTTGACCTATGATAAATCTCATGGCCATTTATTTGGTGTTTTGATGAGGTTTTAGGAATTTGACAAACCATATTTAGTTTAAATGCATTATTTTAGTATTTTTAATTGGAATAAATTCCAAATAATTTTGTTGACCAATTATGATGACTTGTTGGTGTTTGACTCTTGTTGTTGGGCCTTGATCAAGGTTGATTTGACTTTGTCAAATTAATATCATTGGATTTAGGGGATTGATGGAATGTACATTCCATCTCCCAAAATGAATGAATGATATTAATTTGGTAAAAGTCCTCCTTTGATCAATTTGAGTTTTCATCTATTCCCTTCCCTCTTCTTCTCATTCCCCTTCTTTATGCATTCATCTCATTTGGCCTATGATATCTCAAAGTCCTAATGCTAGTTGATTGAAAATTTAACATGAGTATGGATGAGATTAGGCCACACCTTTTGGATATTCTTTTCGTGTGTGATATGTTTCATGAGCATAGTTCATAGTACTATGTCTCCAACATGCATTAACACCAAAATTCTATTGCCCGACCTCAAATAGTTGTGACTTCTAACTAAGTCCAATTACGATTGCTTAACATAGCGCTAAATTTGTGACATAAAAGGCATAGCATTCTAGTTAGGGAGATTGTAAGTATCCCCTCTTTCATGGTATTGTGTGGAAACTTGCCTTTCTTTCCTTCCTTTAGAAGATGTTTTGGCTCAAGCATTCATGCTTGTGGTAAGTGGGTTGAGTGTTCTTCAAAGAATGTCTAAGAATGAAAAGCAAAAACAAAACAATACTAACTTCTAACCTATTAACTACTAACTTTTAATTTCAAGCCCTTTACTTTAATGTCATTTAATTCTAGCTTTTATATATTTGTCATTGTTCATATCATTCTAATTGTTTATGCTAATGCAATTTTCACTTTGTCCACTTGGACCATATTGTATGATATATTTTGTTTTGTGTATATTTTGCTTATTTGTGTGGTCTTTGACCATTAATGTACATAATAACAACAAAAAACCCTAAAAAACTTTTGTGTGGACTGTTGGCTTGATCTTGGACAAATGGACTTAGAACTTAGGCAACATTCCTATGCTAAAGGACTTGGCCAATGCCAACTTATTGAGAAATCAAGTGCTTTCAATTTGAAACTTCATCTAATACATCATTCAAGATCTATCTAAGTTCATCTGCAACATGATCATTGTGAAGTTATTATTTTGAACCTGTGACTTGTGAAATTCATCTGTTACATGGACTACTTTGAAGAAGATCATGGAATGGATAAGCTTGGATGTGGCCATCTTTATTTGATGCATTTCTCTTCAAGATAATATAATTGTGCATTTGTGTGTTGCTTGATTCTAAAAGTCCAATGGAATTCTGGGTTTCTATTGACATTCTTGTCTATTGGATTGCTACCCATTTGGTCAGATCTTTTCAACTCTTAACTTTTAATTTTGTGCATAGGATAGTCTCTTCATCTTCTCCACATTTCTTTAATTTCAAAATATCTCCCTCCATTTTCAAAAATCTTCTTTGATTGAACTTATTTTGTTCTAAACTTTGACCACTTTTGCAAAAAGATAGAAACTTTGGCCTTATGCCATTGCATTTTCAAACTTCTTTTCTTAAATCAAACTTGTAAATAAACTTAACTATACTTGACTTAAACTTTCAAAAATCCAAAAAGAACTAACTCATTCAAACCATTTTTAGGCCTTTGTGCCTTTCAAACTTAATTTTTGTTAAAAGCAATGCATCCACTTTGAAATTGGTATCACGAACTACGAGGTTTTGATCCCTCATTTTTATGTTGATACATAGGCACAAGACCGAAGATCTTGTCAAACACAAAAATAAATTGATGAATTCTTTTCTCATCCCCCCATTCTATTTGTCTGTAAACATCACTTTGTACCAAATACATATGCACACAAAAAGGGATCCCTAGGAGTACCTAGGACACTTTGGGTGCTAACACCTTCCCTCTGTGTAACCAACCCTCTTACCTGTAATCTCTGACATTTTATTAGTTTTGATTTGAAAACTTCTTACTTTTGGGTTTTGTTCGTACTTTTTCCCTTTCCCCTTGGAAACAATAAAAGCGCGGTGGCGACTCTTGTTATTTGATCTCTAGCTTATCCATAGCTTGATGATCATGAATTCACCGCTACAATGATAAATACACAATTACGCCAAATAAGTCCACCAACACGACACAACTTATTCATGCTTACAATGTGACTCACCACAAGCATGACAAAAACATATATTCATATAGCATATTAATATTTATGCACAATAATAATTCACCAATATTAATCGTATAATTATTCGATAACTTTTAGAGTATATAAATTTTATCACCAATACATCAAACACCACAAAATAGCATCCAATAATTATTGGATTCAAAAACAGGATGAAAAATTGAATTGGCAACCCAAAATCGATCCATCCAGACCCTAACAGACGACTTCCATGCCATGATGGTTGTCACTGGGATGACGACTTTCCCATAATCCCTTCCTCTTGCCCTTCACCCATTTGGAAAACATGATTGTCCACCTGTCATCCTTCTGATAGGCGTTAGGTTCACAAAGCGCGATGACGGGCTACCCGTCATGCAGGTGACAATCGTCACCTTTGGGCATAACACATAATGCATTTTTCTGCCATTGGAGCACTTCTAAAGCTCCAAAATTCTCCCCAACACACCCAAATGCACATGATTGACCCAACAATAATTATATCATATTAAACATGTTAATTTCACATCAATTAACATCTTACATCGTCAATTAATCCCATATTCAAAATCACTTTCATGAAATCAAAACTCATCTATTTCAATAACAACAATCATTTTCATGGAAAATCATCATGAACATCTATTAACACAATCACCGTACATGAAATTCAGATTAATATCCATAATCATCACAAATCCATCGCTAATTCGTATCAATGATATATAATTATCAATAAATAGAACGAAAGGAAGAAAACCTAGAGAAGGGTAAATATCTCTCATTATATTTCATGCTTTTGACACTCATTATTAGAGTAGTCCTTACCTTAATTTTCCAGTAAAGTAAGCTTTATGCTATGCTGTTATTCTTCTCTCAAAACCCTTGATTGCTCTTCTCTCAAAAAATGTTCTTTTCTCTCTAAATTCCCCAAAGATACGTACTGCTAGACTCCCATCTCCACTAATCCTTATTATTTATTTTACCTAATCCATACTTTTAATTATTACTCTATGGCCCAATTTAATCTTATTCGTTCACCATTTAATTCTACATTTTTATTAATTCTATTTTTCACCCAAACTCTTAATATTCCTATTTTTTCTCATTATTTTAATTAATCAAAATTATCCAATATTCTAATTAATTCACATTACTCCCCACAACCCCCTAAAAAATAATAAAAATTTCAACAATTAAATAAAGCCAAATTTAATTAAATTAAAAATATAAATACAAAAACTCGCGTGTTATAACTCTCCCGCACTTACATAATTTTCTCCCTCGAGAATTACCTGGAGGAAAAAGCTCCGGATAAGACTCCCTCATCCTACTCTCGATCTCCCACGTCACAATCCCACAAGCAGGTCCTCCCCATACTACCTTCACTGAAGTAATCTCTTTGCCTCTTAAGTGTTTAACTTCATGATCCTTAATCCGCAAAGATGATGCCTCAACGGTCAAGTTCGCTCTAACTTGCACATCATCCAACTAGATCACATGAGACAGATCAACAATGTACTTCCGAAGTTGTGACACATTAAATACATCATGACGATTCAAATAAGAAGATGGTAATTCATATCTTTAGGCCATCTCTCATAATCCCTAGAGGATATGATACTAAACGAGACGTGAACTTTCGAGACTTTAATGCCCGACCAACACCGGTTATCGAAGTAACTCTAAAAAACACATGATCTCCCTCTAGGAACTCAAGTTCCTTCCTCCGCTTATCATGATAACTCTTTTGTCGACTCTACGAAGCTTTCATCTTCTCTCAAGTCATCTTAATCTTCTCAGTAGTATGCTGAACAATCTTTGGTCCAAGCACAACACTTTCACCTGATTCATACCAACACAAAGGGTCATTCACCTCCTCTTATACAAAGTTGATAGCATGAAAATGAATCATGTTTTTAGACTCGTTTTACATGTTATTTATCATTATTTTAGTATGTTTTGTCACAGTTACGTCTTGTTCTGTCCGTGTTTCAGGTACTTGTTGATTACGGAGCATATGCGTATACGAAGCGGAAAAGGGAGAAAAATGGTGAAGAAAAGTGCAAAAATGAAGCATTCTGGTGCATGGCATTCTCCATGGCCTTATGGCGTCCGCCATAGCACCAGAACATGCCAACCCCTTCATTTAAAGCTCATGGCGATCGCCATGAGCCTTGTGGCGACCATCATCTGTCTGTAGTAACAGAATGCATGGAAGTGGGTTGGACTCACTCCTTCCCACTTCCCTAATTTTCCTCAACTACATTGTAACGTGAATGAAGAAGTTTCACAGTGATGTAGCTCTATATAAGACACTCTTGTACCTAGTTTTCGACATCCGGAGATAGAGGCGAAGCGCTGTCGGTTTAGTTTGAACTCAAATTATATTTTCAAGTGATAATCACTCGATTGAGCGATTACCACGAACTATTTAGGATTTTCTTGTACTCTTGGATCAACAATATTTCTGTTTTAATTAAAGTTATTTCAGTTCCATTTTTACTTCCAATCTTGCATTTATTTTCCCGCGTTTACAGGTTCTTTATTATATTGCTTTATTATTGTTATTATCACATTCTATAAGTGTTTAAGCATGTTGTTTTCAATTTCAATTAATATGTTTAAGTTGTTTTCAATTAAGTTTATGTCTAGCTAAATCGTATTGAGTCCGGTTTGTGAGGACCGTCGTTTCCGACGGGACTCGGTAATGAAATTGGTTTAAGAACTTTATTAAATTATGTTTTGGTCTTTGTTTCTAAGTTAAAATTAATACGATTTTTCACGAGAGTGAGAATCAACTAAGGTTTGAGCCGGCTCTGCGAGAGCGTGGGGGTCAAACCAAATAGTAGGAACGGGGCATCGATCCTAAAGAGCGCGAGAGCATTTTAGGCATCGATTATGACTTGTTCAGTTTTCAAAATGTATTTCTTAATTAAAATGGGCGAGCGAGAGAAAAATGTCATGGTTAGGAAGTGTGGATTTATTCAATAACGCGAGAGTGTGAGGTTTAGTCTTTAAGCTGATATTTTCTACTGAACACGATTTAACCGTAAGTCTGAATCAATCTATTTCAGAGTCCATGAGGTGCGCAAAATCCACATTCTGGTCTCTCTCTCTCTCTCTCTCTCTCTCTCTCTTTATTATCATATTTTCTAAGTTAACTTTAGTTTCAGTTTTTATTCGTTTAATCAAAGAAAGCATTCGCATTAGCTTTACATAGCATTGATAGATAACATTAGTTTGCTTATTAGTCCCCGTGGGTTCGATATCTTTTAAAACTACGCGATAGACCGTGCGCTTGCAGATAATAATCCGATTAACTTATATAGTCACACAATGAAGTTTTTGGCGCCATTGTCAGGACTAATTTAGTCAATATTATGATTCCGTTATTGTACAGTACAGACTAAGGCAACTTTTATTTATTTACCCTTCTAAACCGTCAATTGTATGCCAAGCACTCGCTCACAAGGCGAAGAGCTAGAATAACCAGTTGACGAAGTCGAGCATTTTATTAACTTACATCGCCGAATTCACAATTTCCAAATTAAATATAATCTTCCTTTTCCAAATCCAAAATCAGATTCTGAACCAATTATGGCTGAAGGACCACAAAACCGTTCTCTTAAGTATTATGTTGTTCCTTCGCAGGAGGAACCACACAATAGCATTGCTGCCCTTGCCATCAAATGAAACGATTTCAAATTAAAACCTTCATTGTTGTCAGCCGTATAATAGAACCAGTGATGGAATGGTGTTATCCTCGAAGCAATAAGACTACGTCTTTTCCCTTTTTCTGTAAAAGATAGAGCTAGAGCTTGGCTCCAGTTTCTACCATCCAACTATGTCATTACATGTGATGCGTTGAAGAAAGTTTTCTTTGCACAATATTTCCCACCGAGTAAGACTGCTATGCTAAGAGCCCAAATCAACAGATTTAGGCAGAAAGACAATGAATCTCTTTTCGACGCTTGGGAGAGATACAAGTACATCACGAGACTTTGTCCACACCATGGAATTGAGCAATGGCTTATTATCCATAATTTCTATAATGATCTTATGTACAACACTAAGATGAATTTAAACGATGCAGTTGGCGGCGCTTTAATGGATAAACCTTATGAAGACGCCTATCAACTCATTGAAAACATGGCACAAACCCATTTCCAATGGGGAGGTGAGCGAACTACTACAGAAAAGCTAACTACGAATACTAGAATGTACAAAGTCAACGACATAGACCATATCGATGCTAAAGTGGATGCTTTTACTCAAAAGATTGAGAACTTAACCATAACCCCATCAGCTGTCGTAGTTGCTGTGGCACCCAACTGCATATTATGTGGAACCCCTGGGCACACTAATGTTGAATGTCTATTATTGGCTGGTATTCCTACCGACCAAGTAAAATATGCCCAAGGGAACCCATATTCCAACACCTGCAATCCTGGCTGGAGAAATCATCCGAACTTTTCTTATAAAATAATAATGTTTTGTTTGCACCAAACCCAACACTTGTTGTACCTCCTGGTTATCAGAAAGGAGCCCCCACTGCTCCACAAGCACCTAGGAAGTCAAATCTCAAACTCGTGATGGAAAACTTCATGAACGCCCAAGTTCAACAAAACATAGATTTCGCTAATAAAAATGCTCACACGAGTGATCTGATGAAACATATGTCGAGCAAGCTTGATGCTATGGCTACCCATAACAAAATGCTAGAAACCCAAGTTTCTCAAGTAGCCCAATAACAAGCAGCAACATCATCCCCAGCTGGAGCATTTCCTGGTCAACCTCAACCAAATCCAAAAGGTCATGCTACCGCTATCACGCTACGAAGTGGGACAGAATTAGATGGACCAGTTAACCCAAGACTTTAAAATCCAGCCATGTACCAAAATTCTGGTAAAGCAACTGAAATGGTAACAATCGATGATCAACTAGAAGAACAAAAGGATAAATGAGAGAAATACAAAACGAAGAGGCCATAGAGAAAGAAAAACCTTGTGTGCCTCCGCCACCATACAAATTACCTATACCTTATCCTCAAAGACTTGTTAAGTCTAAAAATGAAGGGCAATTTAAGAAATTCGTAGAACTTCTGGAACAACTGAATATCACTATACCTTTTACATAAGTTATTACACAAATGCCCTCATATGCTAAGTTCCTTAAAGAGATCTTATCTAGTAAGAAAAAGCTCGAGGATAATGAGATTGTTACACTTACTGCTGAGTGTAGCGCTATAATCCAAAATAACATGCCTCATAAGCTAAAAGATCCAGGTAGTTTTTCCATACCTTGTGTATTCAGAAAGTTTATCATAGATAAAGCTCTAGGCGACTTAGGAGTCGGTGTTAGTTTAATGCCCTTATCCATATGTGAAAGACTCAAATTAGGAGAAGTAAGATCGACAAGAATGTCTCTTCAACTAGCTGACCGTTCTATTAAATTTTCCAATAGGTATGCTAGAGAACATTCCCGTTCGCATATGTCAATTTTATATTCCCACCGACTTTATAATAATGGACATAAAGGAGGATTCTAACATCCTTATCATTTTAGGAAGACCCTTTTTGGCCACTACTGAGCTATCATAGATGTGAAGAAAGGAAAGTTAACCTTTGAGGTTGGTGAAGAAAAAGTTGAATTTATTCTATCACAGTTCTTAAAGGCACCAGCTATAGAAGATTCGTGTTGTTTCCTAGACGTCGTCAATGAATGCATTAGAGAAATGGAGATGGAACGATCAAAGTATACTGAAGTACTAAGGATTCCAACAACTCCTATATCTGAAGAAGAAAATTTGTGTGAGCCATACATAGATGACAGTCTAAGGGAATGTTTAGCACTAACTCCTAATCCTATGCCTTGCCCAAACAAACCTAATGTAGAACTTAAAACATTACCTGATGGGGCAAATAGCAAGTGTACTATTTTTCTCACTGTAGTAATAAAAGGGAAATTTCCCGTTTGTCGATCTCACGGACTGCTTGACGATACAGAGTTTATCGATTATTTCAATTAGACAAAAAGCTTTGGTTTTTGTGATATGAGTAATTGTATTATCAATTGCAAATAAATAAAACAAATACAATGGTTGAACGAGAGATAAATTAGAGTAGATTGCTAGGGTACGGTGAATGAAACTTCCTGTAACATATATAATTTATGAAGGCTTTGACAATAATCTCGTCCGATTGATTCCGGTCCTCAAGGGTATCTATTCCTAAGTCCTTAGTGAAAAGACATTTGATTATGTAACCTAATTACTATGTCCATGAATAATTAGGTTCATACTCAAGCATTCGAATATCAAGAATTACCGGTCAGATAGAAAATCCCTAGTCCTAGGTTATTTTTACTATCCAAAGTTCTTATACAGATCCATGAACAATTGCTGTCCAGCTGAAACTATTCATAGTAATCATCATTTGTTGGTCCGGCGAATAAAGCATAAAGAACGGTAATAAGAACAAATCAATGGAAAAGAAGAAATAGTCAATGCATTCATAAACGTAAAATCTGTCACATTCAGAGTCAGGGTCACCCCCCTAGCAATGGGGGGTTTAGCTACTCATAATAGAAATAAAAACAAATATGAACATTGTTGTCATTACAGAATTTCTTGAGGAATCAATCTTCAATCGTCGGAAAACTCTTGAACATATGAATCCTCTGATAATCGTAGAGTCTCCAGGTCTCAAACGCGTCTCTTTTTTTCTCCAAAATTGTCCAACCCCCGGAAAATCGTGTTCTCCCCTCTAAATAGCTATTCAGTTGGGCTTTTTCTGATTTTGGGCTTCATACGCGTATTGCCCAGTCTCATACGCGTATTGCCCAGTCTCATACGCGTACTGCACGTAAGACAACCTATGATACGCGTATTGCCCAGTCTCATACGCGTATTGCCCAGTCTGGTACGCGTATCACCAGTCTCATACGCGTATCACCAGAAGCTTGTCTTTTTGCTAGATTTTCCATCCCTCTGGTCATATGCGTATGCTACGCGTACTGGGAAGGTCCATACGCGTATCATGTAAGGCCATACGCGTATGGACAACAGGTTCTCCAAGAATTGATTTTTTCTTCCGTTTTCTTGCTCGGGCTTAATTTCGCATCTGACGTTTGATTTCCTGAGCTTCCAGACTAAATTTTGACCTGCTAACATACCCAAAAGTGTAAAATATCCTCAAGAAACTCATAAGTAACAACACCCTTTATATTATAGAATTGAGCTTCTATCTAACTAAAAATGCTTCAGCTTACACAGTTTACCTGACTTATTTACGGTTAAATAGTGAAATGTCTAGCATAAATGGTGACTGATCACAACCCCAAACTTAGCTTGTTGCTTGTCCTCAAGTAACATTTTATTACCATCAAAGATCATGTCACCCCAAACTTACTGTAAAACAGTTCTTACCACAATACTGCTGAAATCTTTCGCACTGGACCTCTTGATGTTTTTTCAGGTTTTCTGATTTTTCCACATAGCCAACGAGCTAGAAACTCTTTCCCTCAGAGATATGACTTTACCTGTCAGCTTATATCACACTCTCACCAAGTCTCTCTGGGTTAAAGTGTTATTACTCTCAAATCACAATATGCAATATCAAATCAGAAGTTTGAATAAATTCTCTCATCCTATCAACATGTACAACCACACACACTTTTTGAGGTCTTTTGGGTTGTAACGGGGCTTTGGTTTAGGTGGGGTATGAAATTGGAACAACGGTTTTTGGTCTTTTGGGTTGTAACGGGGCTTTGATTTAGGTGGGGTATGAAATTTGAACAAAGGTTTTTGGTTCAGAGTACATGAACTCATTCTCTCACTACGTTTCTTTCCTATTATTCCTGTAGGGTTTTGTAATCCTCTTTTCCTTTTATCTATAGTGAATGTAGCATTCTTCAAAAGCTGTTCTTTTATTGTTTTTCGCTTTTCTCTTTCTTTCTTTTCATGTTGTTGTTGTTTTTTTTTTCTTCTTTTTTTTTTAATTTTTTTTATACTACATTCACTTACTATTCACTTACTGCAAAGCTACCCCAAACTTAAAGGTTGCTATTCCAACAGCAACCCCAAACTTAGATAGAAACGTAGAGATGAAATCAATCCTCACATACTCTGAACAGGGTAGGATAGTTACAAGGTCATGGATTGAGAAAAACGGGTATATCAGAAATAAATGATTAATAGGCTCAACAGGGTGAAACAATGGATAATAATAATAGATGGGATGGCTAGAAAGGCTCTAGGTGATAAACAAAAACATGCCTCAGTGTGTGTATTCGTACAGCTAATAATAACAAAAGAACATACGCAAACCAAGATTGATAAAGACATACCTGATATCTCTCATATGATGATAAGTGTTTGGATTTTTCTGATCTCACCAGGACGGGTTAAGCTGACTTGTTCTATCATACCTCTGAGTTCAAAGCTCATGTGCTCGTGGTTCTGATGTTAATCTTAACCAGTGCGTCCAATCATAAACAACAGTATCTACAGTCAAGGGGACTGAATGAGAGGACACCCAAGTATTTGGTGTAAGTGATCAAAATAACCAATAGCCAGACATAGTCACATATCTAACGAAATAAACAGGAAAATGTAGGTAAACAAAATCAAATTCATTAGATTAAGACAACCCATAATAGGTGATTACATCAAAGCAAAAGAAAATAAAAACTGACTCAGATGACATGAACAAATGCTAAATAAAACTAAAATTCAAATTTCAACTGACTCGACAAAATTAAAATAACAAAAAAAATTCAAACCTCCCTTGGGTTGCCTCCCAAGCAGCGCTTCGTTTAACGTCGCATGGCTCGACGGGACACCTCATACTCAGATGAGTTTAACAGTTTCAATTGGTCCCCCTTCACCGGGATTATATGGTTTCAACCTCTGACCATTAACCTTGAAGGTATCGCCATTCTTCTCATTTAAAACTGCTGTGGTTCCCCCTTTCTTTGGTACCACATGCACAGGACTTACCCAAGGGCTGTCAGAAATGGGGTAAATCATTCCCGAATCTAACAACTTTACAACCTCTTTCCTTACCACTTCTTTCATCGCTGGATTTAACCTCCTTTGTGGTTGTACTACCGGTTTCTGATTATCCTCCATCAGTATCTTATGCATGCATACTGTGGGGCTAATCCCTTTTAAATCCTCAATAGTCCAACCAATACCACTTTTATGTTTCTTCAGTACCTTTTCATCTTCTAATTCTGGTGAAGCTCTCAGATCCTCCCACCTGCGTGGTTTAGATTTCATCCAAGGGGGTTGTGTATCCAGCATAGCAAGCACTTCTTTTTCTTTTTCATCATCCTTCTCCTCAATCTCTCTGACTGACAGACTAAGAACTCTTTCCAACGGTAATTCAGGAAACTTTCTTTGAATTGTGCTAGTTACAATTTGATCAATTACTTCCACGGAGTGGTTTGTACAGATATTCTCTTTATGTTTCATAGTATCTCGGACATCAATTCTGAGCTCTTCATCATATACCTTTAGGGTCAAGGTACCTCCCTCCATGTCTATCATGCATCTACCTGTTTCTAAGAAAGGTCTGCCCAGAATCAGAGGTATCTCTTCATCTTCTGGCATTTCCAAAATTACAAAATCAACAGGAAAAACAAATTTATCAACTTTGACCAGAACATCCTTAACTACCCCAAAAGGTCTCTTTACTGAGTGGTCAACAAATTGAAGTGTCATTCTGGTATCTTGAACATTTCCAATTCCTAGCTTCCTGTAAATAGACAAAGGCATAAGGCTAACACTAGCCCCCAAATCAATCAGCGCCCTTTTAAATGACCTATCTCCAATGGTACACGGGATGGTCACAGAACCTCTATCTGGCTTCTTCACTGGAATCTTCATACCCTGCAAAATAGAACTACAAGTTTCAGTTAGTATAACAGGGTCAGTGTCAGTGATGCGCTTCTTGGAGATAATGTCTTTCATGAATTTCGCATAGATAGGCATCTGCTCGAGTGCCTCAGAGAATGGAATATTGATTTCTAATTTCTTGAACAACTCCATGAATTTCTGAAAATTTTTCTCATCTTGCTTCTTCTTTTTGTTTCTTTGTGGGAATGGAAGCTTAATGATGGGTTTTGGTTCAGGTAGCTTTTCTTGTGCCACCGGCAGTATCACACTTTCTTCCTCAGGTGGTGTCTTGTTTTCTAAGATTTCCAGGTCCACTTCTCGCAATTGATCTTCTTCTTCATCCTTCTTCTTAAGATCTTCAACAGATCTTCCGCTTCTTGTTGTTACCGAACTCACATTATGGTGCTCCCTCGGATTTGTCACTGTTGCACTAGGTAATGCGCCCGGTGTTTGAGAATTTGTTATCTGTTGTGCTATCTGACCCAATTGAATCTCCAGATTTTTGATGGATGCATTGGTGTTTTTCTGATTATTCCTGGTTTCTTCGTGGAATTGCATAACCTGAGTCGCCATCTTCTCTATAGCAATCTCCCAATCCGCTTTCTTTGGTACTTGTTGCTGATAAGGTTGCTGTTGCGACTGATATTGTGGTTGGTAAGGTGGTTGTTGTTGTGGAGGTCCTTGCTGATCTTTCCAAGAGAAATTAGGATGATTTTTCCACCCCGGATTATATGTATTTGAGTAGGGATTATTCTGCCTCAGGTAATTTATAGCTTGCACTTGTTCTGCAGTTGCAACACAATGCATGGCAAAGTGTGGTCCATTACAAATCTCACAAATCATAGTCTGAACCGGTTGAACTTGAGCAACAGTCTGGGTACCTAAATTCATCGCTTTCAGTCTTCTTTCAACCTCAGCTGCAATCTGGTCTTCCATTTTCACTACCTGATTTGCTAATTTCAAGTCAATTTTTCCCTCCGGCTGATTCACAGTACGGTCATATAATTCCAAATGCTCATTCGCTGCAATAGCTTCGATGATTTTTTTGATACCGGTTGCTGTTGAAAAATTAGACGAGCCACCAGCAGCTGTATCAATGAGTTGCTTCGTTCTCATCTTCAGCCCGTTTACAAAATTCTGCATTTGTTCAGTTTCATCCAGATTATGTGTAGGACATGCAACTAAACATCTCTTGAATCTTTTGTATGCATCTCCAAGTGTCTCTCCGTCTTTCTGTTTAAAATTCACAATTTCATACCTCTTACGGATATACACAGAAGCAGGAAAATACTCGTTCAAGAATGTTGTTTCCATTTGTTGCCAAGTAGTAATGCTTCCTGCGGGTAGGGAATAGAACCATTCCTCAGCATCCTCAGATAACGTGAATGGGAACATGACCAATCTCTTTGCCTCTTCAGAATGCCCATCAATTTTTAATGATGTAGTCATAGTCAGAAACCTCTACAGATGCTTGTTTGCATCCTCATTGATCTTTCCTGAAAAAGGTTTGCTTTCTAACTGACGGATAGTTGAGGGATGTAACTGGAAGTGAGCAACATTAACAGGTTGGTTAACAATGGTCAACCGCACTGCTGGGTTATTCTGTCTGCCATAGTCACCTAAAAGTCTTTCCGTTGGGGGTGGGTCTGCAGCCATGTTAACAGTGTCTGGATGTGAATCTGTGTCTGACTCAGATTTTTCGGAGTGAACAGAGATTGGTGTGCCAGGTGTGGCCGGTTCTTCGGTGTCAAAGTTTCCCAGTTTCTTTCTTCTAGCTTCTCTGAGCTTTGCGCGCAATGTTCTCTCTGGTTCTGCGTCAAAATGAAAATCAGCTGAGGCCTTACCTCGCATACACAGATTAGACAGAAATTAGTTATAGTAACAATAAAAAAATTAACAGTAAATAAAATTTTGGATGCAGAGCAACAAAATTCTAATTGAAAATAAATTAATAAACTCTATTATCTTTGGCAGTCCCCGGCAACGGCGCCAAAAACTTGATGGGGCAAATAGCAAGTGTACTATTTTTCTCACTGTAGTAATAAAAGGGAAATTCCCCGTTTGTCGATCTCAAGGACTACTTGACGATACAGAGTTTATCGATTATTTCAATTAGACAAAAAGCTTTGGTTTTTGTGATATGAGTAATTGTATTATCAATTGCAAATAAATAAAACAAATACAATGGTTGAACGAGAGATAAATTAGAGTAGATTGCTAGGGTACGGTGAATGAAACTTCCTATAACAAATATAATTTATGAAGGCTTTGACAATAATCTCGTCCGATTGATTCCGGTCCTCAAGGGTATCTATTCCTAAGTCCTTAGTGAAAAGACATTTGATTATGTAAGCTAATTACTATGTCCATGAATAATTAGGTTCATACTCAAGCATTCAAATATCAAGAATTACCGGTCAGATAGAAAATCCCTAGTCCTAGGTTATTTTTACTATCCAAAGTTCTTATACAGATCCATGAACAATTGTTGTCCAGCTGAAACTATTCATAGTAATCATCATTCGTTGGTCCGACGAATAAAGCATAAAGAACGGTAATAAGAACAAATCAATGGAAAAGAAGAAATAGTCAATGCATTCATAAACGTAAAATCTGTCACATTCAGAATCAGGGTCACCCCCCTAGCAATGGGGGGTTTAGCTACTCATAATAGAAATAAAAACAAAGATGAACATTGTTGTCATTATAGAATTTCTTGAGGAATCAATCTTCAATCGTCGGAAAACTCTTGAACATATGAATCCTCTGATACTCGTAGAGTCTCCAGGTCTCAAACGCGTCTCTTTTTTTCTCCAAAATTGTCCAACCCCCGGAAAATCGTGTTCTCCCCTCTAAATAGCTATTCAGTTGGGCTTTTTCTGATTTTGGGCTTCATACGCGTATTGCCCAGTCTCATACGCGTATTGCCCAGTCTCATACGCGTACTGCACGTAAGACATCCTATGATACGCGTATTGCCCAGTCTCATACGCGTATTGCCCAGTCTGGTACGCGTATCACCAGTCTCATACGCGTATCACCAGAAGCTTGTCTTTTTGCTAGATTTTCCATCCCTCTGGTCATATGCGTATGCTACGCGTACTGGGAAGGTCCATACGCGTATCATGTAAGGCCATACGTGTATGGACAGCAGGTTCTCCAAGAATTGATTTTTTCTTCCGTTTTCTTGCTCGGGCTTAATTTCGCATCTGACGTTTGATTTCCTGAGCTTCCAGACTAGTTTTTGACCTGCTAACATACCCAAAAGTGTAAAATATCCTCAAGAAACTCATAAGTAACAACACCCTTTATATTATAGAATTGAGCTTCTATCTAACTAAAAATGCTTCAGTTTACACAGTTTACCTGACTTATTTACGGTTAAATAGTGAAATGTCTAGCATAAATGGTGACTGATCATTACCCAAAGATTTAAGGTATGAATTGCTAGACACAGAGCTTGAAAGACCAATAATAGTCAATGCAGACTTAGGACAAATAGAAACCAAGAAATTACTACATGTCTTAAGAAAATACCCTACAACTCTAGGCTATAATATCTCAAATCTTAAAGGAATAAGTCCCTCTGTATGTATGCATCACATTATGCTAGACGAAGGTTACAAAACCTCTAGAGAACACCAGAGGATAATCAATCCCATCATGAGTGATGTAGTCAAAAGAGAGGTACAAAAGCTATTAGAAGCAGGAACTATATACCCGATATCCGACAGTCAATGGGTCAGCCTAGTGCATGTCGTGCCTAAAAAGGTTGGTGTTACAGTTTTCTTTAATGAAAAGGGCGAATCAATAGCAAAACATACTCAAACTAGATGGAGAATATGCATTGACTATATAAAAATAAATAAATCCACTTGTAAGGATCATTTTCCTTTACCTTTTATCGATCAAATGCTTGAACGATTGGCTAAACATTCTCACCTATGCTATTTAGATGGTTATTCAGGATTTTTTCAAATTCCTATTCACCTTGATGACCAAGAAAAGACTACCTTCACCTGTCCTTATGGTACATTTGCCTACCGACGAATATCATTTGGACTATGTAATGCTCCCTGTAGTGGTAAATTCATGACCATCAAGCTATGGATAAGCTTAACATCAATAAAACCAGAGTCGCCACCGCGCTTTTATTGTTTCCAAAGGAAAAGGGAAAAGTACGAACAAAACCCAAAGATAAGAAGTTTTCAAATCAAAACTAATAAAATGCCAGAGATTATAGGTAAGAGGGTTGGTTACACAGAGGGAAGGTGTTGACACCCAAAGTGTCCTAGGTACTCCCAGGGAGCCCTTTTTTATGTGTGTATGTGTGTTTGGTATAAAAGTTGTTTGAAAAACAGAGTGTGGGATGAGAAAAGAATTCATTGATTATATTTTTGTGTTTGACAAGACCTTCGGACTTGTGCCTACGTACCAACATAAAAATGAGGGATCAAAACCTCGTAGTTCGTGGTAACAATTTTAAATGAGTGAGTTGTTTTTAATCAAAACTTAAGTTAAAAAAGGCACAGAGGGCCCACAAGTTTGGATCGGTGTTAGTTATTTTTGTTTTTTGAAATTTTAAGTCATTATGATTAGATTTATTTACAAGTTTGATTTAAGAAAAGAGTTTGAAAATTCAATGGCATAAGGCCAAAGTTTCTATTTGAAATAAGGTCTAAGTTTGAAATCATAAACAAAGAAGGTTTTTGAAAAGGGTAAGAGATTTGAAATTTAAGAAGTGGAAGGAGATGAAGAGACTAATCCTAAGCATAAAATTAAAAGTTAAGAGTTGAAAAGATCTGACCAATGGGATGCAATCCAACAGACAAGAATGTCATAAAGAAAACCCACTTCCTTTTGGACTTTAAATCAAGCAATAATCAGCAAGCAATTAGCAATATAAGACATTGTGAAGATCAAGGCATCAAATAAAGATAGCCACATCCAAGCAAGTAACTCCATAGCCAACAATCTTCCTTGTCTTCTCATGTATTAGATGAAATACTCCTTGATTAACTCAGAATAATACATCAGACACAAGATCAAAATAATAGTTATATCAAGACCATGTAGCAGATAAGTTCAAGTGGATCCCAATACTTGCATCAGATGAAAGCTCAAATCACAATAACTTGATCTCAAAATCTTGGCATTGGCCAAGTCCTTTTGCATAGGGAATGCTGCCTAATTCTAAGTCCAAAAGTTCAGATCAAACCCAACAGTCCACACAAACATTTTTTAGGGTTTTTTTGTTGTTCATTAGGTATTTTAAGGTCCTAAGACCACAAACATGAACAAAATACACAAACAAATATATACAATCACAATATATGGCTCAAAGGAGCAAAGTGAAAATGACATGAACATAAACAAGTTAAATAATATGTAAATGACAATGAATGGTAAATGACTTGAAATTAAATTGCATCAAGTAAATGACTTGAAAGTAAAGCAATATTAATAAAAATTAGTCGAATGTTAGTCAATGTTAATTATATGTTAGTGGTATTTTGCTTTTCAATTGATTAAGTCATTCTTTGGAGAACACTCAACCATCTATGTACAAGCATGAATCCTTGAACCAAGACATCTTCCAAAGGAGGGAAAAAAGGCCAAGTTTCCACACAATACCATAAAATATGGGAGACTTACAATCTCACTTACTAGAATGATATGCCTTTGGGTCAAATTTAGCTTTATGTTAAGCAATCGTAATTGGACTTATGTAGAAGTCACAACTATCTGAGGTCGGGCAATAAAAATTTAGGTGCTAATGCATGTTAGAGATTTGGTATAATGAACCAAACTCTTAAAAGATACCGCACACTAAAAGAAAAGATCACAAAGGATGAACCTATCTCACCCATACTTGTATTGGTTCATCTGACACAAGGTCATTGATGAACCAATTAGCCTTAGGATATTGAGATTTTATTGGTCAATGAAAATGATGGGAAATAATGGGAATGAAGATGAAGAGGGAGGGGAGATGAGAGAAACACAAATTGGTCATGGGAGGAATTTTATCAAATTAAAACAATTCATTCATTTTGGGAGATGAAATGTACATTTCATCAATCCCCTAAATCCAATGATTTTAACCCAACAAAAGTCAAATCAACCTTGACCAAGGCCCAAACAAATAGTCAAACATCACAAGACCATAAAAATAGCTCAACATAATTTTTACACAATTAATCAATAAAAACTCAAATTAAAAATGCATTAAAATACAAATTAGTTTGGTCAAAATCTAAAACCTCTCCAAAACACCAAATAAATGGTCAAGAGACTTATCCTAGGTCAAACAAGGTCAGAGGACCTTAGACAAAAAATTCATGATTTTTAAAAAGACAGAAGTATTTTTAAACAATTAAAAGATATGCACAAAAACATTTAATTCATGAAAAATACCAAAATTAATCCAAAAAATATTTTTAATTCAAAAAATGAAAGAGAAAAATATTTAAAGATTTTTGGTGAAAGTCCCATATTTTTTGGATTAAAAATGAAATTAATATGAATTAAACAAAATAAAGCAATTAAATGAAAAATCAGAAAATACAAAGAAACAAGGGCCATGAGATCTCCCTCATTAATTAAGGTGGCACATCGGATGGCCACGCGCGCTACGCATTATGGACTCAAGTCAAAGCGCCACACGCGTGGTAATTAAAACCAATGACCAAGATTAGAAGCTATGGACCAGATCAGATGGTTGGAACCTTGCCAACACACCACCGGAGCCGTAACTCCGGTCATCTTCTCCGGTGAGGACCACCGGACTGGTCCAATCAAAACTTCATGAAAAATGAAAAATGAGTACACTAATTCAAAGAGAAAATGCTCAGGAGCACGAATCTGACCTCTATTTCTTCCAATTCTAAGTATATTGAAAGATACATGGATTTGAAATTTGAGGATCATGATCTGAGTTACTTCGATTTGACCTCAAAGAAACTCAATCTTGTTGCCAACATTGGTAGGACTTCAGCAAACCAAAAATCACAAAGAATAGTGGAGAATTAAGAGAGAATCAAAGAGATGAAGTTTCTGAATTTTCACCTCCGAGTTGCTTCAAGCTTGCTTGATCTTGATCTGGATTTGCTTGATTCATCTTCCTCTTGCTTGTAGTGATCAATTGAGATGAAAAGGTCAATGAATTCTTGGAGTTTGAATTTCAAAATAGAAGGTGAAATTCAAACTCGATTTCAATTGAAATCTTCAAGAATTCTATGGAATGAGGGGTTCGAATTGTCTTGGCAAAGCTTGGTCAAGGTGTTCATGAAGTTCTGAGCTCATTGCTCTTGTATTTATAGGTTTATCACATGCTCTGTGCACACTTCCATTTGAAAATCCAAAAATAGTAATTTGCATAATGAGCTTGCATGGGCGTGTACAAAGCCTAAAGAATGATTGGAAAAGGTCCAAAATTATGCACATGTGATGCTGAAAGCAATTCATTAAGCCATGCAATGTTGAAATGAATTTGAACATGAGAATCTTCCAAATGGTACCATGCATTACACCCATGCGTAAGTCCTTCAATATTGATACAAATGAGATGATATTAGACTTTTTGGAAAGGAGGGATCAAGGGGAACAACTTTCATGTTGAACACTTTTCCATTTGAAGCTTGGATCATTATGAATTTTTAGGTGGAAGTTTGAAAAATCAAACATGAATGAAATTTTTCTAAGTACTAAGTCAAATGTTCACTTCTTCCACCTTGAATAACTTTTGTTATGGACTTCAAATGGAAAAACTTCCTTCATAAAAGTTGTATCTCTTTCAAAGCTCTTTAATTTGGTCACAAATTTAACCTCATTAGGATTTGGCATGATAGAGTTATGCATTTTAGAAGTTGATAAAAATCACTAGTTCAATGGTAATGGCCCAAAATGACCTATAATGTTTCCTCTTGGCACATGCATTTGAAAGTTGAATTTGAACTTCCTCCAAACATAAAATTTTAAGAGGAGATCTTGAATTTGATCATGGAATTTTAATGGTTTTCATATCATTAAAATTGAGAAAGATATGGTCTTGGGAAGTTGACCTTACAACTAGGGTTTAGACAAAATGACCTAAAATATTTCACCATAAAAAATGACTTTCCAAGAAAAACTAGCTCTTGACTTCAACATGACAATTGTTTGTAATGTAATTTTGATTAACTTTACTCTTGGAATAATTTTCACATGACAAAAATTGTAGGAGATAGGGTCTAGGGAACCCCAATTTTGACCAGTTGACTTTCTCTAGTCAACCACCATGAACATCTTGCTAGCTTGACATTCTCTTGATTTTTGGGACTCATGGAGGATAATATGTATAGGATGATTTATAATGAAGTATCCCTTGAAATATTTGATCAAATGATGAAGAAACTTGTTGAGGAAGTCAGAAAAGATACCAAGATGAATTAGGGCTTCCAAGGCAAACAAGCTTCAAACTCTTGATTAATTCTTGATCAAATGATATGTGAGGACCATGGTGACGCATTACGCGAAAAACCGGCGGGAAAACGAAACAACAGAGCCGCCACCGTGCGTTATTTATCCCAAAAGAGGGAAAGGAAACGCTCGAAGTAAACCTGGAAAAGACATGGTCTCGCGACCAAAGAGAGATGAGATCGGGAGTCGGTTATGCGAAGGGAAGGTATTAGCACCCCTATGCATCCGTCGTACTCGACGGGATCCACGCACAAAAGGAAGGATAAAGGTTGCTAAAACTGCTCACAAACATCAAACACTGGCTGAAAGGAGACACGGGAAACAAAAGAAACTAACTCGGCAGGATATCGCATCCTGGGCCTACGTAGTCTGTCAGGCACAGACATCAGAGTCGACGTAGTTCGGGACAGGGGGAAATGCTCGCTAGGATGTCGCATCCTATGCATATGTATCTTCTCGGACTAAAGAAGAATCAGAGGATTCGTAGCTCGGCTAACGCACGCCAAACAAAACCACACAGGAAACTGACTGCCAATCACTAGACTTACGTCAGACTCCACACAAACAGGCAAACCTGGAAACCGAATGCCAATCGTTGGACTTACATCAGACTCCGAACCAACAAACACACACAGGAAACCAACTGCCAATCGCTGGACCTATGTCAGACTCCAACAAAGAAACTGGAAACCGAATGCCAATCGCTGGACTTACATCGGACTCCAACCAGAAAAGGAGAAACAACTCACACAAACAAAACAAAAGGGCGCCCGGAGAGATCAGCTCATCTCCTGCCTACGTACCTCATCTGGTATGAGGATCAGGGCGACGTAGTTCCCCTACGCAGGGAAAGAACTTCTAACCTAACCAGAGACTGGGAAATGACAAACTAGAAGGGAGACTAACTCGAGCCTAATAGTTATCATGCAAATTCACCATGGTCCTAGGTTGAAGTTTCTACCTAACTTGCACAGGGAGCAAGCTATCCTAAACAGCAACTGAGTAAACACAAGCACAAATAGCACACACTATATACAAGCAAAGTGGGCTCACACAAGGTTAAGCTTTAGTCGAGGGGTCATGTCAACCTCGACAAACAAGCCACTGTAACAGGGTGATGTTAGCTCTTAACCCTAACATTGAGAGTTAGGGTGAAGCAGATGAAATGGGAAGTGAAGATAAGACTCCACAGCTCTTATCCCTGGCCTGGGAGAGCTTGACTCAAATAGAAGGTGTGGGAGTTCAGAAAGTTGGAACTCTTCTCCACATGTGACTGACTCAACAAAGATCTTGGGTTAATACCCACAATGCATCAACACAAAGTGTGTGAGCAAAGTGGATGACACACAGAATAGCAGGAGATGGATTACACATCTCTTTTATCTGCCAATTGCCTCATAGAGGTCTTTTCCTGCTTGGCACAAAAATAAACAAACACAAGCATTGCCTCTTAAGGAGGACTTCAGACAGGTGCCTGCCTAAGTAACAGGACAGGTCTTCCAGACTACAGGAAGTCAGTGAGTTATACCTCAAATGGTTAAGCAACCAAGCAACAGCACAAAGCAAGTTCAAAAGAACTTTAGCAACTAATGTACCTGAAAACAATCTAACTCAGTCAGTACACAACTTACAAAGTCAAACAGACAATCCAAAAGTCAACAGTTAACTGTACACAATCAAACAAACAAGGCAACAATGTGCAAGGCACAAGCTCAACTCAAAGGAGCTAAAAGCCACCTACAAAACAAGTCAAGATTAGCTAATCATCAACCAAATAGTCCAACTCAAGCAACTGAATCAATTCCCTAATGACCATATGCTCCTTATCCTGAAAACAAAGCTCAAACATAAGCACCAACCACTAGGACAAGGCCTAGGGTCAAAGAGGGAGAAATAATCCAAAACAGAACATGAAAATTTACATGATTCAACTTCAATCCAATAAGAACATCATCCAAAAAGTTCCACATCCATATCATACACCAAAATCATTTCACAAGTCAAATAAGGCAAAGCACACAAGTTGGAAGCCCATTGAAGCAACAGAATAAACAAATCCACATTAATTCCAAAATGATTCAATAAATCTCCAGAAAACTCATGGCTAAACAGAACCCATAACATGATCAACATACCAAAAATCAAGGCATTTGGACAAGTTTAAGCATGGTAAAGAAATTCCATAAGGCAAGGCTAGTACAAACAAGCTCAATTGAGACACAAAATGCTACATCAACTTAGCACAAGCCTAAAACAGAATTGACAAATGATAAATGTCTCAAACCAAAGCCAAAATAAACTTCAAAGTGTCTAGAATCAATGTGAAAAATTTCACATTCATAGGATAAACAACCATCATTTCACAAATCATTGAATTTCATGACTATTCAAAAGTCCACCAATGGCAATCCAGCAAGAAAAATACCAAACAAATTAGAAATCAATCCAAAAAATCCACAAAAAATCATGATCAATCCTAACATCTATAAGAAGCATCATGCAAAAAGATCACATCAATTGGCATTTATTTGGCATGGCAAAGAAAATCATCAAATTAAGCAAGCAATGGTGTGACACACATTGTCACACCTACATTAACCAGACCATATCTCAACAACCAGAAATGCTAAAAATGCAAACTCAACACCAAAAGGTCCCTAAATATGTCTAGTTTAAGCATGCAAAGTTTCAAAAGCATTGGATTAAAATTCATCATTTCACAAAGCATATGGCAAGGTAGGTCAAGAAAACACACACATACACAATCCCTAGGCAAAATTAAATTCCAACCATGCACAATTTCTGGAAAAATAGTCATAAAAAACTAGAAATCATGAGGAACAACATGCAAAAATTCCCAGGTCATTTGGATAATTATTTATGGAGTTATGAATTTTCAAAGTGCATGAAAAATTAAAAATCATGATGAAGCATGTATGAACATGGATGAAGGAAATAAGATAAAATGTAAGGCATATAATTGAAACCGTCTCCACCAAGGACCGAACCGTGCCAAGATTTGAACTGAGCGCGTTTCCTAATGAAACGCGCCGTTTCATTTAAGTTGCGTGGCAAGGCAAAACGTTCGTATCCAATCAAAATGCCATGTAAGCTACACGCTGGACCACTGCATGGCTACGAACAGAAAAACGCATGCAAACACACGCTTCAAAGATCAAACAGGTTTCTGGACAGAAAACCCTAAGTTCTTCATACAGCTTCATCGTGTTCATACGCTCAAGAACACAAATGTCCAGAAATTCAAAACAAGTATACCGTTGCATTCATCTTCCAACGTACATCACAGATCAAAGCTCAATTTAACCTAATTCGACCTAGGTTCAAAGATTCGAGCGAAAGAAGTTTCACCTATCAAACTTATAATCACCATAACTACTTCGTTACTTCATGAAAATCAATGAAACTAAGCTCAGATTAATCACCACTGAAAGATCTACAACATGCATCTATCAATTTCACGAATTATGAGAATCGAATCCTAACCTTAATGGAAATGCAGAAGTGAAACAGGTTGATCCAAGCTTTGCTAAGCACAAACAGTTCTTCCTCAGCTCTTGTATGATGATTTGGATGAAGGATGATAGCTTAATCTTGCTCGATCTGGCCAGAAACTCTAACTGCCATTAATGGATGTAAGCTTCAACAGTCCTCAAATCTGCATGAAATCCTTCGAATCCTGCTTCAATCCAGCTCAATTATGCTTGTGGATGCTGATTCAATCAAGGAAATAGCAATGTGTATGAAGAAAATTGAAGAAAAAGCTTGAGAGCACAATGTGTGAAAATTTCAGATCTGGAAATTATGCAGTGTTAATCCAATTTCTGTTATGATTATGCTATATATATGCTGTGCTAATGATGTATGCTAATCACAATTAGGCAATGCAAATGAGATTAATGAAAACTAAGTGTAATTCCAATTTGTCAATTCACCTTATGCATGGATGCCAATGCTACAGTACACGATTTATGCTTCCAATTCACTTGAAATGCTATTTGGAGCCAAATGCAAGTGGAAAAATGTATGGACAATGCAATATTTTTGAATTTGGATTTTCCCTCCAAAATTCAAATGAAAATGCCAATATTTTTGTGATCAAAATGAATGGCTTATGATGCATGAATTGGATAGTGCATGTCAAGAGAGAAATGTTGCAAAAAGAACCATCTCAATTGGCCTTATGGTTTGAAAGTTATGCATTCTTGAAGTTCAAATTCACTTGACAATGATTGATCCATATCTTCTCAACCATACATCATAAATTCATGATCTTGAACTTTTTGGAAATGGGAGAGCAAGATATTCAACTTTCATGTTGGAAAAAATTTCATTTAAACCTTCTATGATGTTGGAAACTTGAGGAGAAAACCTTTCCATTTTTGGCAATTTCAAATTACAGGTCACTTACTATTTTTGGAAACTTTTCATTTGGCCTCAAATTCTTCAATATTGATGTTTGAAATGTCAAATGAGACTTGTATGGACATGAATGAGGCCTCTCTAACCATCTCCCACCTTCAAATCCATGGTTGAATTGATAGTTGACTTCTGTTGACTTTCTAGGGTTTCAGATGAATTGATCATTGACTGATGAGCTTTGAACATCCAACCTTTGGCCAAACCACTTCAAAATGATCCTTGAATCATATGAACTCCATGTATCAACCTTAGGGCTTTGTTCTCATGTAAAATGCACTTGCTTGCTTGCACAACTGAATCTCCTAATCAGTCTTGACTGATCTTGCCTGATGACTGTTGACTATGCAAATGATAATGCAATGTTAATGACCTAAAATGAAAATGTATGTACAAAATGGGAGGTTCAAATTTGAGGTGCTACACATGGGGATCCATATATGATGTTTAGAGTCAATGTGAACCATATCTTTATTGATCTCCTTGCATTGAGGGTCTTAAACCCTATATATGAGCTTGATAGAGCATGGGTGAACACACGCACTACCTACAAAAAGAATAAATTATACATTGACATATTTTTGGTATTTGGGTTAGTAAATATTGAAAAACAAAGTATGATACAATCAAATGTGCTTGGTCATCTCAAAATGTGATCCTAAAACCAATGCATATGATGAGATAAGGAGGATGCCAAAGTGTGATCCAAAAACCAATGCATATGATGAGATAG
The DNA here is from genome assembly GCF_024323335.1 of Lathyrus oleraceus. Taxonomy (NCBI): domain Eukaryota; kingdom Viridiplantae; phylum Streptophyta; class Magnoliopsida; order Fabales; family Fabaceae; genus Lathyrus; species Lathyrus oleraceus. The sequence continues at coordinate 442,374,819 of NC_066584.1, read as the reverse complement.
CATGAAGGATCTTAGGATCAAAATTGGGGTCTTACACTCCGCAACATTTCAAAGATGCATGATGTCGATCTTTGATGCTTTTATAGACGATATAATGGAAGTATTTATGGATGATTTTTCTGTTTGTGGGCAGATTTTTGAAGGATGTCTATCGAACCTGGAATGGTACTTGAAAGATGCGTGAAAGTTAATCTTGTACTAAATTGGGAAAAATGTCATTTCATGGTCCGATAAGGAATCGTACTTGGACACGCTAAAATAGAAATCAATGAAAACCTTTAACCTCTGAAAACCATTAGAGAAATACGTAGTTTCCTAGGACACTTCGGTTTCTACCGACGATTCATTAAGGATTTATCTAAAATAACGAAACCACTAAATGTCTTACTAATGAAAGACGCTGAATTTATCTTCGATGAAAATTGATTAGAAGCGTTCAAACATTTGAAAAATGCTCTTATTTTCACACCTATTATGCAACCACCTAATTGGAGTATACCATTGGAAATAATATGTAAGTTAATGCCTATGTCGTAGGCGTAGTCTTAGGACAAAGAAAAGACAAAAAGCTTCATGCGATTTATTACGCAAGTAGAACGTTAGACCATGCACAAATGAACTACGCCACAACAAAAAAAGACCTCCTAGCCGTCGTGTTCGCATTAGATAAATTTTGTTCTTACTTAGTAGGAGCAAAAATAATTGTCTATAGTGACCACGCTGCAATTAGGTACTTATTAAGTAAAAAAGATGCTAAATAGAGACTCTTAAGATGGATTCTGCTCCTACAAGAATTCGACTTAGAAATTAAAAATAAGAAAGGCACCGAAAATGTAGTAGCTGACCACCTCTCTAGAATTGAGGATATGAAACCAGAACAAGTGCCTATCAATGACGATTTGCCTTATGATCGACTTGTAGCCCAGTTAGGAAATAACATAACTGAATGCTCTTTAACTTATGATACAAAAACTAATGAAGTTGTGGAAGCAGTTTATACCAAAACCATACTGCCATGGTACGCTGGCTTTGTCAACTACCTAGCAGCCGACGTATTTCCACCAGATCTAACTGTAAGACCCCAATTTTGTCCCTAAGATCCCTCATGGCATCATATCATATCATATCATTGCCTCAAGGATCATTGTGCACCTTGCCTCCTTCCCTGTGGGTGGGTTATTCTTTGAGAGTGGTTCTTGATCACCAAGCATGTTTTGCATTTGTATATCATTTCTTTTCTTTTTACCACTAACCAAAAGTACAAAAATATGTCATTTAACCCTTGTCTTGCAGATGAAGCAATCAACAGGTCAAAGCAATCAAAGGCATTCATTGAGCTATAGATGGTGGCCATTCTTGAGAATTTGGACCCCACAATCATTCACAAGAGCTTACATGAGCTATGATGCCATTTTGAATCAAAATCCCAAGTGGTAGAGGCTTGAATTTCATCAGAACATTGTCAGGTCAACTGAAGGCCTAGAAAGTCAACTGCCAAGTCAACTGTGGATTTGGAGGTGGGAAGTGATTAGAAATACTTCATTCATGTTCAAACAAGTCTCATTTGACATTTCAAACATCAACATTGAAGAAAATAAAGTCAGGTCAAAACTTTCCAAAAATAGAAAGTGACCTATAATTCAAAATTGCCAAAAATGGAAAGGTTTTAACCTAACTTCAACTTCAAATTACATCATCAAGAAAGCTTCAAATGAAATTTTGTTGAACATGAAAGTTGTAGATCTTTCTCTCCCATTTCCAAAAAGTCCAAGATCATCAATTTCTCATGTGTGGTTAAGGAGATATGATCAAAACATGGCAAAGTATACTTGAAGATTCAAATGGGCATAACTTCTCAACCAAAGCTCCAATTCAAGTGGTTCTTTTTGCTAAATTCTCATTTTGACCTCTAGTTTCCAAAACATACATTGCATTTCACAAATTGTCATCACATAATCATTTGCAAATTCTTGAATTTTTGGAGGGAAATTTCAATATTCAAAATTGATGCATTATTTAAACATTTTGCCTTCACCAATGATTTTAAAAATGCATTTTAGGTGAAAATAAATAAAATTCGTGTACTGTTCATTCATGATTTTCATGCATAAGGGTGAAAAACCAAATTTGCCAAAACACCTTGAAACTTAATCAAATTCATTTGCACTTGGTTTAAGCTTAATTAAACATGGTTAGGGAGAGGTATAAAAGCCAAACCCTAACTGCTTTTCATAACAACAATCACAATTTCAGATCTAGATCTAAAACTCCAAAAAATTTCTCTCACTTTTTTCTTGAAATTTCTTCACATTCAATCCATTCTTCTTGCTTAATTCTTATTGCTGAGGTGTTTTTGAGCAGGATTACACGTGGAATCGAGGCCAACAGTGCAAGAGTGAAGCATTCATCAAGCTTGAAGCAACAATGGTGATTCCAAGTTTTGATGAAATCGTGCACAATTGAGCTGAGTTTTCTCCTACAAACACTTGTACTAGCATCATAGAAGGACTGTTGAGCATTACAAAGCCTTGAATCCATCGAATTCCACTTCTGCTGTTCAAGAGGTAACAAAATCGATGCTCTTAATTCTCAATTAGGTTATGATGTTATGATAGATCTTTTTATGCTGAGTGTTTTGAGCTTTGAACCATGAGATTTCGTGCAAAATTGAGGGAGATATGACTGTTTGAAGTTTCATGCATGATTCTTAATGTCTTCAATCCGTGTTTGTTTTGGTGTTTTATGTTGAAATGATTATGGATTGTGAATGTGCATTGCATGATGAATCGAATGGTATGCTTTTGGTTAATTTCTGGAACTTTTTTTTGAAAATCTGGAAAAAAGTGGATGAAGATCTTCATGATCTTCATCGTGTTCTTCATGCATGTTCATGCTGATTTCCAGAATTCCTACGGATTCATTTGCCAGTTCATAGAGTTTCCTGCGGATTATGGAATGCGCGCCAGGCTAGGGTTTGGATCCAAAACGCAGTCGTTTTGGCTGTGGCGCATTTCTCTCATTTCAAATTGACTCCTACTTCGATTCTTGGCTGCAACAATGTTTATTTCCTTCATTCATTTTTCTTCATTATGCCATGTACATGCTTCACATCATTTTTTAATTTTTCATCATCTTGCAAAATTCATATATAATTGAAAATGGATCCAAAAATTATGAGGTTTTTTGCATTGTGTTGCATTTTCTGTCTAGTATTTTTTGATCATTTTTCCATAAATTGTGCTTGGCTGGATTACTTTTTGTGCTAGGGCATGTGAACATGTATGCATTTTGTACCTTGCTTTTCCATATCATTTGTGAAATGCTGAGCTTTTATCCAATGAATCTGAAAATTTGCATGATGAAACTAGACTCTTTGCTTGACATTTTGGTGTTGATTTGGTATTTTTACCATTTACCATTTCTGTTTTATGATCATGTTAAGTTGGTGTGACAATTTGTGTCACACCTTTGCTTGCTCAACTTATGTGATGTGTTTGCCATGCCAAATGATCTCTAATTGTCCTGATTTTTTGTATGATGGATATTATGGATGTTGTGATTGAGCATGAATTTTGTTGGAATTATTTGAATCATTTCTGATTTAATTGAGATTTTTCATTCTGGTTGATCACATTTGAGCTTTTAAATTGCTTTGAACTTAAATTGATCATGAAATGTTTTTGGTATATGATATTGATGTGAGACCTTTTGGATTGTTTCAAGATGTGTTTGAAGTTGATTCATGTTAATTTTCAGCTTCTGTTTCAAATTTTTTCTCCATCTTTGACCCTAGGCTTTGACCTAGTGGTTTGCCTCTCACATTTGAGCTTTGATTTCAGGTTGAACATCCAAGTTCCATAGTTGTTGATGCTCCATCATTTGAGCATTGATGTTTGCCTTTGAGTACTAATCTTTGTGTGTTTTATAGGTTGATGTTGACTCATTTGAGTTTGACCTTTGATTTACACCTTGTGTACATTGGGATTGTTTGTTGCTTATTGACTGTTGGTTGTTTGTCTGTATAGTTGTACTGATTTGTTTGATGTTTCCACAGGTACATTAGTTGCTTTAAGTTCACTTTGAACTTGCTTTTGCTTGGTTGCTTAACCACTTAGGTATAACCTCTCTTCTTCATGTAGTCTGGAAGACCTACTGTTATTGGTAGGCACCTGTCTGAAGTCCTCCTTAAGAGGCAATGCTTGTGATTGTTTATCTTTTGTGCCAAGCAGGAAAAGTCCTCTTATGAGGCAATTGGTAGATAAAAGAGATGTGTAATCCATCTCATACTATTCAGTGTGTCATCCCCTTGCTCACATAACATGTGGATGCATTATGGATATTAACCCAAGATCTTATAGAGTCAATCACTTGTGGAGAAGAGTTCCAACTTTCTGAACTCCCACATTTTCTATTATTCAAAGCTCTCCCAGGCCAGGGATAAGAGCTATGAGGCACACCCCTCATCTCCATTTCATCTGCTTCACCCTAACTCTCAATGTTAGGGTTAAGAGCATAACATACCCTATTCCAGTTGACTGTAAAGTCTAACCTTGCTTGAGCCTAATTGCTTGTATATAGTGTGTGCTAATTGACTTGTTTGATTGATTACTTGACTCATCTGTGCATATTTGCTTGAGTGTGCCTTTGTGCATTTATCATCATCATTTGTATATCATTTCATAAACTTTGCTTTGTAGCATTTTGCTTTGTCCATGGAGGAGACAAGCATAAGTCCATTACTTGGCAGTTGTCCCTATGATATGGTGGGAGACTAGTGTAAGTCCATTGATTGGCATCTGGTATCCTTGTTATTTTTTTTTGTGAGACTAGTATAAGTCCATTGATTGGCATCTGGTATCATTGTTTGTTTTGTTTTGGGAGATTGGTATAAGTCCATAGATTGGCATCTGATATCCATGTTTTGTTTTGTTTTGGGAGATTGGTATAAGTCCAGTTGATTGGCATCCGGTATCCATGTTCTGTTTGTTTTGGGAGATTGGTGTAAATCCATTGATTGGTATCCGGTATCCATGTTGGTTCTAGGAGATTGGTGTAAGTCCATTGATTGGCATCCGGTATCCCTTTTTCATTTGCTTATTTGCTCATTGCCTATTCCAAAAGAATCACTTGAATCATCTTCCATATGATCTCAAGAGGTGAACATCTAAGAAGTTTTACACTCCCTCATCTTCCACCTTTTGTTCCTTTAAATTTCCATTTTGCATGTTAACCCAAGCTTGAAAACTATTGTGCAAACATTTTCACTTCTTTTCAAACTAGAAACCTAGGCCTTAAGCCTTTGATTTTCAAACCTCATTTTCATAATACTCCTTTGAATTGAATTCTAATCATACTTTGACCATCTTTTTGTGAATAAATCCTAATTGGTTAATTTCACTCATTCAATTGTTTTGTGGCTTTGTCCATTCTTGATAAGTTTTCATACATTAGCCATAGATCTCAATTATCTTAGTGGTTGATGTTAATCTCACCTTTCGTCCTTAGTGATTGAATTGTAAGACTTCCTTGCTTATTATAGGGTTAACCCCTCACTAGCAAGTTGAAGCTTTTCTCACATGGTGGACTTGTTGTTTGTATAAGGTTGAGTTTTCTCCCGTGGATAACGAAATACCTTAGGGATTTTGTTTTAAAATGAATCCACTCATATTTTTGGAAATCTTTTAGCCGAACTACGGCGTTTTGATCCTTACCTTCCATGGAAAGGTACGTAGGCAACGGGTTCATCCGTTCAAACACAAAAATAATAAAATTGTATATTCTTTTCTCATCTCTTCAATCCATGTTTGCACAATAAATATTTCATAAACAAATAACATTTTGTACAACAAGTGTGAAAAGGGCTCCCTAGGAGTACCTAGGACGTTTTGGGTGCCTAACACCTTCCCATTGCGTAATTTACCCCTTACCCAGATCTCTGACCTTTTCATTAGTTTTCTATGTGTAAAACTTCTTAGGCTTTTGTTCGCTTTTTAGCCATTCCTTTGGATAAATAAAAGTGCGGCGGCGAATCGATTCTTTGTATGCTTTGCTTTTGATTTAATCAATAAATCATAAAGTGACGAATACACCGCTACACTAACCTACCAAGAAAAGAAGAAATTCTTCTATGATCTAAAACATTACTACTGGGATGAGCCCTTTCTTTTCAAAAGATGCGTCAATGGTATCTTGTGTCGATGTGTCACCTAAGAAGAAGTAGACAACATCATATCCCATTTCTATTTTACACCTTATGGAGGGAATGCAAACACTTCAAAGACTTGTGCAAAGATCTTATAATCTGACCTCTTTTGTCCTAATATATGGAAATATGTCCACACTGAGGTTATAAATTGCGACCGGTGCCAACGCACTGACAATATCTCTAGACACGACGAGATGCCACTGAAAGGTATCTTAGAAGTAGAAGTCTTTGATGTTTGGGATATAGATTTTATGGGCCCCTTCCATCTTCTTTTGGTAATAAATACATACTTGTAACCATCGATTACGTATCTAAATGGATCAATGATGTAGCCTCTCCTACAAATGATGCACGAGTAGTGATTAAACTCTTTAAAAATATAATTTTTCCTAGATTCGGTGTGTTGGGACTTATAATTAGCGACAATGGCTCCCATTTCATTTCAAATATCTTTGAAAGACTGTTGCTTAAATACGAAGTCCGACACCGAGTAACGACACATTACCATCCTCAAATGAGTGGTCAAGTATAGATTTCTAATCGAGAAATAAAGAAAATATTAGAGAAACCCGTTACAACCTCTAGGAAAGATTGGTCTTCAAAACATCATGAAGCTCAGTGGGCTTGCAGAACAGCTAACAAGACCCTGATAGGAACCACACCATTTAAACTAGTTTATGGTAAATCATGTCATCTGGCGGTAGAATTAGAACATAAAGCTTATTGGGCCATTAAGACCCTTAACTTGAATTATACTGCCGTAGGCGAAAAAAGATTTTAGATATCCATGAATTAGAAGAACTTAGACTAGATTCCGATGAGAATGCCCGAATATATAAAGAGAGAACTAAACAGTGGCATGATAAATGTATATCAAGGAAATAGTTCAATGAAGGAGACGTGGTACTTCTCTTTAATTCTTGACTGAAATTTTCCCTAGGAAAACTTCGTTCTAGATGGTCCGACCCTTTCGAAGTTACAGAAGTATTTCAAAGCGGAGTCGTGGAAATAAAAAGTAAATCAAAAGAGACATTCATTGTAAATTGGAGACGCCTTAAGCATTATCACAACATATAAAATAGGCATTATTATTTCAATTATAAGTTAGAAGAGTTGCCCGCTCTTTCTCCATAATAGACTTTGATTTAATGTCGATCTCTCGACATTAAATGAAGCGCCACGTGCGAGGCAACCCACAATTTGTGACAGACTTATATAGTAACACGATCAAAAGCCTCATAAGGGTCCATTAAAATACTAGAATGAAAATTGTTGTTGTAGGTGAAATCAATCAAAGACAAGTAGCTGTCCTAATTACCCCCTTGCTCTAGAACACAAGCTCTCAACAAATCTTCCAAAGATTAGATAGTCCTCCCTGTCTGACCGTCTGTCTGTGGATGATAATTAGAACTCAGTCTCAACTTAGTTCCCAAAGCATCATGCAAACACTTCCATAACCTTGATGTGAACCTCAAATCTCTATTTGATACAATGCTAGAAAGAATATTATGCAACTTCACAATCTCACTGATGTAAACCTCTGCTAGCTTTTATAACGGGTAACTGATCTTTATCAGAATGAAATGAGCCGATTTAGTCATTCTATTAATAATAACCCAGATAGAATCACTTCCCTTTGTGATCTTTAACAAACCTTTCACGAAGTCAATAGAAATGATGTCTCATTTCCACTCAAGAATACTCAACGATTGCATCAATCCTGATGGCTTCTGATGCTCGATCTTAGACTTTTGACAAGTCAAACAAAAATAAACAAATTCAATAACATATTTCTTCATACCCAACCATAAATAAAATTTCTTAAGATCCTGATACAACTTCATAGCATCAAGATGAATACTCCAACCACTTTTGTGACCTTCCTTAAGGATCTTATTCTTGAGCTCTGGAAAATCTGGTATGCATACTCTATCTCCAAACTTCATAATACCATCCTCATAAATTAAATCCACCTTTTTACTTTGATCGACCAACACTAACCGGTCGATCAACCCCAAATCTAATTTCTGGCCCGATTTGATCTCGTCTAGAACAATGTTAGTCAACTTCATCATAACTAACAAAACACTATGCGGCTTCACCTTGCATACCAAACTAAGATCTCATAATTTCTCAATCAAGTCCATCTCTCTAACCATCAATGTCGACATATGTAAAGACTTTATACTCAAAGCATCTGCCACCATCATTACTTTACCCAGATGGTAACTCAACTCGAAGTCGTAGTCTTTCAAGAACTCAAGCCACCTTCTTTGTGTCATGTTCAACTCTTTCTGATCAAACATGTATTTCAAACCTTTATGATCATTGAAAACTTCAAATATAGAGTCATACAGATAATGTCTCCAAACTTTAAGCACAAACACCACAACTTCCAACTCTAAATCATGGGTAGGTTAATTCCTCTCGTGAACCTTCAGTTGTCTTGAAGAATAAGCCATAACTTGACAATTCTGCATTATCACACCACCTAAACCCATATTATAATGATTAAAATACACAATAAAATATTCACTTGGACTTGGTAAAATAAAAAATAACGTCAATGTCAACCTCTTCTTCAACTCTTGAAAGCTTTCCTCACACTAAGCATCCCACACCTAATCTTGTCCCTTTCTAGTCAACTGAGTCAAAAGAAAATATAACCTTGAAAGTCCTTCTATAAACCTCTTGTAATAACCTACCAAGCCAAGAAAACTTCTGATCTCAATAACAGACTTAAGAGTCTCCCACTACAACACTGCGCCTACCTTAGTTGTATCGACCAATATATCACCAAACCAAGAAAACTTCTGATTTCAATAACAGACTTAGGAGTCTCCCACTACAGACCTATATGATCACTGAAAACTTCAAATATAGAGTCATACATATAATCTCTCCAAACTTTAAGCACAAACACCGCAACTGCCAACTCTAAATCATGGGTAGGTTAATTCCTCTCGTGAACCTTCAATTGTCTCAAAGCATAAGCCATAACTTGACGATTCTGCACTAGCACCACCACCTAAACCCATATTTTAAGCATCACAGTACACAATAAAATATTCACTTGGACTTGGCAAAATAAAAAATAGCATCGACGTCAACCTCTTCTTCAACTCTTGAAAGCTTTCCTCACAATGAGCATCCCACACATAAGCTTGTCCCTTTCGAGTCAACTGAGTCAAAGGCAAATGTAAACTTGAAAATCCTTCTATAAAACTCTTGTAATAACCAACCAAACCAAGAAAACTTTTGATCTCAATAACAGACTTAGGAGTCTCCCACTATAACACTGCGCCTACCTTAGTTGTATCGACCAATATACCACCACTACAAATCACATGATCAAGGAAACTCACTTCATGAAACCAAAACTCACACTTGAATAACTTTTCATATAACTTTTTCTCTTGCAAAGTCTGCAACATAACTCTCAGATGCTCTGTATGATCTTTATATGTCTTAGAATACACTAAGATACCGTCGATGAACACAATCACAAACTAATCCAAGTATGGATGAAAGATTTTGTTCATATACTCCAAAAACATACCTGACATAGTGACCATACCGGTTTCTAAAAGCAGTCTTCAAAATATCTTCAGCCTTCACTCGAATCTGATGATATCCTGATCTCAGATCAATCTTACTAAAAACATAAGCACCTACCAACTGATCCACAAGGTCATCAATTCTAGGAAGAGGATACTTGTTCTTAACTGTGACCTTATTCAATTTTGATAGTCAACACATAATCTCATGCTACTATATTTCTTCTTCACCAATAACATTGGTGCTTCCCACAGTGACACATTGGGTCTAACATTCTTCTTCTCAAGAATATCTTTTAACTATTTCTTCAACTCGCCTAACTCTAATGTAAACATTCTATATGGGGCCATCGAAACAAGTCTAATACGAGGTACTAAATATATGAAAAACTCAACTTCACATTCTGAAGGAAAGTTACATAAGTGAGCACTAACCACTACCTCATTTTCCACTCTCAAATAAGTGACCATCACGAGCACCTGATCATCCTCCCTTTAAGAAATCTCAACTTGACCAGTGGACATAAATCTCGGGTCCACACTCACTTCAGGTTCAAGAAACAATATAGTCTTATCAAAACATTTTATCTACACATGGTTGAACTCTATCAAGTTCATCCCTAAAATCGCATCGAGTTGACCTAACAACAAACAAACTAAGTCCATCCCGATGTCTTTACCAAAAGTTGTCAAAGTATAATTCAAACTCACTAGCAAAGTAGTCAATGAACCATTGGTTGGGGTATCAATGACCATACTTCCATTCATAGAGGACACTTCAAATTTCAGTTTGTTAACACATTCAAGAGAAAAAATGAATAAGTTACACCAGTATCAATCATACCATACAGTGTAACACTGTGAATAAAACACGTACCTCGAATCAATTTATCTGATTTCGAGACATATACACCAGTATCAATCATATCATACCATTTATATGAGCAGCAGTAGATAACACCTTCTTCGGTTTCTTATATTATGTATTGATGTGACCCTGCTCACCAATGTTATAACAAGTTAGTACATTACCTTTGCATTCAACAATATGGTGATTTGTCTTTCCATAATTGAAACATTTCAGACCCTTACTCTTACATTCCTTAGCATGGTACCACAACTCTCGACACTTGAAACATTTTAGAGGATTAATGGATCTTCCCCACTTATCTCTTTCCCACATGCATATTTCTGTCGAAACTTCTTCTTCCCTTTATCAGTTGGAGTTAGATACGATTTCCTAAGAAACTAATTTCCACTCTTCTTCTGACTGACACTCTTGTAGTGGGTAGATCTAGCCCTACTATATTCGTCAATATACCTACACTTGTTCACTATCATCGAGGACCGATGAATCTCCTGATAACCAATAAATTTATTGATTTAATGCATGTCCCTGTGGAGCCCTGAGCTCTGGCAACTTTCATGCATTGTCCTGTGGAGCTCCACGCTCTGGAAACCTCATGCACTTCCTTGTGGAGCCCTGTGCTCTGGAGAAGGGCGATCACTATCTGACGAGTCATTCATGAAGGAGAAGGGCGATCCAAAATGCAGTGGAATTTAAAATTTCTCCTTTAGTGATCCTTATGAATGGGCATGATCAGTGATAGAATCGTTACCTCTTGTGGTGATTGTAACCTTTGATGCAGATCTACGGAGCGATCACGAACGTTGAACGATGACAACGCCTCTACTCAGTCCATCCGAACGGATTCCTTCAATCTCAAAGCTAGCTGCTACGAATGAAGGCTTTGAGTGAGAGAGAGAGAAAAAAAATTATAACTGCACAAATGCTTCTACACAAGGGTTCTATTTATAGAACCACTTGTGTGGGCTGCAAGCTAAAAAGCCCACTCAAGTGTATGTGGCCCATATCTTATAATATGCCAATATCACTTAAGCGCGTGGTACCTTACCATATTTCATATTCCACTTAAGTACACCGTACCTTATGATTTTCTACAATTCACTTAAGTGCACCGTACATTACGGTATTCCTTAGTTACTCTATCTCTCATCAATCCGTCCTTTTGTGTGTGACCCTGTAGGTTTTCGCGATATTGGCAGTTATATTAAATCACGTATTTAACATAATAAACAGTGAGCGGTAATTAGCAACACATCACTGCTACCCAAGACACGAAAATGTCATGTGATCTAACAAATCCTTCTGTGATAATACTTATGTGTACAATTACCCTTTTGCCCTTATGTCTATATTGAACACAAGGCATAGACCGTGTCATCCTTGTCCAGTTCAATATTAGGCCCATAGACATTTATCCTGTTACGCAGGATGGGCAAATTCCATCTAGGTGACTCATGTCCCTTATCATGCTTCGTGGAGTACCCATCAACTGCCTTTATGGTCATCCAATTACGGACAATGTTTGATCAGCAATAAGGCACTCGACTCTACATCTAGGGTCCAGAGTGGTATACACCATTATCACCATGAGAATAACTTATGACACTTTGCATAACATTCTATATAGTATTCTCATAGCGGGTCAATCCAGTATAAATATTACTCTTAATATTCATACCTATGTTTAAGACTTGATAACTCCTTATCCATGATCCATGAGATGTGATCATCAGTCTATATACATAATAGTCTTAATGCTTTAATGTTATCCCACTTCACAATAAAGCTCGACTACGGATACTTTAAGAATAGTGTCCTTATGTTTAATGTGATCTCATGATTAAGTCACACTTGATATATTAAACGGACTATCTATTCTAGGGACTTTATTAAACAAACATAATAAAGAAAAAGCCTTTTATTATTAATAAATCATTCGATACAAGTACCAAAAGTATTGGCCTCTAGGGTTTACACCAACAATCTCCCACTAGCACTAGAGCCAATAAGGCATACCCCTAATGCCCATAGATCTAGTATGGCCATCATGCTTCTGCTGCACAAGAGGCTTTGTCAGAGGGTCAGCAATATTGTCAAGTGTAGGTACTCTGCATATTTTCATATCTCCTCTATCTATTATCTCTCAAATGGGGTGATAACTCCTACGTATATGTTTGGATCGTTGGTGAGATCTAGGCTACTTAGCTTGTGCGATAGCACCATTGTTATCACAATAGAGACTATTGGGATCCACAATGCTAGGAACTATGCCAAGTTCACTAATGAACTTTTTGATCCAAACAGCTTCCTTTGCTTCACTTAAGGCAGCAATATACTCGGCCTCGGTTGTAGAATCAACAATTGTATCTTGCTTTGAACTTTTCCAGCTCACAGTGCCACCGTTTAAGCAAAACACATAACCAGATTGCGATCTAAAGTCATCGTTATCTGTCTGGAAGCTAGCATCGGTGTATCCAATTATAGCCAACTCTTCCTGACCTCCATATATCAAGAATGAGTCCTTAGTCCTTCTCAAATACTTAAGGATATTCTTGACAGCTACCCAATGAGCATCACCAGGATCATATTGGTACCTACTCGTTGCACTCAAAGCATACGAGACATCTGGTCGAGTACATAACATGGCATACATGATATATCCTATTGCAGATGCATATGGAATCTTATTCATGCGATCCCTTTCTTCCTTAGTTGAAGGGGATTGTGTTTTTGATAGACACAAGCCATGTTGCATATGTATGAATCCTTTCTTGGAATCATGCATATTAAAGCGTCTTAGCACTTTGTCTATGTATGTACTCTGACTTAGGCCAAGCAGTTTTTGTGATCTATCTCTATAGATTCTGATTCCTAATATATAAGTTGCTTCACCTAGGTCCTTCCTAGAAGAGCATTTCCCCAACCAAGACTTTACTTGTTGCAGGGTAGGGACATCGTTTCCAATGAGTAATATGTCATCTACATATAATACCAGGAAAACGATCATGCTCCCACTAACCTTCTTGTAGACACAAGGCTCATCTTCGTTCTTGATGAATCCACATTGTTTTATTGTTTCATCAAAATGAAGATTCCAGCTTCTGGAAGCTTGCTTTAATCCATATATTGATCTTTGTAACTTACATATCTTTTAGGCTTCTTCTGGTATGTCAAATCCTTCAGGTTGTGTCATGTACACATCCTCAAGAAGATTCCCATTAAGGAAAGCAGTTTTTACATCCATCTGCCATATTTCATAATCATGATATGCAGCGATAGCAAGTAAAATCCGAAAAGATTTAAGCATTGCAACTGGTGAAAAGGTTTCATCATAATCAACCCCATGAATTTGTTTATATCCTTTTGCAACCAGTCTTGCCTTATAGGTATGTACCTTACCATCCTCGTCAGTCTTCTTTTTGAAGACCCACTTGCATCCTATAGGGTTAACTCCTACAGGAGGCTCTACCAAGGTCCAAACTTGGTTTGTGTACATGGAATCCATTTCAGATTTCATGGATTCTAGCCACTTCTCAAACTCGGGACCAGTTATGGCCTCTTGGTAGGTCACAGGCTCATCTTGATCCATGAGTAATACATCACCTTGATTAGTTATGAGATATCCATATCTCTCAGGTTGGTGACGTATCCTGCTTGACCTACGCTGGTCTTGTTCTACTTGAGCAGGTCCCTCTTCCACAACTACTTGTGTTTCCTGCTCTAATTCCTCCATAGGTGTATCGATGCTTTGTGATTCTTGAATTTCTTCAAGCTCTACTTTCCTCCCACTGTTTCCTTTGGAAATAAAATCCTTTTCTAGGAAAACTCCAGTTCAAGCGACAAACACTTTGCCCTCAGAAGGATTGTAGAAGTAATACCCTCTTGTTTCTTTAGGATACCCCACAAATAAGCATTTGTTAGATTTGGGCTCAAGCTTAGTTGAAATTTGTCGTTTCATATAAACTTCGCAACCCCAAATCTTCATGTAAGACATATGTGGTTTCTTACCACTCCATATCTCATATGGTGTCTTCTCAACCTTTTTGGATGGAACACGGTTAAGTGTGTAAGCTGTTGTCAATAGTGCATGTCCCCAAAAGGAGTTTGGAAGATTGGCGTGACTCATCATGGATCAGACCATGTCTAATAGGGTTCGATTTCTTCTCTCAGATACAACATTCCATTGGGGTGTTCCAGGAGGAGTAAGTTGGGATAGGATCCCACACTCTTTCAGATGGTCATCAAACTCTAGGCTTAAATACTCACCACCTCGATCTGATCGAAGAGTTTTAATATTCTTACCTAGTTGGTTTTGTACTTCATTCTTGAATTCCTTGAACTTTTCAAAGGACTCTAATTTGTGTTTCATTAAATACACATACCCATATCTACTGAAATCATCAGTAAATGTGATGAATTACTGAAAACCTCCTCTGGCTGGTATGTTCAGTGGTCCACATACATCAGTATGTATGAGGGCCAAAAGATCATTAGCTCTTTCACCTTTTCCTATGAATGGAGACTTTGTCATCTTTCCAATTAAACAATATCTGCATGTCTCATATGATTCATAATCAAAAGAGTCCAAGAGTCCATCTTTATGGAGTTTGGAAATGCGTTTCTCATTTATGTGGCCTAATCGACAATGCCAAAGGTAAGTTGGATTTAACTCATTAGGTTTCATCCTTTTAGTATTAATGTTATAAATAGGCATTTCAAGATCAAGGACATATAGTCCATTGTTCATTTGTGCAGTAGCATAGAATATATCATTCAAATAAATTGAGCAACATTTATTCTTTATTATAAATGAAAAACCAAACTTGTCCAAACATGAAATGGAAATAATATTCCTGCTAATTGCAGGTACATAATAACAGTTCTCTAACTGAATTATTAAACCACTAGGTAAAGTCAATACATAAGTTCCTACGGCTAAAGCGGCAACCTTTGCTCCATTGCCAACTCGTAGGTCAACTTCACCTTTTGCCAAATCTCTACTCCTTTTTAGCCCCTGCACATTGGTACAAATGTGAGAACTGCATCCAGTATCTAATACCCATGATGCAAAAGTAGATAAATTAATTTCGATAACAAAAATACCTGAAGTTGAAGTCTCTACTCCATTCTTCTTATCTTCTAGGTACTTTGGGCAGTTTCTCTTCTAGTGTCCAGTCTTACCGCAATGGAAGTAGGTGCCTTCTTTTGCTATGCCTCCACTAGGCTTCAAAGCAGCAACAGTGGGTTTGGGTTTGGAAACTTCCTTGCCTTTCCCTTTATCACCCTGCTTGGTGGGTCTTTTGTTCTGTCTCTTTCCATTTTCGATCATCAGAATGAACTTCCCTTTTGACTTCAGATTCTGCTCAGCAGTTCTTAACATGGCTAGCAGTTTAGGAAGAGATTTGTCCATATCATTCATATTGAAATTTAGGATAAATTGACTGATTCTATCTGGCAACGATTGCAAGGTTAAATCAGTCGCAAGTTCCTTTCCGAGGGGAAAACCCAACCTCTTAAGCTTCTCCACATACCCAATCATCTTGAGCACATGGGGACCTATAAGGGCTCCCTCAGCTAACTTGCCTTGAAAAAGGGCTTTTGAAACTTCAAACCTTTCATGCCTTGCTTGCTCTTGATAGAGCATCTTCAGGTGTTCGATCATATCGAACGCTGCCATGTTCTCATGTTGCTTGTTCAACTCTGAGTTCATGGTAGCTAGCATGAGACAAGAAGTTTCATTGACATCATCGACATGCTTCTTATAAGCATTTCTTTCTGCCTTAGGTGCAAACCTAGGAGGTTCCTCTTCAGGAACAGATTTCTCCAAGACATACAACTTTCTATCATGTTTGAGGATAATCCTTAGATTTCGGGGTCAATCCAGAAAATTTGTCCCAGACAATTTTTCCTTGTCAAAGATTGATCGCAAAATGTTGTTAGAGGTGTTTGTTGTCATGGTAATCTACATGAAAATAATGAAAATATAAGTATCAGTAACATATTTAATTAGGCCTTTAATTAAATATGCTCCCACTATTTTACTTAAAACAAATGATCCTCCCCATTTGATTCGGAAAATCCCGTTGGACGATTTTCTAGTGGGTCGAGATCCATATTTCACTTTGTTTTAAGTCCGTGTAGGCGGATTACACAAAACTAGGTTATTTAGGTAGGAACTCCTTCTAATTGTACCTAATACAACTCTCGAATATTTTAGTTAGGTGAATAACTCCATATTCCAATCCATCACATGGATCATTTCCAACTCTTGCTTCTAAACATATATAATCTTATTATAATTTTTTAAGTTAAGTTTGACCCATTGTTTTAACAATTGGATATTACAATTATCCCATCGCACCTTACTAATATAGAATATGCACCTCGCGTAGGCGAAACCTACACTATCTGATACTAGTCTTGATGAGTGCTAAAACTTGGAAAGCATAAACTTAATTTGAGGGAATTTGCAATTAATCTGATCTCACCGGCTTATTTATCATATAAATCGTCTCTCACATGCATCAACATACATACATAATGAAACAGTTATGGCCCCTAGTGCAATTGTTCTCCCAAGCCAATGAGAGAACCTAAGCTAACCTAATAACGATCTAAGCTTCTCCATGCAAGATCTTCAAGGTTGTCCTCCTTTGATATTGAATTCTTCTCTTTCTTCATAACATTACATTACATAAAAGAAACTCGTTTTACATACGAGGGAGTGAGATGAGAAAAGAAGTTACATTAAGAGATTAAAAGAGAGGCACGACACGCAGGTCGTATTTTAAAACCCAAAACAAAATAAAGGAAAACTAAGGTCATACCTGATCACCACAAGACAATAATAATAAACACATTATTATTATTAATTTTAATTCTTTTAATTAATTAAAACCAAATTAAATTTCGACGACCAATCACACTACGCAGAGTTAGACAGGGGTCCGCTGCCCGCCCCGCGCCGAAAATTTTAATGAACAATTCATTTGAAATCGACGTCGTTTTTCGCATCAACACTTGATACTTTAAAGCACAACTCTTGCGCAGTCACAACCCTAATCGCATAACTCTTTGACAACACAACCCTTGTGTCGTTATTAACCCTAATGCACCAATTTCAGACCGTCAAACACATCTCGATTGTTGATTCAGTATGGTTGATCAATACGTCATTGCTTCACCATACTAATGTCGGATCAAGAAGCAAATGACCATTGATCGCTCAAAGGAAAACAACCATTAAGTGTTTGAATGAACGAAACAGAAATAGTATATCATATATACCGTATTTTGCACCAGGATTACTTATATCATATATATAACTTGATCGATCTCAATTGCATAACCTATGGACGATCGATGTATCACTGCTTCACCATACTAATGTCGGATTCCGAAGCATAGTCAACATCAATCATCCAAATCGTACACACATGATGCCAAATTTAATTACTCATTTATTCTTTGATTCATTCTGTCTTTTAATCGTATTAATACAGAAAATACAGAAAATAAACAGCTATCAGATGCATGGTTTTGTAAGTGGCTCTGATACCACTGAAGGAGAAGGGCGATCCAAAACGCAGCGAAATTTAAATTTTTTCCTTTCGTGATCCTTACGAATGGGCATGATCAGTGATAGAATAATTACCTCTTGTGGTGATTGTAACCTTTGATGCAGATCTACGGAGCGATCACGAACGTTGAACGATGACAACGCCTCTACTCAGTCCACACGAACGGATTCCTTCAATCTCAGTGCTGGCTGCTACGAATGAAGGCTTTGAGTGAGTGAGAGAGAGAGAGAGAGAGAGAGAGAGAGAAACGAAATTGCAACTGCACAAATGCTTCTACGCAAGGGTTCTATTTATAGAAACACTTGTGTGGGCTGCAAGCTAAAAAGCCCACTCAAGTGTATGTGGCCCATATCTTATAATATGCCAATATCACTTAAGCGCGTGGTACCTTACCATATTTCGTATTCTACTTAAGTACACCGTACCTTAAGATGTTCTACAATTCACTTAAGTGCACTGTACATTACGGCATTTCTTAGTTACTCTATCTCTCATCAATCCGTCCTTTTGTGTGTGACCCTGTAGGTTTACGCGGCATTGGAAATTATATTAAATCACGTATTTAACATAACAAATAGTGAGCGGTATCTAGCAACACATCACTGCTACCCAAGACACGAAAATGTCATGTGATCTGACAAATCCTTCTGTGATAATACTTATATGTACAATTACCCTTTTGCCCCTATGTCTATATTGAACACAAGGCATAAACCGTGTCATCCTTGTCCAGTTCAATATTGGGCCCATAGACATTTATCCTGTTATGCAGGATGGGCAAATTCCATCTAGGTCACTCATGTCCCTTAGCATGCTTCGTGGAGTACCCATCAACTGTCTTTATGGTCATCCAATTACGGACAATGTTTGATCAGCAATAAGGCACTCGACTCTACATCTAGGGTCCATAGGGGTTTCAGGTCGAAGGGTGGTATACACCATTATCACCATGAGAATAACTTATGATACTTTGCATAACATTCTATATAGTATTCTCATAGCGGGTCAATCCAGTATAAATATTACTCTTAATATGCATACCTATGTTTAAGACTTGATAACTCCTTATCCATGATCCATGAGATGTGATCATCAGTCTATATACATAATAGTCTTAATGCTTTAATGATATCCCACTTCACAATAAAGCTCGACTACGGGTACTTTAAGAATAGTGTCCTTATGTTTAATGTGATCTCATGATTAAGTCACACTTGATACGTTAAACGGACTATCTATTCTAGGGACTTTATTAAACAAACATAATAAAGAAAAAGCCTTTTATTATTAATAAATAATTCGATACAAGTACCAAAAGTATTGGCCTCTAGGGCTTACACCAACAATTCATCCCAGGCAGTGGTATCTCAAAATGAGTCAATGACTCTAAGGGACCTTTTTATGAACCTCCTTTTTTGAAGACTAGCACCTACATATGAGAGGATATTGTTTTTTTCCAGGAAACCAAGACCCAACATACCTTTATTATCATGTATACATCGGACCTTTGAACCTTCATCAAGAAGCATATACATATTATCTAGAATATAACGAACCTATAACCTATATTATCACATACCATTAATGCATCATCGTGTGTATACCGAACTTTTGAACCTAAATTATTGCATTATCAAACCTTTGAATAAATGTATGTTGCATACTTATTCACATTCCATCCACATGAAAACGCATATGCACACATTCATACATTTTCATTTCATGCATACAAACTAGAAAAATCTCACCTTTTTCCTTTCTCATCCAGAAGACGATGATTCCCCAACGACGATACTTGATTATAAGTCAGTTGCCAAAGAATCATGGAAAAGGTTAAGCATGAGAACAAAATGCGCAAGGAAAGTTTGGATCACGCCCAAAGCAAGGCCAACATGATCTTGGAACTATTCTTGGTTAGTATGACAACGAATTTCTCATACCGGGTTGTGATTGGTGAACAAACTGAGAACGGGCTAAAAGTTGGTAAAATCTAGAATGTAGTTGCAGGAAATCTTTCGATTTATCCCCTATCGAATCAAAATCCTCATAAAGGCAACCGGAAATAAAATCAGAAACAAATCAACAAAGGGAGCAACAATCAAGGGAGGAGACGTCCCCGCTTTGAACTGGTTTCATTGTCTTATACGCATCTACTTCGTATTCTGATTCATGTTGGGGAAATTGTGCCCAAGGAGGTCAAACCTTCCAGGTTTCCCTACCATCCTAGGCAAAATCCTAATGCCACCTGTGGATACCATGCATGGTATATAGGGCATTCTATAGAAGCTTGTTACATTCTCAAGTCCAAAGTTCAGAAGCTCCTTGATCAGAAGTTGTTATGCTTTATAGAGAAGCCCTGACAGATCATCCTCAAGAATGATCATCCTTAGGCTATCTTTATCTTTTTCATTTGCATTTTCTTTTTGTAAGAGTATTGTTTGCTTTTAACTTTGTTACTCACTATGGTGATATTAATACAACGAGCATGTAAGTTTTGAGTCAATCCATTCGTATTCACTCCATGCTTAATTCACTATTTCCTTTTTCATTTTAAAAAATGGGAAAATGATATCAATACTTCTCCAATTCACTTAAGCAAGGATCAAATGGAGAATGGTGAAGAACAAAAATCCAAAATTGTTGGCATTATGTTTTGAATAAAACTTTGCCGATGATGTAAGGTGTTGTTTCACCTCCTAAACACCTGAGATATAAGAAAGATAATCCCTCGTCAACCCCCTTGAGCCTAGAAGTTGCTATTTTGTACAAAAAAACCATTTATCTTAACTAGGGGCAGGGTAGTCGTTAGTTTATTCGGTTGTGCATTCAAATTCAGAAAAGAACATCACATCAAGGGATAAAACACATCTTATGAATCATCCGATGTCGAAGAGGTTAAAAACATAAAAGTTCACAATGAGCGTTCCCCATTAACCAATATCATGGTAGTCACGATCTTTCAGAAGCAAAAAACAATCCCACTAAGTAAAAAAAATGATGAAATGACGTAGACAAAAATTAGGGCATCCCGGTGGACTGCAAACTCGAAAAATCAGTCCAGGAAAAAATTAGGGATAACAAAAGAACTAAAAAACTTCAGCAAAAAAATAAAGTCAAGAGCAAAACATTGTGACAACCAATAAAAAGTGTGACCGTCACTCAAGCGAACGGAACAAAAACCTCATTGATTCCAAAAATCACCAAAATTTCTTTTAGGAAATTGAATGCACCTGTCAGGTTAGCTGAACGTAGGATTGGAGAATATCATAAAGAATGGGGTGGGGTAAAATCAAATTTTGAGCCTTATATCCTTTGTTTATCATATTGGGAACCAGATTGTAACGGTAAATTCATGATCATCAAGCTATGGATAAGCTAGACATCAATAAAACCAGAGTCGCCACCGCGCTTTCGTTGTTTCCAAGGGAAAAGGGAAAAGTACGAACAAAACCCAAAAGTAAGAAGTTTTCAAATCAAAACTAATAAAATGTCAAAAATTATAGGTAAGGGGGTTGGTTACGCAGAGGGAAGGTGTTAGCACCCTAAGTGTCCTAGGTACTCCTAGGGAGCCATTTCTTGTGTGCATATGTGTTTTTGTACAAATGATGTTAGCAAGCAAATAGAATGGGGGGATGAGAAAAGAATTCATTAATTATATTTTTATGTTTGATAATACCTTTGGACTTGTGCCTACATACCGACATAAAAATGAGGGATCAAAACCTCGTAGTTCGTGATACAAATTTCGAAGTGGATGCATTGTTTTTAACAAAAATTAAGTTTGAAAGGCACAAAGGCCTAAAAATGGTTTGAATGAGTTAGTTATTTTTGTTTTTTTTGAAAGTTTAGGTCAAGCATAATTAAGTCTATTTACAAGCTTGATTGAGAAAAGAAGTTGGAAAATACAATGGTATAAGACCAAAGTTTCTAGTTCGCAAAGTGGTCAAAGTTTAGAACAAGACTAGTTCAAGCAAAGAAGAATTTTTTAAAAGGAGGGAGAGATTTTGAAATTAAAGAAGTGGGGAGGAGATTAAGAGACTAATCCTATGCACAAAAATTTAAAATTTAAGAGTTGAAAAGATCTGACCAATGGGTAGCAATCCAATAGACAAGAATGTCATATAGAAACCCAAACTCCCTTGGACATTTAGAATCAAGCAACACACAATGCATATTATATCAATATTGAAGAGAAATGCATCAAATAAAGATAGCCACATCCAAGCTTAGCCACTCCATGATCTTCTTCAAATTAGCCCACATAGCAGATGAATTTCACAAGTCAAAAGTTCAAAATAACAGCTTCATAATGATCATGTTGCAGATGAACTCAAAGGGATCTTCAAAGATGTATCAGATGAAGTTTCAAATTGCAAGTACTTGGTTTCACAAAAGTTGGCATTTGCCAAGTCCTTTAGCATAGGAGTGTTGCCTAAATTCTATTCCAATTGTCCAAGATCAAGTCAACAGTCCACATAAAAGTTTTTAGGGTTTTTTGTTGTCATTATGTACATTAATGGTCAAAGACCATACAAACAAACAAAATATACACAAGCAAGATATATCACACAATATGGTCCAAATGGACAAAGTGAAGATGGCATTAACATAAACAATTAAAATGGTATGAATAATGGCAAATGAATATAGACTTGAAATTAAATGGCTTTAAAGGTAATGGCTTGAAATTAAATGTTAGTTGTTAATGAGTTAGAAGTTAGTATTGTTTTGTCTTTTTTGTTTTAAGTCATTCTTTGGAGAACACTCAACCCACTTATCACAAGGATGGATCCTTGAGTCAAGTCATCTTCCAAAGGAAGGAAAAAGGCCAAGTTTCCACACAATACCATGAAAGAGGGGAGACTTACAATCTCACTAACTAGAATGCTATGCCTTTTGTGTAAAAAATTTAGCGCTATGTTAAGCAATCGTAATTGGACTTATGTAGAAGTCACAATTATTTGAGGCCGGGCAATAGAATTTTGGTGTTAATGCATGTTAGAGACATAGTATAATGGACTATGCTCATGAAACATACCACACACAAAAAGAATATGCAAAAGAGGTGGCCTAATCTCATCCATACTTATGTTGATTTTGCAATCAACTAGCCTTAGGATTTTGAGATGTCAAAGGCCAAAGGAAATGAATGCATAAAGAAGGGGAATTAGATGGAGAGGGAGGGGAATGGATCATAACTCAAATTGGTTAAAGGAAGAATTTTACCAAGTTAATATCATTCATTCATTTTGGGAGATGGAATGTACATTCCATCAATCCCCTAAATGTAATGATATTAACCTAGCAAAGTAGAATCAACCTTGACCAAGGCCCAACAATACAAGTCAAACTTACACAAACCATCACAAGAGGTCAACACAATTATTTGGCATTTATTCAATTTAAAAAAAAACTAAAATAATGCATTTAAATTACATATGGTTTGTCAAATTCCTAAAACCTCATCAAAGCACCAAAGAAATGGCCATGAGATTTATCATAGGTCAAACAAAGTCAAAGGACCTTGGAGGAAAACTTTCAGAATTTTTAAACAATTAAACACAAAATCAATTAAATCATGAAAAACATTAATAATGATCCAAAAAATAATTTTAATTCACAATATAAAGGAGGAAATTATTTGAATTTTTTTGGTGAAACTCTCATATTTTTTGGATTAATATTAAAATTAATATGAATTAATGAAAATCAAATGAATAAAAACA
Source organism: Lathyrus oleraceus (assembly GCF_024323335.1). Classification (NCBI taxonomy): domain Eukaryota; kingdom Viridiplantae; phylum Streptophyta; class Magnoliopsida; order Fabales; family Fabaceae; genus Lathyrus; species Lathyrus oleraceus. The sequence continues at coordinate 442,350,883 of NC_066584.1, read as the reverse complement.
AAAATCAAAAAATCAAAAAAACGTGAGCCACTTGATCTCCCTCATTAATTGAGGTGGAAGATCAAGTGGATGGGAACGTGCGTTCCACGGTGCACTACAGTCAACGCAGCATAGGCTTCGTATTCAAAAGCAACGCATGAGATTAAAACATTTTAAAAGAGATCAATGGCTCAGAGCCTGTCCAGCACACCACCGACGCTGGACCTTCGGACACCTTCTCAAGCGAGGTCTACCGGACTGGTTCACTCATCACCATCAAGAAAATGAAAAAGAGGGACATGATCAGAAAGAAAAAATGGCGTAGAGCACGAATCTGACCTCAATTTCAACTAACTCCAAATATATAGAAAGATATGAGGAGTTGAATTTTGAGGTGTGTCATCTGAGTTGCTTCAATTTGACCTCAAAGCAACTCAATCTTCTTGCCTAGATTGGTAGGACTTCATACAACCAAAGATCCAAAAGAATTGATGAGAATTGAGTGAGAATCAAAGAGAAGAAGTTTTCTGAAATTTACCTTCAATGTTGTAAAGAAATGGATCTTGCTTGCTTCAACCTTGATCTGATCACACTTGAGAAACTTGCAGGAGAGGTTTGGCAATGGTACAAAGCTTTGGATCCTGGAGTTTCTGAATCTCTAAACAGTGAGATTCAAACTCAATTTTCAAGTTAAAAATTCTCAGGTTTTCCTTTGAATGGTGAGGGTTTCAATTGGGGGGCAAAGCTGGCGCGCAAGGTCTGTTTGAATTGAGCTCTAAGGGCCTGTATTTATCGCAATAGGGACTGATATTTGCACAAGCTTGCATGGGCGTGTACATGCCCATGAAGCAATCCAATTTTGTCCACTTGCAACTGTACTGAGGTTCAAACCAAGCTTGGATGTCAAGGCAAAGTGAAATGGAGTTTTTGGCATTTGATTTCTTCCAATCATGCAGACCTTTTAAAGCCATGTGCAGCCCTAGAAAACCTTATCCAAGATGCATGAAATTGGGTTCTTTGGAAAGCTTAGATTAAGGGGAACAACTTTGATGTTGGACACTTTTTCATTTGGAACTTGGATCATGGTGAATTTTAAGGTGGAAGTTTGGAAATTTCAACATGTTGAAAATTTTTCTAAGTTTCAAGCCATATATCTCAATATTACACCTTGTTTAAATTTTTATGTGAGCTTCAAATTAGAAAATTTTCTTCATCAAAGTTGTAGCTCTTTCAAATACCTTCAAAATGGTCCTTAATTGTATGTCATTTGGATTTAGAATGATAGAGTTATGCATTTTTTGAAGTTTGGAAAAATCACTTGTTCAATGGTATAGGTAAAAAAGGACCTATAATGTAAAAATCTTGAATTTGATTGTGAAACTTGGAAATCTTTCATCTCATAAAAATTGAGCAAGTTATGGCCTTGGGAAGTTGACTTTCAAATTAGGGTTTAGACAAAATGACCTATAATGTTTCAATATAGAAAATGATTTTCCAAACAAAACAAGCTTTAGGTCTCAACATGAAAGTTGTTTGGAATGTTATTTAGAGTAAATTTTCTATTGGAATCATTTTCATATGGTGAAAATTGTAGGAGATAGGGTCTAGGGAGACCCAGTTTTGATCAGATGAATTCATCTGGCCAACCACCATCAACCAACTTGCTATCCTTCAATTCTCTTGACTTTTTAGGCTTATGGTAGATCATATATGCATAAGATGATGAACTTTGTAGTGTCCCTTAAGAAATTTGATCAATTGATGAGATAGCTTATTGGAGAAGTTACTCAATATACCCAGTCAAACTAGGGTTTCCAAGGCAAATCACCTACAAACTCTTAAAGGATACTTGATCAATGTAACATGTAGAGATCATGGGGAAACATATATGATGCATATAACCATTTGTGGATCAATCTTTGGTTATGCTCTTAGCCATGAGGGTCTCAAACCCTAGATATGAACTTGATAGATCAATGAGGATCATGCCCTACCTACAAAAAGTTAGGCAATAGAAAATACATATTTTTAGTTAGTAATGTGAGAATATACAAGTATGATACAATCACATGGTGCTTGGTGATCTCTCCCAAAACAAACCCAATGAAAGAGGGGTAAGGAAAATGCCAAAGTATGATCTCAATGCTAATGCATATGATGAAATTGCATGAGGGATCTTAGGGTCAAAATTTGGGTCATACAGCTGCCCCTACTCAAGGACATTCTAACTGAGGAGGTGAAGGTTAAAATCTTCGTATCGGCTCAGAAGAATGGGCTTAAATAACAACATATAGAAACAAATTTTGGTCCCTAAGAGACCTCATGATGCATATGATACGAATGTAAAAGCTAATGCTCTGTGGGGAAATATGGCCACAAAGGAAAAGGAATCAAAGAGACGGAAAGTCCATAGGAGTATAATGCATTCCGTAAGGAAAACTCATTGGGGAGACAGAGACTCTGGGGGGATAAATGAGTTACGCGTAGGCCAGGCTACGACTTAAAACTGCTGGGGGACTAGAGGAATTCCATACAAAATGGAAAGACTCAGCCGGGGAAATAAAACATATGTAGGGGATTACAAGTAGATCAGAATAAAACTGAAGTACTTGAATCAATGCAGGAAAAACGATTTCACTAAGGAAATGCACACTCAACTCAACTGGGGAAGAAATAAACTTCAACACAGGAGAAGCAGAAATCTATTACCCACTACCTGTTACCGGGTAAAAAGATAATAAAGATATGATGGAGAGGACATCCGTCATCAGTTAGGATGATCATATAAAGGATGACTCGCTGGGAACCACCATGAGGGAATATTGACTACCGGTTACTGGATAAGAATAACCTTGTTGGGGAAAACTGCAGAAATAGGCTTTATAACTACCAGTTACTGGGCAGAAGACCAAAGATGAGAATATCCGTCACCGGTTAGGGTGAACATATCAAGGATAAACTCAAAAGGGAAGAAAATTTGTCATCGGTTAAGATGAACATATCAAGGATAGACTTGCCTGGGATATCAAGGAGGATATCCGTCATCGGTTAAGATGAACATATCAAGGATAAACCAATTGAGCAAAAAGTAGGAATTACATCTATCGAATGCTGGATAGAATACCATCAAAGAGAAAATTTGTCACCGGTTAGGATGAACATATCAAGGATAGTCTCTACTGAGGGGAAGAGCAGGATTTACAACTACCGGTCACTGGGTAGAAGACCACAAAGAGGAGGAAATCCGTCATCGGTTAGGATGAACATCTCAAGGATTAACCCTTTGGGGAACAAAAATAGGAATTAAAACTATCTTTTTACTGGGTAGAATACCAAGGATGAGAATATTCGTCATCGGTTAGGATGAACATATCAAGGATAGACTCTGGCAAGGGAAGAAAATATCTGTCATCGGTTAGAATGAACATATCAAGGATATACTCTGGCAAGGGAAGAAAATATTCGTCATCGGTTAGGATAAACATATCAAGGATATGCTTCCTAGGGAAACGTGAAAAGGAATCCGCTGGGGAGAAAAAGTTGCTCTGCCGGGTATTGGGCAAAAGGTGAAAAACATGAGAAGAATATTACCGGTTACTGGATAATAGGCTCTCAGGGGACCAGAAGCATCTATCTAGGTAAGATCTAGAAAGAAAAGGTCAATCAAGACTCAACCCAATGAGGATATAGCTCAAGGGGAATAATTCCATCCAGGTAATCAACTGGGGAGGAAAATAAAACAATGATCATCGACGAGGAAATAACTCAGTGGGGAAAGGAGAAAGGTTAAAATATTTCTGCTTAAGGGGTTGACACTTCTACCATTGAGAGGATAGACATCGAACTTGTATGGGGATGAAGTATCGCCATAACAAAGAATAAGAGTCTCAGACAATGAATGAACACATATGATTATGCAAAAATATGTAATCATGAAATTATATGAGTGTATATGTATGTGTATATGTACATGTATATGTATATATATGATGATTATGCTGACAAACGATCATAAAGGATACAGTGGTGTCGCAAAAATTTGAATCATCGGTACAATATTCGGTCAATTCATAACAAAGGGATACAACTTCCAGAGAATAGGGAAATCAACATCCCCAAAGGCTCAACATTGTCTGGGGAAGAAGGAGACCTGCGGAGGAAAGGAAATTTGATCGAATCTGTAGGGAATTTTAGGTCAACACCATATCAAATGGGAGACAACCATACAGAGGATAAACACAAATAGCTGCTCAGAAACCAGGAGGAAACTCTGACTGGGAGTGAGTAGAATGGCTACCAATAGAGAAACCAACACGATCTACTAGGGAAATCGATCTTACTTTGTTGAAGATTAAAACAGAAAATCAACCTTGCTGAGGAATACATAAACTCTGCCGGGGATTGAATCAACCAACTCAGCTAGGAAAAGTACAGAAGCTCCAATGGGGATCAAACACTTCGCAGGGGAACTAGATCAACAAACTCGGCTAGGGATGCCTGAAGGGTTATCTGCTTTGGGGAACCCATAGTGTTCCACACTTAAGACTTTTTGTTTTTCAAAATGTTGTTGATATTGCTTTAAAACTGCCTCTGCAAAATTCTTGCTTTTATATGTCTAAAAAACGGATTTTGATTAAAAAAAATTATTTTCAAAAATGATCATAATAAAACTTAAAACTATTTGGCTGAAATAAATAAGAGTAGAAACAATTGGATAAAAAGCTTAACTTTATTTAATAGAATGGTAGTCTGTAAATGACAAGACTCCATAGATCTTTACAAAGTTGAAAATGGTAATTTACATGGAAAAGGGTTACACTGAATACAATTGACCGCTAATCCTTCTACCATCTCTTGATGTCTGTTGTGCTTTTGACCGCCACTAGGGATAATGAATCATCGTCAACCCTTGTGTTCAACAAAGTTTCTCCAATACTGGACGATCAGTAGCATGCAGTTACTTGCCATAATCCCTAATTTTTGCATAAGTTTCCCCATGGTGGGGTACTCAACTTATCGGGAAATTTTTCTATTTTATGTCTCTAATTTTTGCCTAGATCGCCCTTTCGGGTTTTCAATCCACCGAGACGCTCATTTTTGCCTAAGCCGCCCTTTCGGGTTTTCAACTTAGCGAGTTGTTCATTTCTTTCTTAAGCGAAGTATTTCTTGACAACATGGTTCTCTTAACAAACCACCGCCTTAAAAGGCTCTCTTAACAACATATGGGTCTTCATAATTAGGAGTCAATTTGCCTCTAGAATCTGGTTTGAAGGATAAAATCTTCTTGAGCACAAGGTCACCTTCTCTGAACACCCGAGGTCTGACCTTCTTATCAAAAGCTTTCTTCATCCTTTGCTGATATAACTGACCATGACACATGATAGTCAATCTCTTTTCTTCAATTAAATTCAACTGATCGAACCTGGTCTGACACCATTCAGCCTCAGTCAACTTGGCTTCCATGAGCACACGCAACGAAGGAATCTCAACCTCTACGGGGAGCACTGCTTCCATGCCATAAACAAGAGAGAAAAGGGTTGCCCCTATTGAAGTGCGGATGGATGTACGATACCCGTGCAAAGAAAATGGGAGCATCTCATGCCAATCCTTATATGTCACAACCATTTTCTGAATGATCTTCTTGATGTTCTTGTTCGTAGCTTCAACAACCCCATTCATCTTAGGTCTGTAGGGAGAAGAGTTATGGTGTGCGATCTTGAAGTCTTTGCAAAGAGCTTCCACCATATTATTATTCAAGTTCGATCCATTATCAATGATGATCTTACTTGGCACACCATAACAGCATATGATTTGATTCTTGATAAACCTTACAACAACTTGCTTGGTTACATTTGCATACAATGCCGCTTCAACCCATTTTATGAAATAGTCAATTGCCACTAAAATGAAACGATGTCCATTTGAAGCTTTGGGCTCAATCATCCCAATCATATCAATTCCCCACATGGAGAAGGGCCATGGGAAAGAGATAACATTCAATAGTGTCGGAGGAACATGAATCTTATCTGCATAAATTTGACACTTGTGGCATTTCTTCACAAATTTGCAACAGTCAGATTCCATTGTCAGTCAATAGTAACCTGCTCGCAACATCTTTTTTGCCATTGTATGTCCATTGGAATGAGTACCAAAGGAACCTTCATGGATTTCAGTCATTAACAAGTTTGCTTCGTGTCTATCCACACATCTGAGCAGAACCATGTCGAAGTTTCTCTTGTACAGCATATCACCATTCAAGTAAAAATTGTCAGCTAATCTTCTCAAAGTCTTCTTATCTTTCAAAGATGCCCTAGACGGGTAAATCTGACTTTGAAAGAAACACTTGATGTCATAATACCACGGCTTTTCGTCTTTGATCTCTTTAACAACAAACACATGGGCTGGCCTATCAAGACGCATCACAGTCAAATCGGAAACCTCATTCCAATACTTCACTACAATCATTGATGCCAACGTTACAAGAGCTTCTGCCATTCGGTTTTCATCTCGAGGGATATGATGAAACTCAACCTTTGTAAAGAAAGTTGAAATCCTCCTCGCATGATCTCTATATGGTATTAAACCGGGTTGATTCGTCTCCCATTCACCTTTGATCTGATTCATAACCAAATCTGAATCTCCAAAGACATATAAGTGCTTGATCCTGAGATCAATGGCCTCTTCGAGCCCCATAATGCAAGCTTCATATTCTGCCATATTGTTTGTACACTTGAAAGTAAATCTAGTTGTAAATGGAAAGTGTGTGCCTTGAGGAGTAATAATCACTGCCTCAATGCCATTACCATATTGATTAACAGCTCCATTAAATACCATGCCCCAACGGGAACCAGGTTCTGGCCCTTCTTCAAGCAATGGTTCATCACAATATTTAATATTCAAGTAAAAGATCTCTTCAACAGGAAAATCATAATGCACTGACTGGTAATCTTCAATTGGTTGGTGAGCCAAATGGTCAACCAAGATACTACGTTTGATTGCTTTCTGAGATCGGTATTCGATATCATACTCTGATAACAACATCTGCCAACAAGCAATTCTCCCAGTTAGAGCAAGCTTCTCAAATTTATACTTGATTGGATCCATTTTGGATATCAACCAAGTGGTATGATTCAACATATGCTGACGCAGACGCTTAGCAGTCCAAGCTAATGCGCAACAAGTTTTCTCGAGCATAGAATACCGAGTCTCACAGTCGGTGAACTTCTTACTGAGGTAGTAAATAGAAAATTCTTTCTTTCCAGTCTCATCTTGCTGACCAAGAACACAACCCATACTATCTTCAAGCACGGCCAAATACATGATCAACGGTCTTCCTTCAACAGGCGGAGACAAAATCAGAGGTTCAAGCAGATACTCTTTGTTACTGTCAAAAGCTTTCTGGCAGTCTTCGGTCCAATCACAAGACTGATCTTTCCGAAGAAGCTTAAATATAGGTGCACATGTGGCAGTCATATGTGAATTGAATCTTGAGATATAATTCAAGCGGCCGAGAAAACCTATGACTTGCTTCTCAGTTTTGGACGCAGGCATCTCTTGTATTGCTTTGACCTTGGAAGGATCAACTTCAATACCTTTCTCACTGACAATAAAGCCCAACAACTTACCAGAACGAACACCAAAAGTACACTTATTGGGATTCAAGCGGAGTTTATACTTCCTCAAACGCTGGAATAACTTCAACAAATGCTCAACATGTTCCTCTCCATCAATTGATTTAGCAATCATGTCATCAACATAAACTTCAATCTCTTTATGCATCATATCATGAAAAAGAGTAGTCATTGCTCTTTGGTAAGTTGCACCAACATTCTTCAAACCGAAAGGCATCTCTCTATAACAGAATGTTCCCTAAGGTGTAATGAATGTGGTCTTCTCCATATCTTCGGGTGCCATCTTGATCTGATTATATCCGGAAAATCCATCCATAAACGAAAAGACTTTGAATTTAGCAGTATTATCTACTAACATATCAATCTGTGGCAGAGGGAAATCATCTTTCGGACTGGCTTTATTCAAATCTCTATAGTCGACACACATGCGGACTTTTCCATCCTTCTTCGGCACAAGCACAATATTGGCCACCCATTGCGGATACTCAGTGGTTACAAGGAAGCCGACATCAATCTGCTATTGCATTTCTTCTTTAATCTTCATTGCCATATCAGGATACGTTCTTCTCAACTTCTGCTTGACTGGCGGGCATTCTGACTTCAACGGAAATCTATGCTCCACAATCTGAGAAGCCAAACCAGGCATGTCTTGATAGGACCAAGCAAACACATATGAATATTCTCGAAGAAGATCAACCAACCCCTTCTTAACATCTGGACACAATCGAGACCCAATCTTGACTTCCTTCACATCGTCCTCGGAACCCAAGTTGACTAACTCAATCTGCTCTTCGAACAACCGATTGGTCTTTTCATCATGCTCAAGAAGACGAGATAATTCATCACTTTCCTCCTTGGCCTCGAACACAGGGAATTCAAAATTTGGAGAAGCAGAAGGATCATTGTATTCAATGGGGTTAGGAACCAACCTGCATAATGATTTGATATTTTGTTTTTAGAGAAGTGAATTTGTGACCAAATATTATGCAGATGGACAATTTATATTGTTTATTTATGTTTTTTGTGATTACCATTTTCAGAATAAAGAAAAAAGTAAAAACAACCATCATAGATGTGGATGAATAGAATTTTATTAATGGTCAATTTTAGAATTCCCAACAATGTTCACTTCCCCCTTAGGCATAGGTGAAGGATTTTTGAAACATATAAAAGCAATTACTTAGATCGATGCAAAATAACAGGATTATCAACAGCAGTCCAATTGTTGCAAGCCTTTCCATGCGTCACAAAATTGGTGCAGTCTTCCTCTTCATCATCCTCTAGCACAGCAGCTAAGTGTTGTTCATTTCCATGAATAAACCCTCCGCTACGGAAGCTAAGTTGCCTATCCTCAGACCTTGCAGTTGACAATCCTTGCTGAAAACCCAGACTGGTTCTACCTTTGTTATCGGAGACCTCTACCATGCACCCCCACTGATCAACATCGCCTTCTTCAATAATCTTCTTTGCATCTTTCAATGAGGACATAGGTGCGCCAACTCTCTTTTCAACAGTAATAATAAGGCTTGGATTGGAGTTCCAACCTCATCCTCGGCCTCAACATAAGAGAAAGATGACAGGTGGCTAACCAATAGTGCCTTTTCCCCGCCAACAATAACAAGTTTTCCATTCTTCAAAAATTTGAGCTTTCGATGCAATGTGGAGGTAACAACTCCTACATCATGGATCCATGGCCTTCCCAACAAACAACTGTAGGCCGGGTGGATATCCATTACTTGAAAAGTAATTCGGAAGTCACCCGGACCTATCTTTACTGGGAGGTCCACTTCACCAATAACTGTTTTGCGTGAACCGTGAAAAGCTTTGACGATTACACCGATATACCTCATGGGAGCTCCTTGATATGATAGCTTTGACAGAGCTGACTTCGGAAGCATATTTAGTGACGACCCGGTGTCAACAAGCACATTGGACAAAGCATCATCTTTGCAATTCATGGAGATATGCAAAGCCAAATTATGATTCCTACCCTCCTTAGGGAGTTCTTCATCACAAAAGCTGAGATTATTGTAGGAAGTGATGTTAGCTACTATATGATCAAATTGATCCATCGTAACATCATGTTCCACAAATGCTTGCTCAAGAACTTTTTCCAGTGCTTCTCTGTGCGCTTCTGAATTCATAAGCAGAGACAATACTGAAATTTTTGAGGGGGTTTGGAGCAGCTGCTCCACCATATTGAACTCACTTTTCTTGATCAGACGAAGTACCTCATCATCATCATTAGCTTTCAAATTGCTGGATTCACTAGACTGACCATTTGAAGCACTAACTGGATCTACAGCAGGCACTTCCACTTTCTTACTGACAGTTGATTCTTCTTTATCCTTTGGGAACATCGGCCCAAACACACGACCACTTCGGGTCACTTTGGTAACATCAACAATGCTCACTACAGAGTTGGTCGTAGGTAACGGGACTTCTTGACCATTCTTCATCATTGTTGCATTGTATTGATATGGAACAGCTTTATCGGATGAATACGGGATTGGACCCGCTAACCGTATGACCAACGGTGATACCGATCTTTTGCTGATGTTGTCACTATTACTACTGTCGTATTGAATGACTACTCTTTTGGGATTCTAGAAAATGGGCACTATGACATTTACGTCGTCATCTATATGACGGGATTGAACAATTTAAATCATGCCTTCATCCATCAAACGCTGGATATTCTTTTTCACAATCTCACACCCTCTTGAATTAACACTGCAGATAGCACAACCGTCATGGTCATGCTCACAATCACTCACCATACAAATGTCCTTGTTCATCGTCACCACGGACCTCCGGATGAAATGAACATCAAACATTTTAAACTCCCCAGGACAACCGTCCACCATGTTAACAGAAGAATTCCCATGAGCGGGAAGTGGATTAGCTTTCACATTGCGCGCACGGTCCTCGAAGGACACCATTCCACTCTTTATCAGCTTTTGAACCTCATACTTGAGCGAATAACAGTTCTCAATGTCATATCCGGGTGCTCCTTGGTGAAAAGCACAATGGAGTTCAGGCTTGTACCACCATGGAAGTGGTTCTGGAATTTGTGGAGGGTTTCTTGGTTGGAGTAGGTTCTTGAGAACCAAAGATGGGTACAGTTCATCGTAAGTCATAGGAATCGGTTCAAAAGAGACTTTCTTCCTCTCAAAGTTTTGTTGATGGTGATTGTTGGTGTTGTTGTTGTTGTAAGTGTTTGTGTGTTGTTGCGGTTGTTGATGTTGACGTTGTTGTTGTTGAATTGGTACTGATTGATTATTCGAAAATATAGGAATGACTGAGGATACTTGATGGTGGTGTTGACGGGATGGTTGATTCCTTCTGATCTGAGGCCTCCTCTGCCTCCCACTAGAAATTGCATTAGCTTCGCTATCTTTCTTTTTTCCGAAGTTGCTGCCATATCTCTTACTCGATGATGCTTCCTCCTTTGACAATCGTCCTTCTCGGACACCTTCCTCAAGCCTCATCCCCATATTTACCATTTCGGTAAAGTCACTAGGGGCACTGACAATCATATGTTCATAATAAAATGAACTCAGGGTCTTCAAAAAGATCTTTGTCAATTCTTTTTCCTCAAAAGGAGGATTGATCTGAGCATCCAATTCTCTCCATCTCTACGCGTACTCTTTGAATGTATGTTTATCCTTCTGAGACATAGACCTTAGTTGGTCTCTATCAGGCGCCATATCCATATTGTATTTATAATGCTTGACAAAAGCCTCTCCCAAGTTGTTGAAAGTGTGAATGCTTGTACTATCCAACCCCATATACCAATGGAGCGCAGTATCGGTCAAATTGTATTGGAAGTAGTGGATCAGCAGCTGATCGTTGTCAGTTTGGGTAGACATCTTACGGGCATACATCACTAGATGACTGAGCGGACATGTGTTCCCTTTGTATTTTTTCAAAGTCAGGCACTTTGAATTTCACCGGAATCTTCATATTCGACACCAGGCATAACTCAACAGCACTTTTCCCAGACAAATCCTTACCTCTCAACGTCTTCAATTCCTTGCGCAACTCAAGAAATTGATCCTTCATCTTGTCCATTTTCTCATAAAAATCCGGACCCTCAGACGACTCGGAATGATAAATGGTGTCCTCTACACGAGGTAAGGTGTGCACAACGGGAGGTGGCACAGACATGATCGGGCTAGATGTCGGCATGGATGTAAAAGTGGGCGCAAATCCCTCCGGTACGAAGTTTGGCGGAATTCCCCACGGGAATCCGGCAGGCATGACAGGCACAAAGTGAGCGGTAGCAGCGAGCATGGTAGAGGTAGCCACCTCTGAAATAACAGTCCTCTGAGGAAGAGGAGGAGGAGTTGCGGATGTTGGACACGACTGGCTCTGAGCAGCTAATACTGACTCCATCATGGCAGTTAGTCGAGCAATCTCGTCCTTCAACTCTCTATTCTCTTGCTCAAGATGTTCCATGATTCTCAGATGATTGGTACGAGTGTTGTACCGATGAGTCAGTTTGGCTGAAGCACAGAAGAAACACCAATGAGACATCTGGCGAAAGAGAAACCTGCTTATACAAATGATGCATGAAATGCAATGCTTGTTTACTTATTTTTATTTTCAAGGAACTTACTATATCATTTACAAATATACATATGCTTAACAACAATTGCAACAATTTGATATGACCATAAAAATCTCTTTTCATTTATATAATTGGAAGGATTACACTGAGTACAATTTCAGAAACCAAAAATAAAATACAAGAGAAAAGGAGACTAGTCATCCTAAGGATCCCTAACAACAATGTCAGAAGATCTGGCTGAAGGCGCGTACTTCCTCTGAATGCGTCGAATCTCGGTCTCTAAAGAAGCCTGCATCTGAGTCTTCTTGAGGACAAGCTGATCAACAATCTTCTTCCAAGCAACGGAAGGCCGAGGCATGCTAGAGGAAGATGAAACCTCCGGCTCTCTCTGTCTCTTTGTCACTCGGTCTTCAAGTAACTCAATAAGTGCATCTTTGCCCTTAGACTCCGACTACAACTCCTCATGCTTCTTGCTCAAAGCATGGAAACACTCTTCCCATATATCCTTCTCTTGCTTCATCTTGGCGAGCGCGTCTTCCAACTCCTCTACATCTTGGTTAGGGAGGGTTAATGGCCCAACCACAACCATAAACATAGGTCTTTCACAAGGATAAGGCATCTTCAACTCCAAAGCTCTCTTCTTCACCCAAAGAGTGTAGGCTTCAAAAGCTACACAATTGCGTGGACCAAGCTCGGATCTTCCTTTCCTATGCACATTCTGCCAAGCATGCACAATCTTCTGCTTCAAATGTTGGGGATCTTTACCCTCTTGATAGAAAATACCTTCTAACAAAGTGTTATTAGGTTTGTCTCTCAAGGGGAACCCAAGTTGACGACGAGCCAAAGCATGGTTGTAGTTAATTCCTCCTTGTGTACCAATGAGAGGCACATTAGAGAATTCACCACAACATTCAATAGTATCCAAACTGCTCAATGAAGGATCATACCAAACTATATCATCATTAGTGAGAGACATAAGTCTCAGAGACCACCGTAGACATTGTTTGTTCTCCACAAAAGCAGGTGTCTGAGGCAAGTGCGAAATAAACCACTTGTACAAAAGAGGGATGCAACAGACAATGGTTCCACCACCCTTAGAATTCCTTAGATGCAAAGAGAAATACACATCACCCAACAAAGTAGGCACGTGATTCCCAATCAAGAAAAGTCTAATGGCGTTAACATCAACAAAACCGTCAATGTTAGGGAACAAAGTTAATCCATAAATGAGTAACACAAAGATAGCTTCAAAAGCGTCCACACTACCGGCTTGAGCAAAAGCAGTAGCTTCCTTGATGAGGAAATCAGATGGCAACCCAAATAAACCTCCTTTCTTCACCCAATGAGCCTCTATCTCAGACTTCTTCAAGTGAAGAGCTTCAACAATAAGATTAGATCAGGGAATCTCCTCCAATCCACTAAAAGGCACCCTACTAGAAACAGGTATCCCAAAGAGATGGGCATACTCCTCCAATGTAGGAGCAAGCTGATAATCTGGGAAAGTGAAGCAACGGTAGAGAGGATCATAGAACTGTACCAATACACTCAGAAGTCCTTCAACCACATCAGCAGACAAGATATACAATAGCTTCCAATGACATTGTTTGAAGTCCAAGGGATCTAATACAAAAGATGCTAGCTTCCTTAAATCTTTAAAGTAGGGACATCTGAAACTGTACTTCTTAGTGTTCCTTCTTCCGCAATCCATGGTCTGAAAATATTTGCAAACAATACCTCAGTTCCTTGAAATTTTTGTGTGATGAAGGTTATGATGCGCATGAATGCATGAATACAACAATCACAAATAAGGGATCACACACAAGGCAAACAAACAAAGGTCAATGGATGAATCAAGTAATTGTCAAGATCAATCATCCATTTTGGTGGATTATGGTTTTCACCTTATCAACACCCAAGTTCCATTGATATTGATAAGACTTGATTGGATCAACCAAGAATCAAGGGTTTATTATAAGTCACGAGCATGGAGTATGGGTAGGAACCATCCCAAGGGAGTGAACTAAGGATAAAAATCTATAGATCATGTTCTAAAAAGTTCCCAGAGTCTTAATTCCACCTATCTGATATTACAGGTTAAGATGACTGACTCATCGACCCATAATATTCTCAAGAGAAACTCATCTGAGTGTAGTATCGCGTAACAACTGTTATCAAGTCTACACTTGAACAGTCTCCGCACTACGTCCTAAATAGGCCAAGAGAGGGTAAATGTTCTACGATCCTTAGCTTCTCGGATCCAAATTAAAGATAGTAATGCCTAACCAAAAATACTTATGTGACATCTCCAAATCCAAAAGGGTCTCCACTGAGCAGATGGATCTCAAGCCAACTTGTTAAGGAGTACTCCACACAAGTCGAACATAACTATACCATCCTTATATCTTAATTGCACTCAAGTTCGGGTTAGAACTTATCTCACCACTCAGAGATCACCAAGCACAACAAGCAGATTATATCACACAAACAAATATACATACATCAAATATACAATTACATACACACACAAAAGTAGTCTAAACCCACTGGAGACTACTCTCCAGCAGAGTCGCCACTTAATTTCTATAGCGGTAAATTCATGATCATCAAGCTACGGATAAGCTAGACATCAATAAAACCTGAGTCGCCACCGCGCTTTCATTGTTTCCAAGGGAAAAGGGAAAAGTACGAACAAAACCCAAAAGTAAGAAGTTTTCAAATCAAAACTAATAAAATGTCAAAAATTATAGGTAAGGGGGTTGGTTACGCATAGGGAAGGTGTTAGCACCCTAAGTGTCCTAGGTACTCCTAGGGAGCCCTTTCTTGTGTGCATATGTGTTTTTGTACAAATGATGTTAGCAAGCAAATAGAATGAAGGGATGAGAAAAGAATTCATTAATTATATGTTTGTGTTTGACAAGACCTTCGGACTTGTGCCTACGTACCAACATAAAAATGAGGGATCAAAACCTCGTAGTTTGTGATACAAAATTCAAAGTGGATGCATTGTTTTTAACAAAAATTAAGTTTGAAAGGCACAAAAGCCTAAAAATGGTTTGAATGAGTTAGTTCTCTTTGGCTTTTTTTGAAAGTTTAGGTCAAGTATAATTAAGTCTATTTACAAGTTTGAGTGAGAAAAGAAGTTGGAAAATGCAATGGTATAAGACCAAAGTTTCTAGTTTGCAAAGTGGTCAAAGTTTAGAACAAGACTAGTTCAAGCAAAGAAGAATTTTTTAAAAGGAGGGAGAGATTTTGAAATTAAAGAAGTGGGGAGGAGATGAAGAGACTAATCCTATGCATAAAAATTTAAAAGTTAAGAGTTGAAAAGATCTTACCAATGGGTAGCAATCCAATAGACAAGAATGTCATATAGAAACCCAAACTCCCTTGGACATTTAGAATCAAGCAACACACAGTGCATATTATATCAATACTGAAGAGCAAGGCATCAAATAAAGATAGCCACATCCAAGCTTAGCCACTCCATGATCTTCTTCAAATTAGCTCACATAGCAGATGAATTTCACAAGTCAAAAGTTCAAAATAACAGCTTCATAATGATCATGTTGCAGATGAACTCAAAGGGATCTTCAAAGATGTATCAGATGAAGTTTTAAATTGCAAGTACTTGGTTTCACTAAAGTTGGCATTGGCCAAGTCCTTTAGCATAAGAGTGTTGCCTAAATTCTAGTCCAATTGTCCAAGATCAGGTCAACAATCCACACAAAAGTTTTTTAGGGTTTTTTGTTGTCATTATGTACATTAATGGTCAAAGACCACACAAACAAACAAAATATACACACGCAAGAAATATCACACAATATGGTCCAAATGGACAAAGTGAAAATGGCATTAACATAAACAATTAAAATGGTATGAATAATGGCAAATGAATGTAGACTTGAAATTAAATGGCTTTAAAGTAAATGGCTTGAAATTAAATGTTAGTTGTTAATGAGTTAGAAGTTAGTATTGTTTTGCCTTTTTTGTTTTAAGTCATTCTTTGGAGAACACTCAACCCACTTATCACAAGCATGGATCCTTGAGCCAAGACATCTTCCAAAGGTAGGAAAAAAGGCCAAGTTTCCACACAATACCATGAATAAGAGGGGAGACTTACAATCTCACTAACTAGAATGCTATGCCTTTTGTGTCAAAAATTTAGCGCTATGTTAAGCAATCGTAATTGGACTTATGTAGAAGTCACAACTATTTGAGGTCGGGTAATAGAATTTTGGTGTTAATGCATGTTAGAGACATAGTATAATGGACCATGCTCATGAAACATACCACACACAAAAAGGATATGCAAAAGAGGTGGCCTAATCTCATCCATATTTATGTTGATTTTGCAATCAACTAGCCTTACGATTTTGTGATGTCATAGGCCAAATGAAATGAATGCATTAAGAAGGGAAATGAGATGAAGAGGGAAGGGAATGGACCATAACTCAAATTGGTCAAAGGAGGACTTTTACCAAGTTAATATCAGTCATTCATTTGGGGAGATGGAATGTACATTCCATCAATCCCCTAAATCCAATGATATTAACCTAGCAAAATCAAATCAACCTTGACCGAGGTCCAACAATACAAGTCAAACTTACACAAACCATCACAAGAGGTCAACACAATTATTTGGCATTTATTCAATTTAAAAAAACTAAAATAATGCATTTAAATTACATATGGTTTATCAAATTCCTAAAACCTCATCAAAGCACCAAAGAATTGACCATGAGATTTATCATAGGTAAAACAAGGTCAAAGGACCTTGGAGAAAAAATTTCAGAATTTTTAAAGACTTAAAAATATTTTTAAACAGTTAAAAATAATCACAAAATCAATTAAATCATGAAAAACATTAATAATGATCCAAAAAATAATTTTAATTCAAAATATGAAAGAGGAAATTATTTGAATTTTTTTGGTGAAACTCTCATATTTTTTGGATCAATATTAAAATTAATATGAATTAATGAAAATCAAATGAATAAAAACAAAAATAAAAAAATCAAAAAAATGTGAGCCACTTGATCTCCCTCATTAATTGAGGTGGCAAATCAAGTGGATGGAAACGCACGTTCTATGGTGCACTGCAGTCAATGCGGCATAGGCGTGGTATTCAAAACCAACACATGAGATTAAAACATTTTAAAAGAGATCAATGGCTCAGAACTTGTCCAGCACACCACCGGCGCTGGACCTCCGGTCACCTTCACAAGCGAGGTCCACCGAACTGGTTCACTCATCACCATCAAGAAAATGAAAAAGGGGGACATGTTGAAAGAAAAAATGGCGTAGAACACGAATCTGACCTCAATTTCAACTAACTCCAAATATATTGAAAGATATGAGGAGTTGAATTTTGAGGTGTGCCAACTGAGTTGCTTGGATTTGACCTCAAAGCAACTCAATCTTCTTGCCTGTATTGGTAGGACTTCAGACAACCAAATATCCAAGAGAATTGATGAGAATTGAGTCAGAATCGAAGAGAAGAAGTTTTCTGAAATTTACCTTCAATGTTGTGCAGAAATGGATCTTGCTTGCTTCAACCTTGATCTGATCACACTTGAGAAGCTTGCAGGAGAGGTTTGGCAATGATACAAAGCTTTGGATCCTTGATTTTCTGAATCTTCAAACAGTGAGATTCAAACTCAATTTTCAAGTTAAAAATTCGCAGGTTTTCCTTTGAATGGTGAGGGTTTCAATTGGGGGGCAAAGCTGGTGCACAAGGTCTGTTTGAATTGAGTTCCAAGGGCCTGTATTTATAGCAATTGGGACTGATATTTGCACACTTGAAAAATGCTAAATTGGACATTTCATGCACAAGCTTGCATGGGCGTGTACAGGCCAATGAAGCAATCCAATTTGGTCCACTTGCAACTGTACTGAGGTTCAAACCAAGCTTGGATGTCAAGGCAGAGTGAAATGGAGTTTTTGGCATTTGATTTCTTCTAATCATACAGACATGTTAAAGCCATACGCAACCCTAGCAAACCTTATGCAAAATGCATGAAATTGGTTTCTTTGGAAAGCTTGGATCAAGGGGAACAACTTTGATGTTGGACACTTTTTCATTTGGAACTTGGATCATGGTGAATTTTGAGGTGGAAGTTTGGAAATTTCAACATGTTGCAAATTTTTCTAAGTGTCAAGCCATATATCTCAATATTCCACCTTGCTTAACTTTTTATGTGAGCTTCAAATGAGAAACGTTTCTTCATCAAAGTTGTATCTATTTCAAAGACCTTCAAAATTGAACTAATTTCATGTCATATGGATTTAGAATGATAGAGTTATGCATTTTTGAAGTTTGGAAAAATAACTTGTTCAATGGTATAGGTAAAAAATGACCTATAATGTAACCTCATATCACATGCTCATAAAAGTTGAATTGGATCTTACTCCAAACATCAAAGTTGAAGTAGACATCTTGAATTTGATTATATAACTTGTAAATCTTTCATCTCATAAAAATTGAGCAAGTTATGGCCTTGGGAAGTTGACTTTCAAATTAGGGTTTAGACAAAATGACCTATAATGTTTCAACATAAAAAATGATTTTCCAAGCAAAACTAGTTCTAGGTCTCAACATGAAATTTGTTTGGAATGTTATTTAGAGTAAATTCGATGTTGGAATCATTTTCATATGGTGGAAATTGTAGGACATAAGGTCTAGGGAGACCCAGTTTTGATCAAATGACTTCATCTGGCCAACCACCATCAACCAACTTGCTAACCTTCAATTCTCTTGACTTTTTAGGCTTATGGTAGATCATATATGCATAAGATGATTAATTTTGAAGTTTACCTAGAGAAATTTGATCAATTGATGAGATAGCTTATTGGAGAAGTTACTCAATATACCCAACCAATCTAGGGTTTCCAAGGCAAATCACCTCCAAACTCTTAAAGGATACTTGATCAATGTAACATGTAGAGATCATGAGTGTCATACCCCGATTTTTGCTCCTGAATTTTTTATGTTTATTTGGCGTGCTTGGCCTAACCTAACTTTGGTTTTACATGAGGTTTGGTTTTGATCCAAAGTCATGGTGTTGGGTTCATGGGTACTATAACCTTTATGGTCTTATTTCATGGTTTTGTTCATACACATTATCAGTCAAGTTATTTTCTTCTCAAGAGTCAAACATTTAAGCCAATGGTGAAAACAATCTCTGTGCATCCCTACAAGAAACGAGTACATGTGATTCCATACAAGAAAAATAAAAAAATGAACTTTGACCAATTGTTGACTTTGGTCAGCTTTGACCAAAGTCAACGCAACCTCTGTGCATCCCTAAACCCTATCTAGTGCAGTCTTTGACTAACAATGGACGGAAACGAAGAAGATTCTAACTCTCAGGTTATTGAAGTTTACAAGCATGAGGAGAAGTGTATCAATTCTTGCACTGGAGATGGATCCGTTGTTTTTTTTTATGGAAAACCTGCTTTGAAAGCTAGGACTGGTAGATGGAGGAGTGCATCGTTGTTGTTAGTGAATCAAGGACTGATTGCATTGGCTTTCTCTAGAATTGAAGCAAATTTGGTTCTCTTCTCAAAATTAGTATTGAAACAAACCAGTGTTAATTTAGTTTCAATTTCGAACACTACCAATTGCACCTGCCACAATTTTCAACGTACAAAAATGTGGATGCAAGAATATTGAAAAATTAGCCGTTACATATAAAACAGTAATGTAGTTATTTACAGTAGGGTGTATACAGGATAAGAGTGAGTCTTTGGGGCTTCTTTAGTTTCACTTCTAGATACACTCAACCGGCATTCGTATGCCAATTGACCGCGATTTAACAGAAGCTACAACTGTAGGTTTGATCCTGGCGTGCGCTTGGACATTGATCCGCAAAAACAGACGAGCACTTAGAATCAGTATTGGATGGTGTGATGGCGTAACCAGAGGTTATACATAACCATATAGAAAGCGTCATATCTCACTGGAGGTGAATTCCACTGGAAGTATTTCTGAATCTTGACTAAATTATTATGAAGTACAACAAACTCGGCCTGTGATATTTTTTTTTGAGGATTTGTTTAAGCTGATATACATCACTTTCCTTGAGTACAACAGCAAATTTTCTCCAGCCAAGAATATCATTAAAAGGAAGGTCATAGTAATTTGATAATATCACAGTTCTGTGTCATTTTCCCATACACGCGCTAGAATAACTCTAATTTTAGAGTTACGATGACCAGCCCAAAATCCAAGACTAGTCCTATTTTCTACATCATTCCCTCCAGCTGGAAGAGCAAATGGCTGTAGCACTTGGGGGAGAGCAACATCTCTGTGTGGAATGAATCCAACATCATAGCTGGGGGAACACACTGCTCGAATGGAATTCTTCACAAGTAATGGAAGTCCTTCTGTGGCCCTCACACCAACGTCATGACGAGTAACAAAGAAATTCAAGGGAAGAAAACACTTAGCAGGGTTCAGTCATGACAGCCCCACAATCCAAAGCAGCTCAAGTCCATTCCTCTTGATGACAAAAACCATAACAACCTGGCACACATCTCAAAACAACCCTGCAACATTACAAACATTATTCCAACACAGTCCAACAACAAACAGTCACGTACTAACCAATACAATGCCAACATACACCAATTTCACTAACCACACATTTCCAGTAATACATAACTGTAGCATTACCAACCTAGCCAAAGCCTCTCAGTTGCAACCATCAAACCTGCAAGATGAATAACAGCATGGCCAACACAATCAATTTTCAGGTAAAAGGCATGATAAAGCAAGTCGAGGCAAGAGCAGATGGTGGGAAGTAGTACCAGGTTAAAATATTAGAGGCCTAGTGAAGCAAGGCATGGCATGAATTGCAGTTAATCACCATCAATCCAATATTAGGTCATGAAGTGTGTTAACCTACCATGAACCTAAATCCCCAAGACCTGTTCTGAACCTCCTAAAATTATCATCAAAAAAGATGCTGCTGCATATCATCCAGGACTTTACCTAACACCAGCTCAGAGAGAAGCAGTTGAAGCATTGATTCAGGAACTTCCAAAGTTCATGTTAAAGGTTGTTCCTACTGATTGCAGTGAATGCCCCATCTGCTTAGAAGAGTCCGTGTTGGGAATGAGGTTCGTGGCTTGCCTTGTGCACACAATTTTCATGTTGAATGCATTGACGAGTGGTTCAGGCTGAATGTGAAATGTCCTCGGTGTCGTTGCTCAGTGTTCCCAAATCTTGATCTTAGTGCCCTGTCCAATCTCCGTCCAGATTCTGAATGATCTTCTGCCAGTGTTGTGACAACAACTAGCTATGCGAGAGACCAACCCTCACCCTACCACCAGGCCTTGCATTCACCACAAACAAATACCACAACCACCTGATCATATGTTGTTCTTACAGTGGTTATGTGGAGAAGACAATCCACTTACACTTGGCATTGAATTCACTTTGGCAAGCATCCTACATCTGTGGTCTCACAGCAGCCAACAGCATGTACACTGTCACACCAGAGTTATCCAACGGAAGGGTTAACCATCTTACTTTTGCCATTTTCCACTTGAAGACGATAATGAGCCTACTGTAGTGATCCATCATGTCATAAAAATCCTGCATCAACATGAGCCTGCCACCAAACAGCAACAACAGCCTACAAAAAACCAAATGGCATTTGGACGATGATGCTCCATAATTCCCCATCACACCAGTCCAGCCTTGTACCTGTCATGGAGCATGCTAACAAACTGCCTGCAACAAAAAAACATCAAATGGTGAGATGTGGCAATATCTTTTAAGGAAAATGAACCCCCGTCCTCAGAAAGTTCATGAGAAGCAGAACCAAGTACATGCTACTGCCAGCTCAAGTTCTGTTGGATTGAAGAAAGCGAAGAAAGAAAGAGGATGTACTGCCAAAGAACGAATCAGTAAAATGCCTCCGTGTGTCGCCGGTAAACATAGCTCCATCTACCGTGGTGTCACTAGGCATAGATGGACTGGTCGTTATGAAGCTCATCTTTGGGATAAAAGTACATGGAACCAAAATCAGAATAAGAAAGGAAAGCAAGTTTACTTGGGGGCGTATGATGATGAGGAAGCAGCGGCTAGAGCGTATGACCTTGCTGCTCTGAAATATTGGGGTCCTGGGACTCTCATTAATTTCCCAGTGACTGATTATACAAGAGATCTCGAAGAAATGCAGAACGTTTCGAGACAAGAATACCTTGCGTCTTTGCGTCGGAAGAGCAGTGGTTTTTCAAGAGGACTAGCAAAATATCGTGGACTCTCCAGTCGATGGGATCCATCATATGGCCGAATGACTGGATCGGATTACCTCAGTAGTATGCATTATGGCGCAGGGGATGATTCAGCTGCAGAAGGTGAATATGTTAGTGGTTTCTGCATAGAAAGAAAGTTTGATTTAACAAATCACATAAGATGGTGGGGATCTAACAAGAATCGACAACCTGATGCTGGAACAAAACATGGTTTTGCTGTAGATATTTACAGTGAGCTGAAAACATTGGAACAGAAAGTCCAACCAACAGAACCATACAAGATGCCAGAGTTGGGCCGGCTCCACAATGAGAAAAAAGCATAAAAGTTCTTCGATCTCTGCCTTAAGTATATTGTCGCAGTCTGCTGCTTACAAGAACATGCAAGAGAAAGCGGCAAAAAGACAAGAAAATAGCATTGATAATGATGAGAATGAAAACAAAAATATAGTCAATGAGTTGGATCGTGGGAAGGCGGTAGAGAAACCCTCTAATCACGATAGTGGCAATGATCGACTTGACATTGCAATGGGAATGAGTGGGGCGGTGTCTCTTCAAAGAAATGTTTATCCATTGATGCCATTTTTGTCTGCACCACTTTTGACAGCCTACAACACTGTTGATCCACTGGTAGATCCTGTTCTTTGGACATCTCTCATTCCTATGCTTCCTGCTGGCCTTTCTCGTACAGCTGAGGAAACCAGTTCACTGGTTGCAAGATAAACCATGGTCAAGTAGAGACATTGTTGTCGTGCGCATAGCCATGACCAACAATAGTAGACAATTCCATGATGAACGAACCTGCCAAGATGGAATTACAAGTCAGAATGCCAATAGCCATCAAAAGTTACAGTAATTGGAGCATGAATTGAATGATACATGGTTCAGTTCCGTGAAGCAAAAAAACCTTCTGCAAAATCTTGCCACAATAGAATCACAAACAACTTACCAAAACACCCTGCCATGGACACTTCCTTATAAGTCCCTGCTCACTTCAAGCAGCCGCAGTTGATGCCAATTCAACATACCACTCACTCTTCTTCTTGAGAAAGCCCTGTAAAAAGTCAAAACATTGGTGAAAGCTAAATATGTTCTGCTACAAAAATGTAGAAACTCATTAGAATTCAAAAGAATTGATTCATTTATGTGGCTCACCTCAAGTCAAACAAAATCCCAAAAAACCTGTTGAACCATGTTTGTTACCTTGCTACTCAACCTACATGTCACCTACTGCAGCCAGTCTATGCATTAAAACCATTAACAATCACTCTTCAAAATATCCATTATCCCAAGTCAAACCAAGCTCACCATTTTTTTACTGCGGTAAAAAGGGACACATTAATCAGTCAATTTGCAAAACCTACAGTGCAAAACCATTAACCAACAGTCAGAGGGCAAAGTCCAAAAACATCCCAAATTGGTATGAGGTCAAAGCAGAGAAGAAAGTTTGTGAAGGATACCTTTTCTTGAATCTAACATGGATAGGGTAATTCTGTGTCTGAGCATCCAAAGTGCTTTGCAGAAACACTCCTTTTGAACAGCAAAGACCCAATTTGTAACCCTAATTCACAGAATATAAAGAGGAGAGGCAAATCAGTAAAGAGGAGAACCTAGAGGCAGAAAAGAGACCAAAGAAAACCCTAGAGAACAACAAAGAACTGGGAGGCGAAATCTGAGAAGAGACCCTAAAAATCCCAAGATTGATTACCTGGAGGCCAGCATCTGTACGTTCTTCACCGCCACCACTGCGACATTTTGTAAGGACTTTTCTTTCTTTCTCTCTATTTTTCTCCTAGCTTGTTGTCTGAAAATGTTGTGAGAGTTGAGAGAGATTTCATTGAGAGATTGAAAGAAACGTGAGATGAGGAGCGTTTGAATAATGGAGATTGAGAGATGAGGCTGAGCGACATGGGCGAGAGAGCGATTGATTGGTTTTTTTCTGGTGAGAATGTGAGAGAGAGTGAAGGAGACGATAGCGGTAGAGAATCTGCTGTTTCCATTTTCTTTTTTCCTTTTTTTAATTATTTCTTTTATTATTTAGTTTATTTCATTTTTAACACAAAAATCAGAAAAATATATATGTTTTTATTTTCTTTTATTATTATTATTATTTACTTTTTATTTATTTAGCTTATTTTGTTTTTTTTAACAGAGATAATAAAAATCCATAAAAATGTTTGTTTTGTTTGTTTTTATTATTTATTTTAAATCTGTTAGCCCGGTTCATATATTTATGGTAGTATCTCAATAGCAGATAGTATTGAGTGGCCTAGTGGAGAGAGTTTAGTTGCATAATATTAGGTGGAGAGGGTTCGATACTCATGTGTGACACCTTTTGCTTTTTATTTGATTTTATTTTCCTTTAGCATTTTTTTCTATTCTTTTAGTATTTTGTTAATATCTCTTTTTATGCTTATTATAATTTCATGTGTTAATAATGCGTGGTTATTGTATTTGAATTTAGTTCAAAAACCATTTTTTTTCAAACTATAAAAATCACACTTTTCTCGATTTAATATCGAGCCCATTTTTACACCCTTGTAAGTCGATTGCTTTTTAAGCATCGCCATCAACCTCACATAGCTTACTCTTGGGCTTTCTTACAATGAGACATGCCCCTTGCACTTACACTCATACATTGTTTAATGCTTCATTATTTCATTCTTCGATGGTTTGATTCGATTATATACTTGTTTATATCTTAATTGTTTGATTAACTGTGGCCTACTTGTATGGTGTATGAGGCATGTATTTATATTGTTTGATTGCCATGACAACCCCCATTCATAACAAATGTATCCCTCTCCCATGAATGTATAATATTTATTCTTTCATTCTTTATTCATCTGTTAATACAAGAATTAAAATGAACACCCGATAACCATTTCAAAACAAGACTAAAACCTCGATCCAACGTCGAGTAATCATTTTTCAAAACCTAACAGAACCAGCACGTATTCATCCACCCTTTTGTAAGTCGATTGCTTTATGCATCGCCATCAACCTTGTAAGCCGATTGCTTTATGCATCGCCATCAACCTTGTAAGTCGATTGCTTCGTGCATCGCCATCTACCTTTATCCCTAACACTTCTCCTCGCTCCTTTCGTCGATTCTTGTTCCGATTAGGTAGCACCCATTAGATAGAACCCTTTGTATGATAACATAGGTAGAATTCCCATATTCTTTGCATGCTAACCTTAGGTAGATATTCCCATTTGTAAATCCTAACACTTAAGTACACATTGCATGACAACTCTAGGGCAGAGCTTCCCCATTTCTTTTAGACCTTTCCGAGCGTCTCCGATCTTGTGGCATGTAGTCCGTTCTATTGCAAAGAGGTAACTGCCTAAGACTCGATTCAGCGAGCTGCGACACCTACTGCTAGGACGTGAACACATCGCCCACTCTCCTTTGACACAACTGGTGTCCTCCTTTGTAAGTCCATGTTCAGATGGCAACCCCTATGTAGGGGAACTACATCGCCCTGATCCTTGTTCCAGACGAGGTATGTAGGCAGGTGGTCGTGCGAGACCACTCCGGGCACCTTTCTTTTTCTCTTTGTGTGTGTTTTGGTTCGGATGCTGATGTAAGCCCAGTGATTGGCATTCAGGCTCCACGTTTGCCTCTTTGCGAATTTGTTTGGTTCGGATGCTGACATAAGTCCAGTGATTGGCAGTCGGGCTCCACGTTTGCCTCTTTGTGAGTTTGTTTGGTTCGGATGCTGACATAAGTCCAGTGATTGGCAGTCGGGCTCCACGTTTGCCCTTTTGTGTGTGTTTTGGTTCGGATGCTGATGTAAGTCCAGTGATTGGCAGTCGGGCTCCATGTTTGCCACCTTTTTGTGTGTAGGTGTCTTGTTTTGTTTGGCGTGCGTGAGCCGAACTGCGGCAACTCTGATTCTCATGTTCAGATGAGATACGTAGGCACAAGACGCGATGTCTTGCCGAGTTTGACTAACGACTAACAACTAATCCTTGTTTCCTTTCGCCCTCGTTGCAATCCTTTCTCTCGCCCTCGTTGCGATCGAGACCTTCCCTTTCTCTTGCCCTAGTTGCAATCGAGACCTTTGTTCCCGTAGTTAGCTGAACTACGTTTTGCTCTGATTCTCATTCCCGATGAGATACATAGGCATAAGACTCGATGTCTTAGCGAGCACACTTATCCTTCACCCATAGGTAGCCGAGCTACGAAGACTCTGATTCTCATATTCAGATGAGATACGTATGCAGTGGATGCGACATCCGTGCGAGTCATTTTCTTTGACCCTCTCTTTTAGTAAATAGTACATTAGATAAACGCACACCCTTTAGACAAGAAACAACAAGAGTGGATCCCGTAGAGTACTACGGATGCGTAGGGGTGCTAATACCTTCCCTTCGCATAATCGACTCCCGAACCCAAGATTTGGTTGCGAGACCTTGTCTTTTCCTTTCCTTTTCTCCAGGTTTACTTCGAGCGTTTCCTTTCCCTCCTTTGGGATAAATAACGCACGGTGGCGACTCTTCTGTCATTTCTTTCTCGCCGGTTGTTTTTTTTCGCACCTCTGTATTTTTCGGGTTGCGACAATGAGGACTCATATATGATGCATATAACCATTTATGGATAAATATTTGGTTGTACTCTTAGCCATGAAGGTCTCAAACCTTATATATGAACTTGATATATCAATGACGATCATGCCCTACCTACAAAAAGTTAGGCAATAGAAAATACATATATTTGGTTAGTAAAGTGATAATATACAAATATGATACAATCACATGGTGCTTGGTGATATCTCCCAAAACAAACCCAATGAAAGAGGAGTAAGGAGAATGCCAAAGTATGATCCCAATGCTAATGCATATGATGAAATTGCATGAGGGATCTTAGGGTCAAAATTGGGGTCATACACAGACCATGTTACAACCTTCAAAAGACCTAATTGAAGCAAAGGTATTCTGAAGGCATACTACAACGAGGTTGCGTAAACCTGACTCCTAGAGATTTGATAAAAACATTTTTATTGATATCAAATTCCCTTATCCTCTTTCACACTTTGAATAATGATTCTAATCTCAAAACTTGCATGAGCGTCGCATTAAAATTACAATTTTTGAGTAAACAACTTTAATTTGTAAATCAGCACCTAGCATCAAGGAGATTATAATGGTGAGCTATAACATATGGTCCTACCAGGGGCATCTCTCCAAGATCAAGTATCCAAGGGAATTCCTTCAAAGATCACCTAACCATGGGCAAAGTTACTTCAAGGCTTATATTAGGGTAGGCCAGCTCAAGAGCATAAGAAGTCAACCACTCCAGGAGACGGTTAATCAAGGGCATACAATTCCAAGACACTAGGGCAAGTTAGGTCAAGATTGTCATGTGACAAGACTGCTTCATAAGTTATAATTGGGGAAATCCATGCAAATACCCAACAAAATGCGGTAGAGAAAGGCTACGAAGGTGCATGATCTCTCCATGTTTCAAGTCAAGTGAAAAAGTCCATCAACAACCATTGATCCTAAAGCAGACGTCGGGGAATCATGTCTTTATACCCCTTTTTATAGCCTTAAATCTTCCATATCCCGCCACATGAGCATTCGGGGAACCATGCATAAATCATTATCGTGCATAAGTCAGGTCGCTTCACTCTAACAGCAAAGCATGCATATCATCATTGCATAGATCATTGCCATGCATTAATCAAGTCGTTTCACTCAATTATCTTCAGATTCATCTGACATCATCATAAAGCCTTGTAAACCAAGTAACCTTTTCCAATTTTTTTTACTAATAACCTATCACCATAAACATCTACCTTGTGAATGGTATACTTTCGACAGATTAATCCTTGGTTAAAACTATGGTATTTCTCAGAAAAGAATAATATCCCCATGGAACTTCTAGTTGATATCTCCGGAGGGTTTTCTTTTGAAGTCTTTCCTTGGCAGGTTTCTCTCCAATAAACCTTTTTGAAGTGCATTCGTCAAGGTTACTTTCCAGTTGTTGTGTGGACAATTATCCTTTTTGTTGTCTCACCAGCATAATATTGTCATTCACTTTCAACTACCGGTTGTTAATCTTTTTTCAATCTCCATGATTGATGATATTTTTTCCAACCTTCCTGGTTGATAATATTTTTCTAACCTCCATAGTTGATGATCTTTTTCCAAATTTCGGGTTGTTAGCCTGTTTCCAACCCCCGTGATTGATTATCTTTTTCCAACCTTCGTGTATTTGACCTTTTTCCAACCTTTAGGTTGTTGACTTTTTTCAAACCTCCATGTTTGATGATCCTTTTTCCAACCTCCATGGTTGATGATCTTTTTCCATATAAAAGAAATAACTTCCCATAAGGAAAAATCCTGGTTGTTTCTTTCTTTCAAAAAGTAAGACGTTTGGTTATCATCTGATTGCTATCTTCCCATAAGATAGAAGCCTTGTGATAATGGATGAAGTAGCTTCCCATAATGCATCAACTTCGGTACATAAGTAACTCATTCAGAGTTCTTGCTTGAGTACTAGAAAAGTTGATTATTAGCCTCGTCACAAAGCATGATTTGTTAGAGCTTTCAGATGCCTGGTTACATAAGCTTTCAGATTCCTGATTGTATAACTTATGTATGAGTCAGAACTAGTTTCATAGCCTTGTTTTAGAGTGAAAGTTCAACTTGGTTCACTTGACCATAGTTTAGAACCTGAATAAGCCTTAGAACCTGAAACACATGGTTAAAGTGGTGAACTTTTGAAAAACTCTCAGAAAAAATACCAATTTAGAAACGTGTTTGGGTTTTAGAATGAAATTAGATAAATCAAAATCATTCATTCTTTTTCTCCCCCTTTGTCATCATTCAAAAAATAAATATAAGACAAAGTAAAAACAGACATCATTCAACAAACATATTATTTCATTCATAGAATAAGAGAATACAAAGAACATAAATGGAATAAACACAATTTTTTTAAAACTAGGGTTTAGGAAGAGGTGGGAGTCTTGATTAGAGTTCACCAAGAATCCTTGATAGCATATATGTCTTCTTATCATGACGCTTAAGTTGCTCTTTCACTTCATAGTTCTCAGCCGTCAGATGCTCAAAAGTCTTCAAAATAAACTCATCAAAAACCATAAACTTCTTAGCACCGGAGCCTGAATAGGAGAAGGAGAAGGAGTCACAACAGGAGTAGGAAGCAGAAGTATCGGAGGGACCTTCAGCATAAGAGGTTCAATTATACCAGGGAATCTGGCATGGAAGTTCCTCTTTGCTTCCTTCAGGCAAGCATCCTCTAGCTCCTCAGAACTGACTTGAATGCAACTTCTGAGAGAGAATTAAGTCTTCCAACAACCTCATCTTCAAACTGAGTCAACAGATCATTTAAGGGAGAGGGGTGAATGTTGGTTTCAAAGGGCATTTGGTCAGAATAAGGTTGAGGGGTTCTATCTGAGAGGGCTAAGATTTCAATATATGACTTAATGACAGAATCAATAGTTGATTCTTCAACATGGATATCAGAGTGAGTGAGGTTAGATGGTTGAGGGGTTTCATAATTTAATGGGGAGAATGATGGAAAGGTGACAATTGGATTTTTGGTTTGGGGAGCAGAGGTAGATATGGGTTTTGGAGTAGAAATAATATCTAAGGAATTGAAGGTTGGTAGAATGGATGAGCTGTTAACAGAAATAAATGGACGATTATCATAAGTAATGATAGTTCCAAAAGAGCCAGAAGCAACAACAATTCTGAGTTCTTTAGAAGAAGTTTCCAGAGCCTTCTCAACAGCCTTAGCCCTTTTTGGGTAAACTTTATTTTCTTTATAGCTGGTTCAGAGGCAGTTGGAGTATCACTTGCAGAATAACAACTTGTCACATAATCCATAGGCTCTGGATTAGAGAATATAGGAAAATATTCTAGAGGAATCCTCCTGCAGCAGATGTCTTCCTTGGGAATTTCAGCAACTAATCATTTCAATTCAGAGATTATGCCCATTTTTTTCAATCTCTTGGCATTGAAGAAAATTTCGACGGTGGATACAATGAGGAATCCAGGACTTCATCTTTTTGCTTCCATTTCTAGTTTCCTTCACATTATCTCTTAAGAACTTAAAGAGAAGTGTATGGAGGTTCACCTTCTTATCAGCAACAATAAAATGAAGAACATATTGTTGATCAATGTTGATGTAGTCAGGGAATTAGTTAGCCTCATGTGATTTACACAACAAAGAAGAATTCTTGCCCAAACCCTTAATTTAGAGTGAAGATTCTTGATTTAATTGGCATGAGTTCCAGTAGTGGAAATTGCTTTGGCCATCTTAACTTGATCAAACCTTCTTTCTCCCATCAATTCACGCCTTATACCAGATCCATCATTACTAAGGAGTTTGTTAATGAGTTTCTCAGTGATCACAATCTTATTTCCAAAGATAAAAGAAACAACTTGACAAGTAGATGTTTTAATATGAATCAAAAATTCTCTAACAAGATGAGGGAAAATTGGACCTTGAAGACGATCAAAGAACTTCTCCCAACCTTAAAATTTGACAACAGGTAAAAGATCAAACGTGTGATCTTTAATGCTTTCAAAGTCAACCATAAGTTCACAAAGAACTTCCAAGTCCTTTTCAGTTGTGGAAAGTGTAATCTCAGGATTATTTTAGGCATCTTCAGCATACACAAACTTTTACCAAGATGCAAAGTAGATTGTGTCTTGTAGGTTTAGAGAAGATGAGGAATATATTTTGGTGGTTACGACAATGAAGATCTTTGGATAACCCTTTGAATATCAACATTGTGTTGTTGATTTTCAGATAATTAAGGAGTGGGTTATTGAGCTTGTTGATGTTGACTTTGTTAAGAAGATTGTTGAGAAGACGCCATTGTTAAAGAGCAAAACGTTTTTAGGGTTTACTGCAACTTTTGGCTTAAAGAGTGAAAATGTGGGATGTGAGCATAGGGAAGGTGTGTGAAGTGAGTGGAATGAGTTTAAATAGAAAAGTTTGCAATCATGACAAATAAAGATTAAAGCAAAAAAAATTCTGACAATGCAGTAAAGCGTGAAAGATTTTACCTAATCCCAAGGTATATTCACCTAACGTGTCACATCATTTGATCAGAGACGGTTCAATTTTCTAAGATAGTTGTCTTAAAATTGTTCCACTAATCGATACTGATTGACATCTATTTAATAAATAAATTGTTCAATATCCATAAAGAAAATTTGTTTAAGTAAACAAGCTCTGACTGGATACATTTGAACTTATGAATCCTTCTCACTTCAGAAGTCTCACATGTTCATAACAGCTGACAAATCTCAGAGTCTTATTTTATCATTATGAGAAATAGACATTATGAGAAAAAACATCCTTTTCATTTTGGACACAAGTCCATTTTAAAATATTTCAGAATGAAAACAAAATTATCTTTAGCAAAGGGTTTTGTAAAGATATCAGTCCATTGGTGGTATGTATCAATAAATTTTAGATTTAAAATACCCTTTTGATAATAGTCACGAATAAAGTGATGTTTTATCTTTATATGTTTTGCTCTCGAATGCAAAATAGGATTCTTAGATAAATAAATAGAAGAAGTATTAGCATAGAGTTAGGAATGTTACTCTCATATATCTGGAAATCTTCTAGCTGACTTTTCATCTAGAGCACCTAAATGTTACATCGAGAGGCTGCTATATATTCAACTTTAGCAGTTGAAAGTGCTATTGTTGATTGCCTTTTGCTGGACCATGAGATCAAGTTATTTCCCAGAAACTGACAACTTCCAAAAGTGTTTTTCCTCCCAAGTCTGTCTCCAGCATAGCCAGCATCATAATAACCAACTAGCTTGTAGTCTTTGGATTTTTTATAGCACAACCCAAGGTTAATCATACCTTTCAGATACCTGAAGGTCCTCATAACAGTTGTTAAGTGGGACTCTCTAGGATCTGATTAGAAACGAGCATACAAACATACATTAAACAAAATGTCATGCCTAGAAGCGGTCAAGTATAAGAGAGATCTTATCATACCTATGTATACCTTATGTTCTACGTTAGAACTTACCTCATCCTTCTCAAGGATGCATGTAGGATGCATATGGGTCTTTGAAATATTGCATTCAGACATGTTAAACTTCTTCAAAAGTTCCTTGGTGTACTTGCTGAAATTCTGGTATCAGATATGAGATGTCGAAGGTAATGTCACGACACTAATATCTGAACAATACAAACAAGATAAAAGATAAAGAACAGTAATGCAAGAGACACAAGCAATTGTTAACCCAGTTCGGTGCAAACTCACCTACATCTGGGGGCTACCAAGCCAGGAAGGAAATCCACTAAACAGAATCAGTTCAAAGACTCTCAGTAAACAACTTCAAGTTACAGTCTTTTCACCTAATCTCTATCCGTGTGACTTCAACCTAAGAACTCTTAGATATGAGATCCTACTCACTCCCCCTCAATCATAGTAGTGATATAAAACAAGAATTACAATGAAAAGAAGACACTCTTCAAAGACACATACTTGATCTTGCTTAAAAGCTTCAATCAAGTAAACACACACTCATGCTTCAAAGCTTAGAGTGGACAAATTACAACTCAAAAATCAGTCCAATTCAATCATCTATGGATGAATGACTGGCTTACAATTCACACAACCACACAAGACTCAAACCCTTATTCTCGCTCAATATTTCGTTCATTATTTCTTGTGTATAAAACTAGGTTTTCCATGTCCTTTATATAGAAGCAATTGGCTGGGCTTGGACATCATAAAACCCTAAAACTATTTTCCATTCATATCTTCTCATGACAGTTGATTATATCTCGTTGGAAAAATAAGTCAATCTGATTGTAATTACTGATTGAATGCGCGTTTAATCATCTCTTCAATCATACATAGATTAGCATAAAAAACGCAATCACACAATACATAACATTCAGACTGAATGTTCTGTATACAGATGTCATGACATCGGGTCTGACATCTCAGTAAAATCCTGCATATTCTCATTTTAAACATCCTGTAGGTACATGTTATCTTATGTCAAGACAACACTTGTGACAACTTGTGAACACTCTAGGTTTTACCAAAATTACTGCCAACACATAGAACCAACACTTGCTATGATGGACGTACGTCCTTTCCGGACTTTGATTGATCTGAATACCCATAATGAACTTGAGTTCTCCCATCAGACTTATCTCAAACTCTTCCTGCATAGACTTAGCAAATTATTTGCACAAAGTAGCATTATCGTAACCAAATATAATGTCATCAACATAAATTTGAACAACAAGAATGTCATTTTTGAATGACGTACAGAATAATGTTGTATACATTTTCCCTCTGGTGAAAACATTTTCTAAAAGAAAACTGCTTAGTCTTTCATACCATGCTCTGGGAGTTTGTTTCAGACCATACAAAGATTTATTCAGTTCAAAAATAAAATATGGATTTTTAGGATTTTCAAAACCAAGGGGTTGGTGTACATACACTTCTTCAGTAGTGAAACCATTCAGAAATGCACTCTTAACATCCATCTAATATAAGATGATGTTAGGATTAACCAAACATGAAATTAAGAGACGAATAGACTCTAACCTGGAAACTGGTGCAAAGGTTTATGTATAGTCAATCCCTTCTTGTTGACAATAACCTTATGCAACCAATCGAGCCTTGTTTCTAACTGCCTCTCCTTATTCGTTCGTCTTATTCCTGAAGATCCACTTGGTTCCAATAATGTGAGTCCCTTTAAGTCTTGGCACCAGATCCCATACATCCTTTTTAGAGAATTGATTGAGTTCCTCTTGCATAGCCAGAATCCGTTCTATGTCCAAAAGTGTGTTATCAATTGATATAGGCTCTATCAGAGACACCAAACCCATAAGGCTTTCTTCAAAGGGGTTGAAAGAGGATCTGGTTTTGAAAGGTTCAAATTTGTCACCCAAAATCAATTCTTCAGAATGTGAAGATCTTTATATGTGCCTTCTCATAGGAGTCTGAGCTTCAATAACTTCTGGTTGAGGAGTTTCAGAGTCTTTGGCTTCAACTTCTCTAGTTTCAGAATACTGTCCTTCAGAACCTGAGTAAGTGATCTCTAGATCTACAAATTTCTCAACTAGCTTTGACTTTTAAAAGTCATGCTTATCATTGAATCTAAAATGGATTTATTCTTCAACAATTTTTGTCTCAGTGTTATACACTTTGCAGCCTTTTGAGCGCTCAGAGTATCCTAACATGATGCACTTTTGTGAGTTGGAATCAAACTTGCTCATATTCTCTTTAGTGTTCAGCATAAAACAAGAACATCCAAAGGGATGAAAATATGAAATGTTGGGCTGCAAATTCTTCCATAATTCATGACGAGTCTTACCTAAAACAGGTCTTATAGAGAACTTGTTTTGAATATAACAAGTTGTGTTCACTGCCTCTACCTAAAAGTGCTTGGCCACATTAGTTTCGTTGATCATGGTTATGGACATATCTTGCAAGTCATATTCTTCCTCTCTACAACTCCATTTTTTTGTGGAGTTCTAGGGCAGGAGAAATCATGGTAAATTCTGTTAGCATCAAAGAGTTTTTCAAAATATTTGTTTTCAAATTCGCCACCATGGTCACTTCTGACTTTTACAATTCCGAGATCTTTCTCATTTTGCACTTGGGAGCAGAAGTTAGAAAGCACAGAGTGTGACTCATCCTTGTGTTTAAGAAATTTAACCCATGTCCACCTGCTGTAGTCATCAATGATGACTAGTCCATATTTCTTACCATTGACAGAGGCAATTTTCACTAGACCAAACAAGTCAATGTGTAGAAGCTCCAATGGTCTGGAGGTTGAGACAACATTTTTAGCCTTGAAATACGTTTTAGAAAATTTACCTTTCTGACATGCTTCATAAAGAGCATCTGAAGCAAACTTCAGATTTCGTAGGCCTCTGACAAGATTAAGTTGTTAAGCTGAGAAATCCTCCTCAAGCTAACATGTCTTAATCGTCTATGTTATGTCCATTGCTCTTCCTTCACATACATAAGACACTTTACATTTTGATTTTTCAAATCAGAAAGTATTATCTTGTAAATGTTGTTCTTCCTTTTTCCTTGAAAAGAACTGAGCCATCCTATTGACTGACAGCTTTACATGACTTATGATTGAAAATAATGTCATAACCATTGTCACTTAATTGACTTATGGACAATAGGTTATGCATTAATACTTCAACTAAAATAACATTAGTAATGAAAGGGAGTGTATCATTACCTATTATTCTGGAGCCAATGATATTCCCTTTTTGGTCACCTCCAAAACTGACGACGCCTCTAGGCTTAAGTTCCAGGATTTGGAACATATGCCTTCTTCCTGTCATGTGTCGCGAGCATCTAGTGTATAGGTACCATGTATGGTGTCTCAACTTTACTGCTAAATATATTTGCAACATAGAATATCTTGTATTTAGGTACCCATATTTTTATGGGTCCTTTTGGGTTAGTCTTCCCAGAGTTCTTAACAAACTTGGGTTTCTGAGAAGGATATTTATACATGAATTCATGATTAGAGTGGGCATGAGTTTTTGTTTTATCCTTAGGTTAAGAAACAATTATACCTTTAGGCCTAACATCATTTTGCTTCCCATGAGGAACAAAATGAGCCTTAAGAGTATTTGGCGTATCATCTTTTTCAGAATCATAGCCAATACCCCTTGTCTCGTTCCTGCTAAGGCTATAAATCATCAAAGCCATTAAGTTTCTATTCGGGCTTTTAACAAGAAACTTTTATAAAGATTTATCACTATTCTTTATGATATTACCAGAACTTGTAGAGTCTTTAGAAAGAATTTTCTTTTCAGGTTTGAGACTCTTGCTTAAAGACATAAAGTTATTATTTTTCAAAGTAAGATTTTCTTCAGTCAAACTTGAAAACTCTTTCTGAAGCTTACAGTGAGCTTCTGATTCAGATGCATAAATCTTTTTCAGATCCTTGTATTTTTCCAAAAGATACTGATATTTCTCCAAAACATCTGGCAGACTCGATTCGAGCTCAAAATGAGATAGTTCAAGAAATACCTCTTTAGAATCTGACTTAGATTCTGACTCTGATTGATTCGTTTCAACAAGAGCTTCTATGCAAGCCATTGGTGCCACGTTAGCATGTTCTTCTTCATAATCATCTTCCAAAGACTCTAAATCGTCTTATGTAGCACTTAGACCTTTCTTCTTTCCTCTGAATTTCTTCATTGGTCTTTCTTTCTTTAACTTGGGACATTCATTCTTGAAGTGGCCAGGCTCCTTGCACTAAACTCACATGAGTTCCTTACCAGATACAGCCTTTTTGGATCCCTAAGTGGACTCAAAAAGACCACATGTCCTTCTTTGTCCTCTGAATTCACCTTGCCTTTTCTTCTAGAGTTGATTAATGCGTCTGAACAGAACAAACAATTCATCTTCTTTTTCTGATTCCTCTTCAGACTCTTCATCAATTTCAGCTTAAAGAGCTTTAATCTTCCTAGATATTCCTGAAGACTTCAGAGCAACTGACTTGCTCTTTCTCTTGGGATCATCTTCCTCGAGCTCAATCTCATGACTTCTTAAAGAACTAACATGTTCTTAAAAACAAATGTTGTTAAGATCCTTTCATAACTTCAAAGGAGTTACCATAGGTTTCCAACGTTTTGGTAGACTTATGATGATCTTTTTAACATGATCAATAGTAGAATACCCTTTGTCCAGGACCTTAAGTCTTGCAACAAGATTCTGAAACCTTGAGAACATATTCTCAATAGTTTCTTCATCCTCCATCTTGAATACTTCATAATTTTGAATCAAGGCAAGAGCCTTGGTTTCTTTTACTTGAGCCTTCCCTTCATGCGTCATTCTCAGAGAATCAAATATAGATTTAGCAGTATCTCTGTTGGTGATTTTCTCATACTTAGTGTATGAAATAACATTTAGAAAGATGGTTCTTGCTTTGTGATGATTCTTGTAGTCTTTCTTCTGTTGATCAGTCATCACTCTTCTTTCTACTTTATTTGCCAGTAGCATCTACTAGGTATATGAAGCCATCAACTACCATATCCCATAGATCAATATCGTGACCTAGAAATAAGCTTTATATTTTATCCTTCCTATAGTCAAATCTATCTCCATTAAAAATTGGAGGTTTAGCATTATAATGATCTCTACCATTTGTTTGAGCAACTGGTGGTGGAATGGCAGCCATTATGTTTCACGCTGGATCTTTATCTGACACTGTTAAGTGTTAGATATCTTATAAAGACCAAAATCGGAGCTCTGAGGCCAATTGAAGATGGAAAGAAACAAAATAAATGGGGGGTTGAATTGGATTTCTAAAAACTACTTTTTCAAAACCAACCCAATAAAGCAATATCACGAACAAGAAAAATAACAAAGTTATTTTTATATTGGTTCGCTTTTAACGAAGCTACCTCCAGTTCACCCTACCAAGGTGATTTAGCCTTCTCAAGAAGGACTTAATCCACTATAACCAAAACTTGATTACAGACACCACAAAGACAAACCGCCCTTTTCTTCTTGAGTCTATCTGACTAAAACCTAGTCACACAAGGAAACCACTCAAACATATTTGAGATTTACAAGTTGTGTTTACAAAGAGTTCTTCTAAAAAGCATATTAACACAAGTTAATACAATGAATATTTCCCACACAGTAATAAGAAAAAACTCTTGTGTGTTTACAAAGAATATACACATAAAATATTTACTGAGGCAAAAGCGTATGTATGTTCAGTAGCGTGAGCGTTATCAAAGCATTAGAAAAGAGTTAGCAACTTCTTCCAATCTTCAATTCTTCTTTAGATAGCCATATAAAAGATTCGTTTGAGGGTAGAATTGGAATGCTAAAATGCAGCTGTCTCTTTCAAAACGGTTTGTGTATAGGAGGCAAAATGGTACAATACTATTGTCCTTAGCCCACAAAATCAAGGTAGTGATGGAAAGAGTGACTTGTACTGTGTACTATTTTTCTAATGCAAAACCTTTTGATCTTATCTTCTAATCTTCAGAGGCTTTTAATAAAATGATGTTGAAGTATGATTTGAAGGATCAAGAGACAAGTTGATAGAAACTTCAGAACCTTGGTCTTCAGAGTCTTTACACAGTTCCTTAGAACCTGGTCTTCGGAGTCTTCAGATCTTACTCTTCATAATCTTCAGAACTTGAGCGCAAAATATTGAAGGCAGACAAACCTTCAAAGGCTCTAACAATCAGAGTCACAATCAGAAGCTTTAGCACGAATATTCATCAGAGTCGTTGTCTGAGAGCTTTCTAGAACTTGACAGCATCTTGTAAAGCACTTGTATCTCCTCGGAGTCAGAGTGTGTTGATTCCATAATCTGATGACGTCACACATCATTTCTTCAGAGTCAAAACCTATTATCAAAAGCTACACACTAGATAAAAACCATTACTGTACAAAGTTATTCTCTAAGAAATAATGCATTATTATATTCAAAACTAAAGGCCAAATGCATAACCAAATCTTGTTCTAACAACTTATGGTAACTGTGCTAAAGCTGTCTAAATATCTGAATAATACCACTCTTAAAGAACTTATAAGTTCTTTAAGAAGTCGTGAGATAGATCTTGAAGAGGATGAGCCTAAAATAAAAGCTAAATTTGTGGCTCTAAAATATATGGGAAAGTCTGAAAAGACTAAAGCCTTTCAAGCCGAGGAAGAAGAGGAATTTGAAGAAAAAGATTATGAAGAAGAAGATGAGTTATCTCTCATTTACATAAGAGTTGACCAATTCGGGAAGAAAAGACAAAGCAAGTTCAAAGGATCAAGAAGGACAGGTGGTCAATTCGAGTCTACATCTGGATTGAAGAAGTCAGGTGATGGAAAAGGCATTACCTACTTTGATTACAAACAGCCAAGTCACTACAAAAATGAATGTCCCAAGCTAAGAAAAGATAGACCAAAGAAGAAAGACTTCAAAGGGAAAAAGAAATGTCTGATGGTTACATGGGATGAGCAACCTAACGTAGCGATGATGGCACAAAGAGAAGTATCTGATGATTAGATATAGTCAGAATCTGAATCATACTCTTAAGAGGTATTTCTTAATTTATCTTGCTTTGAACTAGAATCTTGGTTAAATTCTGGAAAAATATCATAAGCTTTAGAACAAATACAAGGATCTGAAACATGTTCGTGTATCTGAACCTGAAGCACATAGTAAGCTTAAGAAGGATTTCTCCACTCTGAATGAAGAAACTTTTATTCTTAAAAATGACAACTCTGCTCTGCAAAGTAAGAGTTCCAAACTTGAGGAATAAATTCTGTTAAAAGCTTCTATGGATTCCGAAAATGTTATAAAGAAATATGATAAATCTTTTCTCGCATTTATGGCTAGAAACATAGATAGAAGTAAAATGGCTTCAATGATCTATGGAGTTAGAAGAGATGGAAGAAGATGAATTTGTTACGTGCCTAAAGAAAAACCTATTTTCAAACAAAAGGCAAAACCAAAAGCTTTTTATTCCCATTTCTCTTATGCAAGCACATACAGAAAATGATTATTCTGCACAAAAACCCAAGTTCGATAAGAAATCTGGGAGAACTAACCAGAAATGACCCAAAAGATGAGGGTACCTAAGGACAAGATAATATATGTTGCAGACCTCCTTAGCAACATAATTAAAACACCAGTCATGGTGCCTAGACTCCGGGCGCTAACGACACATGATGGGAAGAAGACATGTGTTCCAAGACCTGGAACTCAAGCCATGTGGCTTCGTGGGTTTTAGAGGTAATAAAAAAGGGAAGATTATAGGCTCCATAATAGTTGGTAATGGTTATGTCCCTTCTATTACTAATATTTTATTAGTTGATGGATTAATGCATAATTTATTGTCCACGAGTCAATTAAGTGACAATGGTTATGATATAATATTTAATCAAAAGTCTTGTAAAGCTATTATTCAGAAAGATGGCTCCATTATTTTCAATGGAAAGAGGAAAAATAACATTTACAAAATCAGATTTTATGATCTTAAAGATCGAAATATTAAATGTCTCATGTCTGTTAATGAAGAGTAATGGATCTGGCATAGACGATGGGGCCATGTTAGTATGAGAAGAATTT
Organism: Lathyrus oleraceus; assembly: GCF_024323335.1. Taxonomy (NCBI): domain Eukaryota; kingdom Viridiplantae; phylum Streptophyta; class Magnoliopsida; order Fabales; family Fabaceae; genus Lathyrus; species Lathyrus oleraceus. Next base: position 442,310,348 of record NC_066584.1, on the reverse strand, counting down.
TCAGCTAAATAAGCTTAATTTAGTTAGAGGCCTTCGAAATATGAAGTTTTCTTCAGATGATTTTTGTGAAGCATGTTAGAAAGGTAAGTTTTCAAAAACTTCTTTCAAAGGAGAGAATGTTATTTCTACTTCTAGGCCATTAGAACTCTTGCATATTGACCTCTTTGGACCAGTGGAAACTACTTTTGTCAATGACAAAAAATATGGTTTAGTCATTTTGATGACTATAACATATGGACATGGGTTAAATTCTTAAGACACAAGAATTAGTCACATTTTGTGTTCTCTACCTTCTGCTCACAAGTGCAAAACGACGAAAAATTCAAAATTGTTAAGGTTAGAAGTGATCATGGTGGTAAGTTTGAAAATAAGAATTTTGAAAATTTCTTTGATGAAAATGGAATTTTCCATGATTTCTCCTGCTCTATAACTCTACAACAAAAGTGAGTTGTTGATAGGTAAAATAGGACTTTGCAAGAAATATCTAGAACCATGATTAATGAGAAAAACATGACTAAGCACTTCTGAGCAAAGGTAGTTAAAACAATGTGTTATATTCAGAGTATGATCTCTATACAACCTATTATGCGTAAGAATCCTTATGAATTCTGGAAGAACAGAAAAACCAACATTTCTTATTTCCATCCTTTTGGATGTAATTGTTTTATTCTGAACACTAAAGAATATATGAACAAGTTTGATTCTAAGGCACAAAAGTGTATAGTGTTAGGTTACTCTGAATGATCTAAAGGCTATAGAATATATAACACTAAAACACAAATTTTTAAGGAATCAATTCATGTTAGATTTCATGATAAACTTGATTCTGAAAAGTCAAATCTAGTTGAGAAGTTTGCAGATCTGGAGACTACCTATTAAAGCTCTGAAGGTAAAGAATTAGAAGCTAAAGAATCTAAGGCAATAGACCCTGAAACTGTTCAACCAGAAGCTTTTGAAGTTCAGACACCTATGAGGAAGCATAGATAAATATCTTCATATTCTGAAGAATATATTCTGGGTGATAAAACTAAACCAGTTAGAACCAGATCCTCGTTCAAACCCTCTAAAGATACGTTTTTGAGTTTGGTGTCCCTTATAGAACCTGCACCTATTGATGAAGCACTTTTAGATACTGAGTGGATTCTAGAAATGAAAGAAGAATTAAACCAATTCTCAAGAAATGATGTGTGGGATCTTGTACCTAGACCCAAAGGGTTTCATGCTATTGGGACAAAATGGGTTTTCATAAACAAACTGGATAAAAAAGGAGAAGTAGTAAGGAACAATGCCATACTGGTAACACAAGGCTATAGTCATCAAGAGGGAATTGACTATACTAAGATCTTTGCACCAGTTTCTAGTTTAGATTATATCCGTCTCTTAATTTCTTTTATTATTAATCATAATATCATCTTATATCAGATGGATGTTAAGAGTGCATTTTTGAATGGTTACATAAATACAAAAGTGTATGTACACCAACCTCCTGGTTTTAAAAATCACAAAAATCCAGATTTTGTTTTCAAACTTAAGAAATCTTTGTATGGTCTGAAACAAGCTCTTAGAGCATCGTATGAAAGACTAAGCAATTTTATTTTAGAAAAAGATTTTACCAAAGGAAAGGTTGATACTACTCTATTTTGTAAGACATTCAAAAAGGGTATTCTAATTATTCAAGTTTATATGGATGATATCATATTTGGTTCTGCTAATGCTACCTTGTCCAGGGAGTTTGCTAAGTCAATGAAGGCAGAGTTTGAGATGAGTTGGATGGGAGAACTCAAGCTCTTTTTGGGTATCCAGATTAACCAAAGTTCAGAAGGAACATATATTCATTAGAGCAAATATACCAAAGAACTTCTGAAGAAATTTGACATGTCAGATTGCAAGCCAACTAAAACTCTAATGCATCCTACTTGTATTTTGAAGAATGATGAGGCAAGCAATAAGATAGAGAAAAAGGTATACATAGTTATTATTAGTTCTCTCTTATACTTAACTGCCTCTAGAGATGACATTTTATTTGGTGTTTGTTTATGTGCTCGCTTCCAATCAGATTCTAGAGTCCCACTTAACAGCTGTTAAGAGGATCTTCAAGTATCTGAAAGGTACCACTAATCTTGGATTGTATTATAGAAAATCAAAAGAGAAAAATCTAATGGGTTACTATGATTCTAATTATGCGGGATATAGACTAGAAAGAAGAAACACTTCTATAAGCTGTCAGTTTCTGGGAGACAATTTGATCTCATGGTCCAGCAACAAACAATCAACAATTGCACTATCAACAGCTGAAGTTGAGTATATTGCAGCACTCAGATCCTCTGGATGAAAATCCAGCTAGAAGATTTTCAGATATATGAGAGTAGCGTTCCTATTCTTTATGATAATACCTCGTTTATTTGTTTATCTAAGAATTCCATTTTACATTCTAGAGATAAAGATATTGAGATTAAACATAATTCTATACAAGACTATGTTCATAAGGGAATTTTAAAATTTAAATTTATTGATATAGACCATCAATGGGTTGATATCTTCATAAAACCCCTTGTTGAGGATATATTTGTTTTTATTCTAATGATTTTGAAAATGGACTTATGTTTAGAATGAAAAAGATGTATATCTCATAATGTTTAATTTTCTCATAATGATTAAATGAGACTTTGAGATTTATGGTTCTGAACAGTGAGTCTTATGAAGTGAGAAGATTTCCTGTATCAAACGTATTCAGTCAGAACCTCCTTCTGTAAAACTCCTATTTTCTGGATTCTTAAGAGTTGAAATATTAACGAATTGTCAATCAAAAGTAAGTTTGTGGTTCAGATTAAAGACGTGTGTTTTATACTAAAACACTCTAATGGATGAGTGACACATTGGGAGAATAGATTTCTTGGAAATATGTTAAATCTCTCTACGCCTTCCCATATGTCAGATTTTTGCACTATTCTAGATTTTGTCATCATTTCTAAACCTATTTATAAACCCACTCCACTCACTATTCACACACTAACACTACTTATTATCCCATATTTTCTCTCTTTCTAACAAAAGTTCTATGCAACCATAAAACCCTTTTTGTCGTCATGGCTGATATCTCTCAACAACAAGCTATTTTATCATCTCAGCAACAAGCTACTTAGTTTTCGCAACAACAAGAACAAAAATCTAAAAAAAACCTCGTCTTCAAGAGATCTCTCTATCTACTCCGGTCAATGAGTTGGAAGTTTTGTGTGAAATGATTGTTGATTTTGACAACTTGAAGGCCAACACTTTTGACATCTCTGAAGATTTTAAAACCCAGGGATGGGAAGATTTCTTCAATCGTCTTAAAGGGCTAGTTTATCTTGAACTGGTTAAACAATTTTGGATTCATGATAATGCTTCAAAACATCAAATATCGTCTTATGTTTTGGGGCATAAATGACGCATTACTGAAAAGTCCATTGCCAAGCTTCTCAACCATGACGACTCTGGCAAAAGATGTTTTGACATGCCTTCTAAAAAGGCAAAGTTGGAGGAAATTGCTACTGTGATTTTTTCAAGATGAAAATAATTCACCAAATTCTAAGAATCTCCACCACATGCTCAGAGTATGGTTGAGGATTCTTCTAGGTTGTGTGCATCACAGAACTTAGGGTAACTCCTCATATTACGTCAACACTAATCAAAAGTATATGTTGTTCTCCATATCTTCTGGGATCAAGATGAACCTGCATTCAATTCTCTTCAAGTATTTGAGGGGACCAGAAATTTGTGGAACTAAAATCAGAAAGTGGATTTGTCATACCCTAAAATTTACCCTCCTTTTTCCTACATTTTGCTTTGTTTCATTTGCATACATGGAATCATATCATGCATCATCATAACATTAGCATGACCATTTCATTTGGTCATGGATTCACAAGCATGGTTACATTCTTTGGTTTGATCTTAACGTTAGGGTTTTTCAATTTGATTCACTTATCGACTAACCAAAACATCATAAGAGATGTTACTTATTTATTCCCTTGTTCATGTAGGTTATCATGCCTCAATTCAAGACAAAATAAGAGGTCATTTTGGTCAAGAAAGATGCAAGTGTTGTTCATAGATTCAAGAGTGGTTCATGTGTTTATTTCCATGCCATTTCATCCAATCTTCATGTCATCCTCAAGATCATTCAAGATTTAATCAAGTTTTCTTTAAGGGTTGCACATTCCATCATCATTTTGGCTTAGGATCCAATTAAACCTTAAGTTTGCACAAGTGGAACAAGTTTGGTTGACCTAATTTGCAAGTGTGACTCACTTTTGGTAAAAACCACATAACTCCTTCAATTTTTGACCAATTGACAAGCTTCTTTGAGCCAAATTTTCCTAAGTTTCCAAAGTAGGCAAAAACCTTGTCATGATCCCCACTTGGCAGCCATGCCATTTTCAGCTCAAGTATCTTTTTTATCCCATTCCTTTTGAATTTTGTTAAGCTTATGTCAAAGATAATTTGGCCCAAGTTTTTCTTAAAATGCACGAGGGAATCAAAAGTTATGGTGTCATGAACTTGAGGCCTCAAGATGCCCAAAATGTGTGCCAAGACTGCTTGACCAAATGCCTGACCTAGAAAGCATGTCACGGCCTCAACTTTCAACACTTTCCATTTTCACCTCAAGCCTCCTTTTGATGTGGTTCCTTTTGCATTCAATTAATTGCAATGAGATAAACTAAAGGCACAAAGAAAATCACAAAATGCACGAGTGGATTTCATTTGGGCAAGCTTCAAACATGACATGTTAAACTCTGTTTTTCCTGATGCCCGAAATTTGCAATTACAAGTAACTTCTCATCTTGGGACCACTTACACATGTGAAAATTGTTTCTGATGCTAAAACGTGTGCGAACGAACATAAAATGACCGGGTTTCATCATCAAATCACACATTCCATGCTTCATTTTCCAATAGCACCATTTGCCAAAATGTTGTCCTAATTCACACGAATTCAAATCCATTTGGAATGTGTGAGATTCCCATTTCATTTCCTATAAATAGAGGATTATTTTTCCTTGATTTATAAGATTGAATAGCCAGAAAAACCCTGCCTTACTTGAACCCGATATTTCTCCTAAACCAGTTTGTGGTTTCTTCATTTCAAGCTCTTTCAACCTCAAATCTTTGCCCAAAAAGCTTCATCGGCATCCTTTGAAGCTAACTACATCATCATTTTGCCTTGAAACCTCTCGTATCGTGCTCCTTATTTCTGCCATTGTTGAACTTTGAAGCTTCAACTAGAAAGGTAGCTACGAGTTAAATCCTTGAGCAAACAAGTTACCACTCTCTTCGCATTGTTCTACTTATCAAAAGTCCTCTCCTACCATTAATTTATCTTTCATATTAGTCATTTAATTTTACTTTGAACACTTAGAGTTCTTCGTGTTCTTGAGCAAAATTCTCCCTGCTCATAGCCAATAAATGGCTCTGATGCAGGGAGACATAAACAATGATGCATTGCGAAGCTAACTCCATGCTTGGGTGTTGCTAAAAACACGAGTTAACGATTTTCAGAAATCAACCTGAAGGTTGAAGATGAAGTGAAGTTACATGCGTGTTGGTGCCAAATTCAAATCCTGACCAATCACAGTGTGCCAGTGCTTTTTTTCAAATGTTTTGACCATTGGCGCCCTTTTTCATTTTTATTTTATTTTCTTTTATTCCTTTTATTTCTAAATTAGTTTCTCTCTCATTTTCAAAAAAAATTATCCAATTTTTTTACACAAAGTCTCTAAAAATATTTTGCATCACATACATTTTTCTCATAATTTTTAAAATCATTTTTGCATTTATTAATATTTTTATTTAATTTTACTTTATTTTATTTTATTTATTTTTCAATCATTTTAAACCTTTCTGCATCCAACTTTTGAGATCTATTCATGTGAAATATTTGAGAATTTGTGTAATTTTCTTGGCCATTTATTCTTTGTTTTTGCTTATGGTTTGGAATTTTCTCTTTAATTTCCCATTTTAAATCATTTTAAAACCTTTTTTATTCCATTTTCAATTCAATTTTCTCTTTATTTTGACTTTGTTTACTTTGGGTACTTGTTTTATCAAATCTTCAATGTTTCAAATCATTCATAGATGGTCCATTGGTTGATTCAATCTTCTCTAATTCAATATGTTGATAGATGGTCATTTGACCATATTTTGAACACTTTGAGTTAGTGATAGATCATCCCTTGGTGTAGCATATGTTTGAGTCTTTTAACTTGTTGATAGATGATCCCATTGTGTTGACTTTTCCTTCTAACATCTAACACCTTACATCTAACTGATAAACCTATAACACTTTACATCCTTGCAACTTACCTTATGTCATTTACTTAATGCAATTTATTCTTATGCCTCATTTGTCATCTCACTCCATACATTGTTTATCTTGTCTTATTCATGTTATGCTTCTTATCTTGTGTTTAGTTTTCTTGACAATCTCAATGAATCAAAATATAATAAAATGGATAGACTTGATCCTTAAGACCTATGCTTGACTTGGAGTGATACTTTGGACTTTAGACCTAGGACACGCACCTTTGCTTGATCTTGGACCATTGACCTCTTGATCACTTGCACCTTGTTCACCTGTTGAACTTTTGGACTTGTGTTTTTGTGATCTTGTTTTGTTCTTTGCCTTCTGCCTTGTTTACCATATTCATCTGTTTAGGTTAGCACACATTAGCACACACATGGATTTCTCTTGGGCTACCTAACAATGAGACATAATGCTTAGTACACTTTTGTCACACAGGTGGCTTTCTCTCGAGCTACCCAATAATGAGACCCTAGGATAGTCTTTGTATGATCATGAATTATGTTTTATCCATCTCCTTCCCTTTGATTTATCTTGATCAAATTCCATTTGATCAACTAGATCCTTTGACTTTGCATATTCCCTATGTATTTGTCAAGTGATGATAAGTCTCTTGGTCACTTAAGGGGGTTTGTCTCTGTTACTTTAGAGTTCTACTTCCTAACAAGTACAAGACCTCAAGCTCAAGTCAGGCATCATCCATCTGCCTCATCCCCACATAGTATCCATGAGGACCTGTTTCAACAACTTATCAGACATGATTGGATTACCATGCCATGAGCCTTAAGCAATATGTAATGATGAGAGAGAATATTTCCCACCCTTTTCTAGATTACCTCTGTGTACAGGGTGTAGACCCTAGTTGCTCAGAGTATTCATCTCTATTCATATACTTTAGTGCAATTCAAGTCATTTCACTGTCATGTCTGCAGCTAGCCCTATGGCTCTCTTTCCTTTTCCTTTTGGTTTAAACACCATAATTTGGGTTGACACATTCATGGTTATACACCTCCTTTCTTGGTTTAAATACCACTTTCCTTTTCCCTTTGGTTTAAACACCACAATTTGGGTTGACACCTCCATGGTTATACACCTCTTTTCTTGGTTTAAATACCACTTTCTTTTTCCCTTTGGTTTAAACACCACAACTTGAGCTGATACCTTTATGGTTATACACTTCCTTTCTTGGTTTAAACACCACTTTACTTTTCCCTTTAGTTTAAACACCATAACTTAGGTTGACACCTTTATGGTTATACACCTCCTTTCTTGGTTTAAACACCACTTTCCTTTTCCCTTTGGTTTAAACACCACAACTTGGGTTGACACTTTCATGGTTATACACCTCCTTTCTTGGTTTTGACACCACTTTCATTTTCCCTTTGGTTTAAACACCACAACTTGGGTTGACACCTTTATGGTTATACACCTCCTTTCTTTATTTTGACATCATTCCCTTACCATGTCAGTCCCATTGCTTTGGTAAGATCATTGTCATGTCAGTTCTAGTGCTTTGACAAGTCCCTTCTTTCTTTCCCTTAGCATATCAGTCCTAGTGTTTTGGTAAGATCCTTGTCATGTCAGTCCTGGTGCTTTGACAAATTCATTTTTTCTTTCCTTACCATGCCAGTCCCAGTTACTTTGCTAAGCCTTCCTTTTGGTTTAAACACCACCCCCAATCTATCTTTATTTCAGTCTTAGTCCTCCAAACTATGGAGCTTTGACTTCCTCATTGTAAAATGAGGATACATAGGCACGAGGATGTAAATCCTTGGTAAGCACTTTTCTTTCTTTTACCCTTTTTCTCTCCTTGGTTCCACCAACTAAGAGGCTCTTACTCTCTCATCTCACTATGATAATATGTAGGCCTGAGGGCCCTAATCCTCCTCGAGCACCCTTTTTCTAACCCATTTTTCTGTTTTGCAGGTACATAAAGATAACAACACTCATCCAAGCAATAGCAATCAAAACGGTTCCCATAAAGTACAATGGATGTGAGGGTGTTAATACCTTCCCCTTGCCTAACTGACTTCCTTACCCATTTCTCTGTTCCCCTTGGGTTTTATCGATATTTTCCCTTCCCTCATTTGGCGATAAATAAAGTTCGGTGGCAACTCTGTTGTTTGTTCGATCGTGTGACGTGTTCAAGTATATATCGGCCAACTTCAAGATGGAGCTTGGAAGATTAAAAAATATGACTTGTAGAGAATAAATTCAAGAAATGGGGTTTAGGATGGTTAAAATTGGTTCATTGACTTTGGTCAACTGGTTTACCAAAAAGTCAACAGTTAACCAAAAGTCAACTTAGGTAGAAAAATGTATTTTTTATATGAAATGATATGTAGTGGCTTGTAATGTGTTTGAATGATACTTTATAATGCTAGATTGATATTTACTTTGAAATGAATGCACTTGGAAATGAAATGGACTTGAGTGAAACATGATTTAATGGCATGAACCTTGAACAAATGATGCACTTGCACAAATGAACCCTATATTAAGATGAAAGGCATGTGAATCATGCCATGCCATGAATTGAATCAAATGAATCTTGTAATGCCATTGAAATGGACTTGGAAAAATGTACCTTAATCAAGTAATAGGATCATGGACAAGTATAATCAAGTAGATGAATCATCAATCTTAGATGCACACATAAGGAATGATTATGCCACAATCAGAAATTAGGGTTTTAGGGATTTGATTGATCATGATGATGCTTGCTACTATGGTCCAAGAATTAGGGGTTTCAATATATGCTCCATGATAAAGACAACCAAGAGGAAGGACTCACACATACAAGCATGTCATGGAAGAACCTTGGCTTAGGACCCAGCCTCCATTCAATGCTTTGTGTGATTAAGACCTTTGAATCCATGATTTTTGTTTCTTAATGCAAATGAATGTACTTTGATGCCATGGATATACATATGAGATTACAAACCAAAAGTTAGGTGAAAATGAAAAAGGGAGGGCAAATTTTGGGGTATGACAACGATTTACACCTTTTGGGTCCGCACAAATCTATCAGAAATCTCCCCTAACGAATTTGGAGATGATTCTCAAAATCACAACTCATTCCTCCCTAAAAAATCTCAACGAATTCACACATATTTCATAGAATATTACCCTAAAATTCCTCCACTTCACACATATTCAGATCACACACTACCTCACTCACTCTCATATAAATTAACATAACCATTGAGCAATCAGGGGACAATCATACACCTAAAATGCTGCAAAAATACCCTCTTCCCCTTCACCTAAATTCCTAACCCAGAGGTCAAAGTTTCACTCTGAAACTTTAATCCAATTCAACCCTCACAATATATCACACAACATACAACAACATCAAAAAGCAGAGAAGAAGTTGGAGATGGAAAGATTATTTGCAAAAAGAAAAGAAAAGAAACAGAAGCTAACCTAAATGAATCCCTTCATTGAGTGCATCCTTCGGTAGAGTTTTATCGTTTCCATGATTTTAATTTAGTCATTGCTGCTCTGTGCGATTCTTGTAAGGATGTAACCGAAAAATGTACAATGGATTTTGCAGGGTGTTTAGGATTGCTGGGTTTGGGGGTTTTATGTGTGTTTTGTTTTTATTTTTCATTTTACTTCGTTTATTTTTCTGGTTTTGATGTTTACTACTTAAGTTTTATAGGGTTTTATTCTTTGAACTTGAATGCTAGGTTTTAAGTTTTGGGGGTTTGCCTTTGATCTGTTTGTATATGAGGAGTAGAGTTCAAAATCGTGTTTTAAAATGGTAGCGTGTTATTTGTTTACATGGAAGTTTGTTGTTATTGTTTGTTAATGGAAGAGAACGATTTAGGGGTGGCCGGAATTACAAAGTGAGGGAGAGAGTTGAGAGTAGTGGATGAAGAAGAAAGGAATTAGGGTTCAAATGTTGAACTGTCTACTTGTTATGATAGGGACTAGATTGGGCTAGGCCCGATAAGAACAAGATTTGTTCTGCATCTGGCATTTAGTTTTGAAGATATCAATGCATTGTTTCTTAGAGAACAATTTTATACACCAATGGTTTTTATCTAGTGTGTATATTTTGCTAACATGTTCTGACTCTGAAGCATTAACTTGTGACATCATCAAATTCTGGAATCAACAAACTATGACTCTGAATTGATACAAGTGCTTTACAAGATGTTGTCGAGTTCTAGAAATCTCTTAGGCAGTGGTTCTAATGAATGTTTGTGGTAAAGCTTCTAACTGTGAATTTGGTTGAAGACCCTCTGAAGGATTATCAGCCTTTAAGATTCTGCGCTCAAGTTTTGAAGATTCTGAAGAACAAGATCTGAAGACTCTAAAGACCCCATTATGAGGAACTGTGTCAAGACTCTGAAGGCCGAGGTTTTGAAGATTATCTCTACTAGTCTCTTGATCCTTCTAAGCATGCTTCAACATCATTTCATCAGAAGCCTATGAAGATTAGAAGATAAAATAAAAATGTTTTGTGTCAGGAAAATAGTGCATAGTATAAGATCACCCTTCCATCCACTATGCTGATTTTGTAGGCTAAAGACAATACTATTGTGCCATTTTTTATCCTATATGCAAATCATTATATAAAGAGACAATTTCAATTTTCTATTCCAATTCTACCCTCCAACAGATCTCTTAACTGCCTATATAAATGAGACTTGGAAGATTGGAATAAGTTGCTCATGTTAATTCACTGTGCAACGTTATGCTCATACACAAGCTCTTTGCTGAAGTATATACTTTCTATGTATAGTATTTGTAAACACACATAAAGTTTTTGCTCGTTATCGTGTGAAGAAATTCATTGTATTTAACTTGTGTTAATATACTTTCTTAGAAGTATTATTGTAAACACATACTTGTAAATCTCAAAGTAATTTGAGTGGTTTCCTTGAGTGACTAGGTTTTAGTCAGATAGACTCAAGAAGACAAAGACGGTTTGTCTTTGTGGTGTCGATAATCAGTTTCAGTTATAGTGGATTCCTTGTTGAGAAGGAAAAATCACCTTGGTATGGTGGACTGGAGGTAGCTTCGTTAACAGGGAACCAGTATAAAACTAACCTTGTTATTTTTATTATTTGTGTTATTGCTTGATTGAGATGGTTTTGAAAAAGCTTTCATTTTTAGAAAACCAATTAAAACCCCTTTTCTTGTGTTTCTTGAGACCTTCAATTGGCATTAGAGCTTCGGTTTTGGTCTTGATAATAATATCGAACACTTAACAATGTCAGATAAAGATCCAACGTGAAACACATGGCTAATATTCCACTACCAATTGGTTAAAGAAATGATAGAGATCACTATAATGCTAAACCTCTTGTTTTTGATGGAGATATATTTGATTATTAGAAGGACAAAATAGAGAGCTTCTTTCTAGGTCACGATGTTGATCTTTGGGATATGGTAGTTGATGGCTACATACACCCAGTAGATGCAAGTGGCAATAAAGTTGAAATAAGAGTGATGGCAGATCAACAGAAGAAAGATTATAAGAATCATCACAAAGCAAGAACCATCTTGCTAAATTCTATTTAATACATCGAGTATGAAAAGAGCACCATTGGAGATACTACAAAATCTATATTTGATTCTATGAGGATGACGCATGAAGGGAGCGACAAGTCAAAGAAACCAAGGCCTTGGCCTTGATTCAAAAATATGAAGCGTTCAAGATGGAGGATGAGGAAACTATTGAGAACAAGTTCTCAAGGTTTCAAACTCTTGTTGCAGGACTTAAGGTTTGGGACAAAGTTTATTATATTGTTGATCATGTTAAGAACATTGATATGAAGTTATCAAAGGATATGAACAACACGTTCTTGAAGAACTGGTCAGTTATTTAAGAAGTCATGAGATTGAGCTCAAGGAAGATGAGCCCAACAGAAAGAGAAAATATGTTGCTATGAAGTCTTCAAGAAGATTTGAGAATACAAAAGCTCTTCAAGAAGAGACATATGAAGAGAAGAGGAATCATAAGAATAAGATGAATCCTCTCTTATGTCCATACGCGTCAATCAACTCTGGAAGAAAAGGCAAGGCAAATTCATAGGAAAAGAAGGATAAGTGTTCGTTCTGAGTCCACTTATGTATCTAAGAAAGTTGGAGCTGGCAAAGAAGTCATGTGCTTTGTATGTAAGGAGCCTGACCACTTCAAGAATGAATGTCCCAAGTTAAAGAAAGACAAACTTAAGAAGAAATTCAGAGGAAAGAAGAAGGGTCTGATGGCAACATGGGATGATTCAGAGTCCTCAGAAGATGACTCTGAGGAAGAGCAGGCTAACGTGGTGTTGATGGCTTGCATAGAAGCTCCTACATAAACGATTCAATATGAATCAAAATCTATGTCAGATTCTGAAGAAGTATTTTCTGAACTCTCTCGTTCTGAACTTGAATCTAGTTTATTTAAAGTTCTGGACAAGTATCATAATCTTCTAGAAAAATACAAGGACCGTGACAAGATTCGTGTATCTGAATCAGAAGCTTACTGTAAGCTTCAAAAAGAGTTCTCAAGTTTGAGTGAAGAAAATCTTATTTTGAAAAACAATAACTACGTGCCTCAAAGCAAGAGTCTCAAACCTGAGAAGCAAACTCGTTCAAAATCCTCTATAGGTTCTGGCGATACCATAAAGAAATGTGATAAATATTTCCAGAAATTTCTTGCTAGAAGTCTGAATAGAAGCTTAATGGGTTCCATGATTTATGGAGTTAGCAGAAACGAAACAATGGGGTATTGGTTTTGATTCTAAAAAAGATGAGAAGCCAAATACTATTCAGTCCCATTTTGTCCCTTATAGAAAACAAAATGGAGTTATGCCTAAAGGTAGAATTGTTTATAAACCTAAGGCTAAAGCAAAACTTCATCCATGTTTCAATCATACATTCATGTATAGCTATCCTGCATAAAAACCCAAGTTTATTAAGAACTCTGGGAAAACTAACCCCAAAGGACACAAAAAGATGTGGGTACCTAAGGATAAGATAGTATATGTTGTCGATATCCTTAGAAGAGGAGTTGAGACACCAGTCATGGTACCTAGACTAGGGATGCTCTCTACACATGACGGGGAGAAGGCATATTTTCCAAAGCCTAGCATTTAAGCCTGGAGGCATCATCGGTTTCACAGGAGATCAAAAAGGGAAGATCATTGGATCTAGAATAGTAGGGAATTGTACTCTCCCTTCCATTACTAGTGTTTTTTTAGTTGAAAGATTAATGCATAATATGTAGTCCATAAGTCAACTAAGTGACAATGGTTATGACATTATTTTCAACCAAAAGTCATGTGAAGTTGTTAGTCAAAAGGATGGCTCAGTTATTTTCAATGGAAAGAGGAATAACAACATTTATAATATAAGACTTTCTAATTTGAAGAATCAAAATGTAAAATGTCTTATGTCTGTAAATAAATAGCAGTGGACATGGCATAGAGGATTGGGCCATGTTAGCATGAGGAGGATTTCTCATCTAAATAAGCTTAATTTAGTCAAAGGTCTGCCAAATCTGAAGTTTGCTTCAGATGCTCTTTGTGAAGCATGTCAGAAAGGCAAGTTTTCTAAAACTTCTTTCAAAGATAAAAATGGTGTTTCAACCTCTAGACTATTGGACCTTTTTCACATTGACTTGTTTGGACTAGTGAAAACTACCTCTGTCAATGTTAAGAAGTATGGACTAGTCATTATTGGTGATTACAACAGATGGACATGGATAAAATTTCTCATACACAATGATGGGTCACATTCTGTGTTTTCTACCTTCTGCTCCCAAGTGCAAAATGAGAATGATCTCAGAATTGTAAAACTCAGAAGTGATCATGGTGGAGAATTTGAAAACAAACATTTTGAAAAACTCTTTAATGCTAATGGCATTTCCCATGATCTCTCAGGCCCTAGAACTCCACAATAAAATGGAGTTGTAGAGAGGAAGAATTAGACTCTGCAAGAGATGGCCATAACCATGATCAACGAGACTAATGTGGCTAAGTACTTTGGGGCAAAGGTAGTCAACACAATATGTTATATTCAGAACAGTTTCTCTATAAGACCTATTATGGGTAATACTCCTTATGAATTATAGAATAATATGAAGTCCAAAATTTCATATTTTCATCCTTTTGGATGCTCTTATTTTATGTTGAACACTAAGGAGAATCTGAGCAAGTTTAATTCTAAGGAACATAAGTGCATCATGTTAGGATATTATGAATCCTCAAAAGGCTATAGAGTATATAACATCGATACATTGATTGTTGAAGAATCAATCCATGTCATATTCTATGATAAGCTTGACTCTAAAAAGTCAAAGCTAGTTGAGAAATTTTCAAATCTGGAGATCACTTATCCAGGTTCTGAAGGAAAGACTTCAGAAGCCAAAGAAGCTGAAGCAAAAGACTCTGAAGCTCCCCAACAAAAGAAGTTGAAGCTCGGACTCCTCTGAGAAGCCATATATAGTGATCTTCACATTCTGAAGAATTGATTCTAAGAGACAAATTTGAACCTGTTAGAACCAGATCCTCATTCAAACCTTTTGAAGAAACTCTTATGGGTTTGGTGTCCATGGTAGAGCCTACATCGATTGATGAAGCACTTCTGGACACAAAATAGATTTTGGCTATGCAAGAGGAACTCAAGCGATTCTCTGGAAATGACGTATGGGATCTGGTGCCACGACCCAAAGGAACTCACGTTATTGAAACAAAGTGTAGTTGTTACCTAAATCTCTTAACGGTTTATTTAGAGTCAGAAGTCTCTTGCATGTGTGCTTGAGAATTTGATTCTCTTACTTGTATGTTTGAGTAAAGGATTTCTTTAGCTTGTGTGCTAGAGCAAGGAATTCTTGAGCTTGTATGCTTGAGCAAGGAAGTCTCGGACTTTTGTGTTTGAGCAAGGAAGTATTATACTTGTGTGTATAAGAAAATGAAGTCTCTTGCTTGTATACTTGAACATTTGTAATCAAATTGGTTATAATGGAAATCTCTTGGAAGGGTAAGGGGACTGGACTACTCTCAAATTGTGAGAGGAACCAAGATAATTGCTTGTGTCTTGTGCTTTTACTTTAATTAATTATGAACATTATTCGGTCGCTGTCTATTTCTTACCTCTGAGTCAGATTTTGGTGAAGAATATGATAAAGATATTCAGAGTTTAGACTATGGGTGACTTTGATTCAGACTCTAAACTAAAGGTTCAGACTCTGATCAAGATCAGTCAGAAGCATAAGTTGAACCCTTCTTTTGTTTTTCTCGCCTTTAGGAAATTCTTAACTGAAGTAAGAAAAGCGTGATATACATTAACTCCAATAAGTCTACTCTTAAAAAAATTCACACAAAGATTTGACGGCCTCTTGAAACCTCTAAGAATAGTCTTAATGCACCAAAGGTTCTCTAGGGATGGTTCAACTATTAAAATAGTATCATCTGCATACTAAAGGTGGGATAATACTATCTCGGTATTACCCACTCTAAACCCTGAATAAAGACCAAGAGTCGGAGCCTTAGCAACCAGACTGTTAAGCCCTTCAACAACTAAAAGAAAGATGAAAAGGGCTAAGGGGTTTCCTTGTTTCATACCCCTTTACATACTTATTTTTGGATGGGGAACCCATTCACCAAAACTACAAGACTCCCCGCATAGATACAAGCTTTCATCTAAGACCTCCACTTCTAACTAAAACCAAATATGATCAACATATAATTCAGAAAATTTCAACTAACTTGATCATATGAGACAAGGTTGTTTTTTGTTTTCTTAGCTAAGTCAACAACCTCATTG